>NW_027362771.1:581757305-582337775 GCF_046119375.1 Phyllobates terribilis | reverse complement strand
ATAGAAGATATTTGGAATAATAGGTGGAGATATAAGGAGGATATATGGAGTAATAGGAGGAGATATAGGGAGGATATATGGAGTAATAGGAGATATAGGGGAGGATATATGGAGTAATAGAAGGAGATATAGGGGAGAATATATGGAGAAATAGGATGAAATATAGGGAGGATATATGGAGTAATAGAAGGAGATATAGGGAGGATATATGGAGTAATAGGAGGAGATATAGCGAGGATATATGGAGTAATAGGAGGAGATATAGGGCGGATATATGGAGTAATAGGAGGAGATATAGGAAGGATATATGGAGTAATAGGAGGAGATATAGGGAAAATATATGGAGCAATAGGAGGAGATATAGGGAGGATATATGGAGTAATAGGAGGAGATATAGGGGAGGATATATGGAGTAATAGGAGGAGATATAGGGGAGGATATATGGAGTAATAGGAGGAGATATAGGGAAGGATATATGGAGTAATAGGAGGAGATATAGGGGAGGATATAGGAGGATATATGGAGTAATAGGAGGAGATATAGGGAGGATATATTAAGTAATAGGAGGAGATATAGGGAGGATATATTTTGTAATAGGAGGAGATATAAGGAGGATATATTTTGTAATAGGAGAATATATAGGGGAGGATATATTTAGTAATAGGAGATATAGGGGAGGATATATGGAGTAGTAGGAGGAGATATAGAAGAGATTTGGAGTAATAACTTGAGATATAGGGTGGATATATGGAGTAATAGGAGCAGATATAGGGAGGATATATGGAGTAATAGGAAGAGATATAGGGCAGGATATATGGAGTAGTAGGAGGAGATATAGAAGATATTTGGAATAATAAGTGGAGATATAGGGGATGATATATGGAGTAATAGGAGGAGATATAAGGGAGGATATATGGAGTAATAGGAGGAGATATAGGGAGGATATATGGAGTAATAGGAAGAGATATAGGGAGGATATATTTAGTAATAGGAGGAGATATAGGGGAGGATATATTTAGTAATAGGAGATATAGGGAGGATATATGGAGTAATAGGGGGAGATATAGATGATATTTGGAGTAATAGGAGGAGATATAGGGAGAATATATGGAGTAAGAGGAGGAGATATAGAGAGGATATATGGAGTAATAGGAGGAGATATAGGGAGTATATATGGAGTAATAGGAGGAGATATAGGGAGGATATTTGGAGTAATAGGGGAGATATAGGGAGGATATATGGAGTAAAAGGAGGAGATATAGAGAGGATATATGGAGTAATAGGAGGAGATATAGGGAGGATATATGGAGTAATAGGAGGAGATATAGGAGAGGATATATGGAATAATAGGAGGAGATATAAGGAGGATATATGGAGTAATAGGAGATATAGGGAGGATATATGGATTAATAGGTGAGATATATAAAGGATATATGGAGTAATAGGAGGAGATATATTGAAAATATATGGAGTTATAGGAGGAGATATAGGGAAAATATAGGGAGGATATATGTAGTAATAGGAGGAGATATAAGCAGGATATATGGAGTTATAGGTCGAGATATAGGAGAGGATATATGGAGTAATACAAGGAGATATAGGGAGGATATATGGAATAATAGGAGGAAATATAGGGAGGATATATGGAGTAATAGGACGAGATATAGGGAGGATATATGGAGTAATAGGAGGAGATATAGGGGGATATATGGAGTAATAGGAGGAAATATAGGGAGGATATATGGAGAAATAGGAGGACATATAGGTTGGATATATGGAGTAATAGGGGGAGATATAGGAGGATATATGGAGTAATAGGAGGAGATATAGGAAGATATAAGGAGTAATAGGAGGAGATATAGGAGGATATATGGAGTAACAGGAGGAGATATAGGAGGGTATATGGAGTAATAGAGGGAGATATAGGGAGGATATATGGAGTAATAGGAGGAGATATAGGAGGATATATGGAGTAATAGGAGGAGATATAGGGAGGATATATGGAGTAATAGGAGAAGATATAGGAGGACATATAGGTTGGATATATGGAGTAATAGGGGGAGATATAGGAGGATATATGGAGTAATAGGAGGAGATATAGGAGGATATAAGGAGTAATAGGAGGATATATGGAGTAATAGGAGGAGATATAGGAGGGTATATGGAGTAATAGAGGGAGATATAGGGAGGATATATGGAGTAATAGGAGGAGATATAGGAGGATATATGGAGTAATAGTTGGAGATATAGGGAGGATATATGGAGTAATAGGAGGAGATATAGGAGGATATATGGAGTAATAAGAGGGGATATAGGGAGGATATATGGAGTAATAGGAGGAGATATAGGGAGGATATATATAGGAAGGATATATGGAGTAATAGAAGGAGATATAGAGAGGATATATGGAGTAATAGGAGGAGATATAGAGAGGATATATGGAGTAATAGGAGGAGATATAGAGAGGATATATGGAGTAATAGGAGGAGATATGGAGTAATAGGAGAAGATATAGGGAGGATGATATATGGAGAAATAGGATGAGATATAGGGGACCATATATGGAGTAATAGGAGAGATATAGAGAGGATATATGGAGTAATAGGAGGAGATATATGGAGTAATAGGAGGAGATATAGGGGAGGATATATGGAGTAATTGGAGGAGATATTGGGGAGGATATATGGAGTAATAGGAGGAGATATAGGGGAGGATATATGGAGTAGTAGGAGGAGATAGAAGATATTTGGAATAATAGGTGGAGATATAAGGAGGATATATGGAGTAATAGGAGGAGATATAGGGAGGATATATGGAGTAATAGGAGATATAGGGGAGGATATATGGAGTAATAGAAGGAGATATAGGGAGGATATATGGAGTAATAGGAGGAGATATAGGGAGGATATATGGAGTAATAGGAGGAGATATAGGGCGGATATATGGTGTAATAGGAGGAGATATAGGGAGGATATATGGAGTAATAGGAGGAGATATAGGGGAGGATATATGGAGTAATTGGAGGAGATATTGGGGAGGATATATGGAGTAATAGAAGGAGATATAGCGGAGGATATATGGAGTAGTAGGAGGAGATATAGAAGATATTTGGAATAATTTGTGGAGATATAAGGAGGATATATGGAGTAATAGGAGGAGATATAGGGAGGATATATGGAGTAATAGGAGATATAGGGGAGGATATATGGAGTAATAGAAGGAGATATAGGGAGGATATATGGAGTAATAGGAGGAGATATAGGGAGGATATATGGAGTAATAGGAGGAGATATAGGGCGGATATATGGAGTAATAGGTGGAGATATAGGGAGGATATATGGAGTAATAGGAGGAGATATAGGGGAGGATATATGGAGTAATAGGAGAAGATATAGGGGAGGATATACGGAGTAATAGGAGGAGATATAGGGGAGGATATATGGAGTTATAGGAGGAGATATAGGGAGGATATATGGAGTAATAGGAGGAGATATAGGGAGGATATATGGAGCAATAGGAGGAGATATAGGGAGGATATATTAAGTAATAGGAGGAGATATAGGGAGGATATATTTTGTAATAGGAGGAGATATAGGGAGGATATATTTTGTAATAGGAGGAGATATAGGGAGGATATATTTTGTAATAGGAGGATATATAGGGGAGGATATATTTAGTAATAGGAGATATAGGGGAGGATATATGGAGTAGTAGGAGGAGATATAGAAGAGATTTGGAGTAATAAGTGGAGATATAGGGGATGATATATGGAGTAATAGGAGGAGATATAAGGGAGGATATATGGAGTAATAGGAGGAGATATAGGGAGTAATAGGAAGAGATATAGGGAGGATATATTTAGTAATAGGAGGAGATATAGGGGAGTATATATTTAGTAATAGGAGATATAGGGTGGATATATGGAGTAATAGGAGGAGATATAAGGAGGATATATGGAGTAATAGGGGGAGATATAGATGATATTTGGAGTAATAGGAGGAGATATAGGGAGAATATATGGAGTAAGAGGATGAGATATAGGGAGGATATATGGAGTAATAGGAGGAGATATAGGAGAGGATATAGGGAATAATAGGAGGAGATATAAGGAGGATATATGGAGTAATAGGAGATATAGGGAAGATATATGGATTAATAGGTGAGATATATAAAGGATATATGGAGTAATAGGAGGAGATATATTGAAAATATATGGAGTTATAGGAGGAGATATAGGGAAAATATAGGGAGGATATATGTAGTAATAGGAGTAGATATAAGGTGGATATATGGAGTTATAGGTCGAGATATAGGAGAGGATATATGGAGTAATAGAAGGAGATATAGGAGGATATATGGAGTAATAGGAGGAGATATAGGAGGATATAAGGAGTAATAGGAGGAGATATAGGAGGATATATGGAGTAACAGGAGGAGATATAGGAGGGTATATGGGGTAATAGAGGGAGATATAGGGAGGATATATGGAGTAATAGGAGGAGATATAGGAGGATATATGGAGTAATAGCAGGAGATATAGGGAGGATATATGGAATAATAGGAGAAGATATAGGAGGACATATAGGTTGGATATATGGAGTAATAGGCGGAGATATAGGAGGATATATGGAGTAATAGGAGGAGATATAGGAGGATATAAGGAGTAATAGGAGGAGATATAGGAGGATATATGGAGTAATAAGAGGAGATATAGGAGGGTATATGGAGTAATAGATGGAGATATAGGGAGGATATATGGAGTAATAGGAGGAGATATAGGAGGATATATGGAGTAATAGGAGAAGATATAGGGAGGATATATGGAGTAATAGGAGGAGATATAGGAGGATATATGGAGTAATAGGAGGAGATATAGGGGGTTATATGGAGTAAAAGGAGGAGATATAGGGAGGATATATGGAGAAATAGGAGGACATATAGGTTGGATATATGGAGTGATCGGGGGAGATATAGAAGAATATATGGAGTAATAGGAGGAGATATAGGAGGATATAAGGAGTAATAGGAGGAGATATAGGAGGATATATGGAGTAACAGGAGGACATATAGGAGGGTATATGGAGTAATAGAGGGAGATATAGGGAGGATATATGGAGTAATAGGAGGAGATATAGGAGGATATATGGAGTAATAGGAGGAGATATAGGGAGGATATATGGAATAATAGGAGAAGATATAGGAGGACATATAGGTTGGATATATGGAGTAATAGGCGGAGATATAGGAGGATATATGGAGTAATAGGAGGAGATATAGGAGGATATAAGGAGTAATAGGAGGAGATATAGGAGGATATATGGAGTAATAGGAGGAGATATAGGAGGGTATATGGAGTAATAGAGGGAGATATAGGGAGGATATATGGAGTAATAGGAGGAGATATAGGAGGATATATGGAGTAATAGGAGGAGATATAGGGAGGATATATGGAGTAATAGGAGAAGATATAGGAGGATATATGGAGTAATAGGAGGAGATATAGGGAGGATATATGGAGTAATAGGAGGGGATATAGGGAGGATATATGGAGTAATAGGAGGAGATATAGGGAGGATATATTTAGTAATAGGAGGAGATATAGGGAGGATATATATAGGAAGGATATATGGAGTAATAGGAGGATATGTGGAGTAATAGGAGGAGATATAGAGAGGATCTATGGAGTAATAGGAGGAGATATGGAGTAATAGGAGGAGATATAGGGCGGATATATGGAGTAATAGGAGGAGATATAGGGAGATATATGGAGTAATAGGAGGAGATGTAAGGAGAATATATAGAGTAATAAGATTAAATATTTGGAGAGGATATATGGAGTAATAGCAGAAGATATAGGGAGGATGATATATGGAGAAATAGGATGAAATATAGGGGACGATATATGGAGTAATAGGAGAGATATAGAGAGGATATATGGAGTAATAGGAGTAGATGTATGGAGTAATAGGAGGAGATATAGGGGAGGATATATGGAGTAATTGGAGGAGATATTGGGGAGTATATATGGAGTAATAGGAGGAGATATAGCGGAGGATATATGGAGTAGTAGGAGGAGATATAGAAGATATTTGGAATAATAGGTGGAGATATAAGGAGGATATATGGCGTAATAGGAGGAGATATAGGGAGGATATATGGAGTAATAGGAGGACATATAGGTTGGATATATGGAGTAATAGAAGAAGATATAGGGGAGAATATATGGAGTAATAGGACGAAATATAGGGAGGATATATGGAGTAATAGGAGGAGATATAGGGAGGAATAGGAGGAGATATAGGGAGGTTATATGAAGTAATAGGAGGAGATATAGGGAGGATATATGGAGTAATAGGAGGAGATATAGGGCGGATATATGGAGTAATAGGAGGAGATATAGGGAGGATATATGGAGTAATAGGAGGAAATATAGGGAAAATATATGGAGCAATAGGAGGAGATATAGGGAGGATATATGGAGTAATAGGAGGAGATATAGGGAGGATATATGGAGTAATAGGAGGAGATATAGGGGAGGATATATTTAGTAATAGGAGGAGATATAGGGGAGGATATATGGAGTTATAGGAGGAGATATAGGGAGGATATATGGAGTAATAGGAGGCGATATAGGGAGGATATATTAAGTAATAGGAGGAGATATAGGGAGGATATATTTTGTAATAGGAGGAGATATAGGGAGGATATATTTTGTAATAGGAGGATATATAGGGGAGGATATATTTAGTAATAGGAGATATAGGGGAGGATATATGGAGTAGTAGGAGGAGATATAGAAGAGATTTGGAGTAATAAGTTGAGATATAGGGTGGATATATGGAGTAATAGGAGGAGATATAGGGAGGATATATGGAGTAATAGGAAGAGATATAGGGCAGGATATATGGAGTAGTAGGAGGAGATATAGAAGATATTTGGAATAATAAGTGGAGATATAGGGGATGATATATGGAGTAATAGGAGGAGATATAAGGGAGGATATATGGAGTAATAGGAGGAGATATAGGGAGGATATATGGAGTAATAGGAAGAGATATAGGGAGGATATATTTAGTAATAGGATGAGATATAGGGGAGGATATATTTAGTAATAGGAGATATAGGGTGGATATATGGAGTAATAGGAGGAGATATAAGGAGGATATATGGAGTAATAGGGGGAGATATAGATGATATTTGGAGTAATAGGAGGAGATATAGGGAGGATATATGGAGTAATAGGAGGAGATATATTGAAAATATATGGAGTTATAGGAGGAGATATAGGGAAAATATAGGGAGGATATATGTAGTAATAGGAGGAGATATAAGGAGGATATATGGAGTTATAGGAGGAGATATAGGAGAGGATATATGGAGTAATACAAGGAGATATAGGGAGGATATATGGAGTAATAGGAGGAAATATAGGGAGGATATATGGAGTAATAGTACGAGATATAGGGAGGATATATGGAGTAATAGGAGGAGATATAGGGGGATATATGGAGTAATAGGAGATATAGGGAGGATATATGGAGTAATAGGACATATAGGGAGGATATAAGGAGTAATAGGAGGAGATATAGGAGGATATATGGAGTAATAGGAGGAGATATAGAAGGATATATGGAGTAATAGGGGGAGATATAGGGAGGAGATATGGAGTAATAGGAGGAGATATAGGGAGGATATATGGAGTAATAGGAGGGGATATATGGAGTAATAGGGGGAGATATAGGGAGGATATATGGAGTAATAGGAGATATAGGGAGGATATATGGAGAGTAATAGGAGGAGATATAGGGAGGATATATGGAGTAATAGGAGGAGATATAGGGAGGATATATGGAGTAATAGGAGGGGATATAGGGAGGATATATGGAGTAATAGGGGGAGATATAGGGAGGATATATGGAGTAATAGGAGGAGATATAGGGAGGATATATGGAGTAATAGGGGGAGATATAGATGATATTTGGAGTAATAGGAGGAGATATAGGGAGTATATATGGAGTAATAGGATGAGATATAGGGAGGATATATGGAGTAATAGGAGGAGATATAGGAGAGGATATATGTAATAATAGGAGGAGATATAAGGAGGATATATGGAGTAATAGGAGATATAGGGAGGATATATGGATTAATAGGTGAGATATATAAAGGATATATGGAGAAATAGGAGGAGATATATTGAAAATATATGGAGTTATAGGAGGAGATATAGGGAAAATATAGGGAGGATATATGTAGTAATAGGAGGAGATATAAGGAGGATATATGGAGTTATAGGAGGAGATATAGGAGAGGATATATGGAGTAATACAAGGAGATATAGGGAGGATATATGGAGTAATAGGAGGAAATATAGGGAGGATATATGGAGTAATAGGACGAGATATAGGGAGGATATATGGAGTAATAGGAGGAGATATTGGGGGATATATGGAGTAATAGGAGGAGATATAGGGAGGATATATGGAGTAATAGGAGGACATATAGGTTGGATATATGGAGTAATAGGGGGAGATATAGGAGGATATATGGAGTAATAGGAGGAGATATAGGAGGATATAAGGAGTAATAGGAGGAGATATAGGAGGATATATGGAGTAATAGGGGGAGATATAGGGAGGATATATGGAGTAATAGGAGGAGATATAGGAGGATATATGGAGTAATAGGAGGAGATATAGGGAGGATATATGGAGTAATAGGAGGAGATATAGGGAGGCTATATGGAGTAATAGGAGGGGATATAGGGAGGATATATGGAGTAATAGGAGGAGATATAGGGAGGATATATTTAGTAATAGGAGGAGATATAGGGAGGATATATTTAGTAATAGGAGATATAGGGGAGGATATATGGAGTAGTAGGAGGTGATATAGAAGATATTTGGAGTAATAAGTGGAGATATAGGGAGGATATATGGAGTAGTAGGAAGAGATATAGGGGAGGATATATGGAGTAATAGGAGATATAGGGGGATATATGGAGTAATAGAATGAGATATAGGGAGGATATATGGAGTAATAGGAGGAGATGTAGGGAGGATATATGGTGTAATAGGAGGAGATATAGGGAGGATATATGGAGTAATAGGAGGAGATATAGGGAGGATATATAGAGTAATAGGAGATATAGGGAGGATATATGGATTAATAGGTGAGATATATAAAGGATATATGGAGTAATAGGAGGAGATATATTGAAAATATATGGAGTTATAGGAGGAGATATAGGGAAAATATAGAGAGGATATATGTAGTAATAGGAGGAGATATAAGGAGGATATATGGAGTTATAGGAGGAGATATAGGAGAGGATATATGGAGTAATACAAGGAGATATAGGGAGGATATATGGAGTAATAGGAGGAAATATAGGGAGGATATATGGAGTAATAGGACGAGATATAGGGAGGATATATGGAGTAATAGGAGGAGATATAGGGGGATATATGGAGTAATAGGAGGAGATATAGGGAGGATATATGGAGTAATAGGAGGACATATAGGTTGGATATATGGAGTAATAGGGGGAGATATAGGAGGATATATGGAGTAATAGGAGGAGATATAGGAGGATATAAGGAGTAATAGGAGGAGCTATAGGAGGATATATGGAGTAATAGGAGGAGATATAGAAGGATATATGGAGTAATAGGGGGAGATATAGGGAGGATATATGGAGTAATAGGAGGAGATATAGGGAGGATATATGGAGTAATAGGAGGGGATATATGGAGTAATAGGGGGAGATATAGGGAGGATATATGGAGTAATAGGAGATATAGGGAGGATATATGGAGAGTAATAGGAGGAGATATAGGGAGGATATATGGAGTAATAGGAGGAGATATAGGAGGATATATGGAGTAATAGGAGGAGATATAGGGAGGATATATGGAGTAATAGGAGGGGATATAGGGAGGATATATGGAGTAATAGGGGGAGATATAGGGAGGATATATGGAGTAATAGGAGGAGATATAGGGAGGATATATGGAGTAATAGGGGGAGATATAGGGAGGATATATGGAGTAATAGGAGGAGATATAGGGGGATTTATGGAGTAATATGAATAGATATAGGGGGATATGTGGAGTATTAGGGGAAATATATGTAGTAATCATTACATTTGTATTTCGGTAATATGGGTAAACAAGGTGGGGGAATTGCAAATTCCTCTACGTTACCCCATCCCCATGCCATCAGAAGGGTGCAAATTCGCCTTTTAATTGAATTCTGGTATTTTGAAGGGTATAGAGGCAGTCGGACATCACAGGACATTCTGCTTTATTGATTTATACCGATGCTTGTTACCTCATTGATTTCTATATGAGTGCTCTTTTACAGAAGGTGCCCCTGCTTGTGAAGAGACAAATTGTTGTTTATGAGAAAATCCCTGATATAATACATTTCCTATATGTTGATCTTGCACTGAACTTTCACAGAACAGCAATATGCAGATTATTCTTGTACTAATGATATATAGCATTATTCCTAGGTAGTTGTGTAAGGCCTGTGTAGAAAGCCTCAGTGATAACAGGGACTTTTGTAGACTGCACAGTCCATGTCTATGTGCAGGACAATAACAATATTATTGAAAAGGAAGATTCAGTAGCGCTACCTGGTGGTCATTGTTGATAGTGATTCTTTTGAAGGTCTGCATTTTTAAACACTATTTTAAAACTGATCCCTATAATTTATTTTAATCTCAAAGTACAACACTGCAAACTTTAATTTGACCATCAGTGAGAAGTGAAAAGCGAAGTAACAATATTTTACTACCTACTTAGAACATTAAAGGGATTGCCATGATCTATGCAAGCATCTAAACTAGCAGCTCAATGCAACTGGTAATACTAGTTTTCCTTTAAGGCCACCTGGTGGAAAATTGAATAAGTCTGTCTTATTTCTGCATGAAAAGTGCAGTAACCTGAACACATGGAGTTTAGACGGCATGCTCTCTGCAGACAAGTCCCTGCTGTTCTGTTCTATGGAACTGTAGTCACTCAGTTTTCCACTGAATGCTACCTATTTACAGCTCCCTATGACATTTCATATTTATTTATAATTTTTCTATAAATAGCGCCACCCATATTGATGGTCTTGTCTGACATTGCATCTCGACCCTATTTCTTTGAAGTGTCAGTGCCAGATCCATCCAGTAGAGAAGAGCTATGCGTTTTTAAGGTTGGATTTAAAAATCAAACCTTTCTTTTTTGTTTGCATACAATCCATATCAATATTGATTTTGGCAGCAGTCAGTTGCCTATGGGGCAAACCTAGCGCGAAAGTTATACAGCAGCATTGATTTTAATGAGCCCGTTTATAAAACCGTCACCAGCGTTAAACAAATCATCATAGAATTTGCTATTGATTTATGAAATACAACAGGAACGGAGAGGTAATCGTTTTGACCGTCAGGTATATTTCTTCCTCTTTCATGTGTCTTTACTTGTTATTATCTTGACTTTATGCTTGCATACTAGTTATTATTAAAGATTGTAAAATGGCTATGGCTGAGTACTCCAGTTACTGAGAGTATCTGCAATGTTATAAACAGAACCTTTCTCAGCTTTTATCTTACAGTAGATGTGCTGGTGGTTAACCCTTTACTTCTTTCCTTGTAAGTATGAATGGCTGGCATAACCTCTATTATACATTTTTTAGCTGAATTATCACCATATACCCCCACCACCTCTTCTACTACATTTGGCCATTTTTTTTTTTTTTTTTTTTACACCCGTTTCTCCCTAGGCCTTCTCTCTTCTTCCTTTTTTTTTTCTCTTTGGCAGGGTTGGAAAGGTTTTGGGGAAGAGGAGAGGGTTGCCACGGTAACAGACAGTGCTACCCTGGCATGGTGTCACCCTGGCACACATGGCAAATGGTGTGAGCCGGCTGCTGACGTGAGCAGAATCCCCTCCAGAGGGGCAGAGAGAGAGGTAGAAATGCAAAATAAGAGACAAGACAAAGAGGGAGAACAGACCTATTTTACTGAAGTATCAAACTTTCTTTGCTTGGTTAGATTAGAATTTAAGCTCTGCTGCACAAAAATCCCACCACTTTTATATCAAATTAGTTTGGATTCAGTTACCGTCATTTCCTCTAAGGCTATGTTCACACTAGGAGTTTTTTCAGCATTTTTTTATGCGTTTTTTTATGGGAATTTTTATCTGTGTTTTACAGCACCAGCAAAGTCTATGAGATTTCAGAAATCTCATGCACACACCTTGGGGTTTTTTGTCCTCAGTATTTTGTGCTTTGCATGTTTTTTTCACAATAGAGCATGTCACTTCTTTTAGTGTTGTTTCAGCGTTTTTCACCTATTGAAAGTAATGGGTGGTGAAAAAACACTGCAAAAACGCAGGTATCAGGATTTGCAGTGTTTTTTGTGCCAAAATCTGATGAAATAGAATCAAAAATTTTTTTTTTTGCACTAAACTTTATCAGCATGCACAAGAGACAAATGTAGCATGACAAAAACGCAGCGAAAAATGCACTAAAACCTGCGGTTTTGCCAAGAGATCAGGTTTTGCTGCTGTGACGCCCTCCCTGAGCTGATGGGGGATACTCGGAGCCGGGCCTTGCAGATGTTGTGGGGATGCAGTCGTGGCCTAGACCCGTTCCGTGCCCAGGGTTGTCACATGAAAAATGGGCTTTTGGATGAGTGGTTGTTCGACTACACCACCTGTGGTTTCTGGTGAAGGCCACCAGCACTGCAACAGTCCTCTGAGGCTGATGTTTTGGCAGCTTGGTTGGTACTACTCCCCACAGGTGGAGTAGGCCTCAGGGCAGCGTTAGATAAGCTGTGTGGAGAGATGGTGGGTGCAGTGCCGTGCGGGAATAACCAAGCGGAGGCGGTGAATGAAGTCATCCCGGTTTTTACTCACTTTAGATGAACTTTCAGCCGCAAAGCTCCTCTCTGCTACACGCGGCATACTGCGGCCACCAGGTAGGGGGTTCAGCACTTCCCAGGTAGATCAGGAGCACCTGTCAAGACCCCGTCGATGTGTTTCTCTCCTTCTCCTTCCTCTCCCGCTTGTGTCCCACCCTGGGATCCACTAAGCCGCCAGGCTTTTCCATCAGTGACATGAAGTACACAGTCAGATATGGGGGCCGGTCACCCCTCTTGCGGCAGGAATCCCTCTGGCTAGCCCAGAGTGAAGAATACAGGTGGCGACTCCGCTCTGTCCGTATCCCCCTGGGATCCTTTCGCATATGGAGCCTATCTCCTCTGCTCCCCTCCGAGGCCTTCTTAGAACGGGACCCTGACCGGGCAGAGACACTGGTTAACTCTGTCCCGCTCCTCGTCTCAAGGCCTGAGAACGAGGACCGTGAATCTTCAGCCAGCTACAGACTCTTGCTGGACCCTGACAGAAGACCACAATCAAAGACCTTGAACTAAAGATGGCCATTTATTATATATGTTGCTATCAGTGCTTCCTGTAAGTGTGTCCTCCACCCTCACCCACTACTTGGTTCCCCCTATCTTTGGTTCCTCCCCATCTCCTCTATCCCGGGATGGGGCAGCACCCTGGTGCATTTAGGCCCCCCCTACAGGACAGGAGTGGTGTAGTGTTGAGTGTGAAGTAGGGTCCTGAGTGATGATTCATCCTTACCTGGAAGAGGAGATACCACACCTCTATCCGAGGTGCAGTATCCCTGTAGCGACTGAACCCTCAGGGGCGCCACACTGCGGAAAGAAAATGCTGAAAAAAATGCCTAGTGTGAGCATAGCCTAAGTCCCCATGATGGAGCATTTTTTATGTTGTATATTTTCTCTAATATTTCTGCACTAATTATCTAAATTAGGTTACTTGTATTTTATCTTTGTGTTTTTGAGTCTTATCTTTCATGTGATTTTACTGCGTTTTTTTATGCTGTGGTTTTTGTCTCCTTTCGGTATTACATATTTTGCATAAAACTGCTTTGTTTTGGATCCATTCTATTACTTAGTTTCGATAAAATTTTATTAAGTCGTCTGCAGATTCCATATGTTTTTAGATTGTTTCCGCTGCGGCAATGCACTAAAAATTAAATGCATTCTTTTTACTTTCAAGCCTGTGGGGAGAATCCGCAAATATAACGCATATTTACCAATGGAAATATTTCAATGCCAAAATTATTCTCGGAGTGATACCTTTATTGGCTAACCAGAACAAAATATATTTATATGCAAGCTTTCAGAGCACAGAGCCTCCTTCTTCAGGCTGTATTACAAGTGAATTAATAAGGCAAGAGCAGAACATTTAAGAGATCTTATAGCACATCTCCACTAGACGGACTCCAGATAACTAAGAGAACATTCCCACTGCCTCTCCATTTGTAACAAAATCCCTAATTTGATTTCCTTGGCTTATCTTTAGGAGGCATCACCCCTTCCACCTCATGAACAAATGTCCTGCTGTAATATCTCAGATGGCATCTGTGTGCAGTTTTTCGTTTTCCCAGTGATATTGCCCTGCAAACCAGTACAAGAGTAGGATATGTATCCTTATGTTTTCTCGCAGACCAACAGTCTGCATGAAAAATGAGTCGTGTGAATAGCCCCATATACTGTAACAGGTCTGTGTTCTGTTCACAGAAAACATGAACATGCTGCCTGCAAACTGTAAAAAAGGTTACATTTTTGTGTGATGTTCCACATTTCCTCGAAAGCATGGAGAGAACTGAGATGACAAACACTGACCATTGAGTAAGGTCTGAGTACGGACTGAGTTTTTTTGAAGAGTTTTTGGAGCAGAAACTGAGCAGGAACTCCAAATCATCCTCAAAAAATCAAAACCGCTTGAAAACTTGGAGTTTCTGCTAAATTTCAACACCAAAAAATTGCAAAAAAACCTCAGTGTCTACATACCACACAGATTTGTCTTTTTCAGGTGGATTCCGCCTGAACCCACCTTTAAAAGCATTGCAAAAACTGAACATAATCTACAGCAATGTATAATTGACATAGCTTTACACATGTTCTGTCTTTTACTACTTCTTTTAAGTACTGCAGGGTTCGGAAACTATGAAGCAGTTAAAAGAAGCAATATTCTCCACTAGGAACCCACTTGCTAGTTACATCTAAACCAGGGGTGGGGAACCGGGGTGGGAAACCGGGGTGGGGAACCTCCCTCCCACAGCCTTTTTACCGCCCACAACATCCTTTTGTCCGCCCCCCCAGCCAATTCCCGGGGAACACAGCGTTTGTATCGAACATCACAGAGCTCTGACCAACGGCCATCAAAACGCTGGCTTAGGGCCCTTAAATTGGTCCTGACACTGTGTGCACAACACGCATGCAGCATTCACTACTGAACGCTGTGGCGCGCGTCCTGATGTGTGTCAGCTTCAGGATGTCCTATGTGGGCAGAGGCAGTGCACTCTGCTGCGCTCCAGTTCCACCGACGATGACCACAGCAGTGGCAGCCCCAGCCCCTCCTGTAATGTATATGTCCCGGCTTCTCCTGGGATGCATATGACCCCAGTGTCTCCCGTAATGTATATGCCCCCCGCATCTTCTGTGTTGTATTTGCCCCCCGGCCTCGCTGTGACGTATATGCCCCCAGTGTCTCCTATAATGTATATGCCCTCAGCGTCTCCTGTAATGTATATCCTCTCAACGTCTCCTGTAATGATATGCCACGGCATCTCCTGCAGTGTATATGCCCTCAGCGTCTCCTGTAATGTATATGTGGCGCCCCTGAGGGTTCTTTCGCCATAGAGGTACTGCATCTCACCCAGAGGTGTGGTATCTCACTCTCAGGTAAGGAAGGAGTACAGCTCGGGACCCTAACACCTGCATCCAACACATACCCGCAGTGGGGGTAGGGCGAGATTGCTCCTAAGGGAGAGCACAGTCCCAGGTCCCTAGCTGTTGGGAGGAGCTATGTAGTGGGTGTGGGTGGAGGAAATAGCTTAGGGGAGCACATGGAAGAAAGGTATAAATAGAGAAGCCATCTTCTTTTAGTCAGTCCAGTCAGGACAGAGTTCAGTCTGAGGAGAGAGTGAGAATGGTCAGTCTACAGTGAGAAGAGTGGAGCAGGGCTCTGCAGGAGCTCTGCTCAGGCAGAGGGCCTGTGGAGAGGCCCAGGACTGAAGAAAGAGGAGAGAGAGCAGGAGTGGCTCCAGGAACGGAAGAAGGGACCCCAGGGGTACGGACAGTGCTGGAAGCCGCCCGTACGTCCGAATCTACCTGGAGGTGGAGGGGTCAGACCACACAAAGGGGACCGGTCCCTCAACTAGCAGAGAACTTTATGACTCAATTAGAAATCGGAGTCTGCAGTATTTCAAGTCCTGCAGCCAACAGTCTATATCAGTCTCTCCAAGAAGGTAGCTATAGAGGACCCAGGGGACGGAACAGACGTCGCCCGACAAGGCCCGCAGGTACCGGATTGGGACACTTAGTATGAGGTGCAGGGAGATGGCCAGAGAAAGGACACAGAAGGGGGTCCCGTTAAGTACTCCGGAATTACCTGAGGGTGGACTGAAGCCCTCCCTGAGTAAGCGCAGCATGACGAGGGAAGTTACTTTGGTACCTGTAACTTGGACTACAACAACCGTGAGTAAAGACCCTGAGGACTGCACTTCATTGTCTCTGTGATCATTGCTGCGCCATCAAACCCTGCACTACAACGCCCAGCACAACCTATTACATCTACACTGCCCTGGAGCTAAGCTCTACCTGTGGAGAGCCACACGAGCTTTGCTGCACTAACATCAGCTCCAGAGGATCTGCTCCGCAGCGGCGGCTCCCTTTGGCCGCATACCACAGGTGGCGTCACGAACATTGTACATAATCCCCCTGTAAATAATTCCCTATTGAATGACTGCTCTGGGTCACGGACCGGGTCACCGCCACTGTGACATCCCCCAGCATCTACCGGCCCGACACCGGGTACCCCACGGCCCAGGGGACGCATCATATATGCCCCAATGTCTGCTGTGATGTATATGTCCCAGCGACATCGCCTCTTGTGATGTAAGTGCCCCAGTGTCTCCTGTGTTGTATGTGCCCCAGCCTCTCCTGTGATGTACAAGCCACAGTGTCTCCTGTGATGTACAGTACAGACCAAAAGTTTGGACACACCTTCTCATTTAAAGATTTTTCTGTATTTTCATGACTATGAAAATTGTACATTCACACTGAAGGCATCAAAACTATAAATTAATACATGTGGAATTATATACTTAACAAAAAAGTGTGAAACAACTGAAAATATGTCTTATATTCTAGGTTCTTCAAAGTAGCCACCTTTTGCTTTGATGACTGCTTTGCAAACTCTTGGCATTCTCTTGATGAGCTTCAAGTGGTAGTCACCGGAAATGGTTTTCACTTCACAGGTGTGCCCTGTCAGGTTTAATAAGTGGGATTTCTTGCCTTATAAATGGGGTTGGGACCATCAGTTGTGTTGTGCAGAAGTCTGGTGGATACACAGCTGATAGTCCTACTGAATAGACTGTTAGAATTTGTATTATGGCAAGAAAAAAGCAGCTAAGTAATGAAAAACGAGTGGCCATCATTACTTTAAGAAAGAAATGAAGGTCAGTCAGTGTGAAAAATTGGGAAAACTTTGAAAGTGTCCCCAAGTGCAGTTGCAAAAACCATCAAGCGCTACAAAGAAACTGGCTCACATGAGGACCGCCCCAGGAAAGGAAGACCAAGAGTCACCTCTGCTTCTGAGGATAAATTTATCCGAATCACCAGCCTCAGAAATCGCAGGTTAACAGCAGCTCAGATTAGAGACCAGGTCAATGCCACACAGAGTTCTAGCAGCAGACACATCTCTTCAACAACTGTTAAGAGGAGACTTTGTGCAGCTGGCCTTCATAGTAAAATAGCTGCTAGGAAACCACTGCTAAGGACAGGCAACAACAGAAGAGACTTGTTTGGGATAAAGAACACAAGGAATGGACATTAGACCAGTGGAAATCTGTGCTTTGGTCTGATGAGTCCAAATTCGAGATCTTTGGTTCCAACCACCGTGTCTTTGTGCGACGCAGAAAAGGTGAACGGATGGACTCTACATGCCTGGTTCCCACCGTGAAGCATGGAGGAGGAGGTGTGATGGTGTGGGGGTGCTTTGCTGGTGACACTGTTGGGGATTTATTCAAAATTGAAGGCATACTGAACCAGCATGGCTACCACAGCATCTTGCAGCGGCATGCTATTCCATCCGGTTTGCGTTTAGTTGGACCATCATTTATTTTTCAACAGGACAATGACCCCAAACACACCTCCAGGCTGTGTAAGGGCTATTTGACCATGGAGGAGAGTGATGGGGTGCTACGCCAGATGACCTGGCCTCCACAGTCACCAGACCTGAACCCAATCGAGATGGTTTGGGGTGAGCTGGACCACAGAGTGAAGGCAAAAGGGCAATGGAAGACCATTTCCGGTGACTACCACTTGAAGCTCATCAAGAGAATGCCAAGAGTGCGCAAAGCAGTCATCAAAGCAAAAGGTGGCTACTTTGAAGAACCTAGAATATAAGACATATTTTCAGTTGTTTCACACTTTTCTGTTAAGTATATAATTCCACATGTGTTAATTCATAGTTTTGATGCCTTCAGTGTGAATGTACAATTTTCATGGTCATGAAAATACAGAAAAATCTTTAAATGAGAAGGTATGTCCAAACTTTTGGTCTGTACTGTATATGTACCAGTTTCTCCTGTGTTGTATGTGCCTCAGCCCCTCCTGTTATGTATGTGCACCAGCCACAGCATCTCCTGTGATGTATATGCCCTAGCCACAACATCTCCTGTGATGTATATTCCCCAGCCACAGCGTTTCCTGTGATGTGTATGCCCCAGCCCCTCCTGTGATGTATATGCCCAGCCCCTCCTGTGATGTAGATGTCCTCAGCCCCTCCTATGATGTATATGCCCCAGTCCCAGTGTATCCTATATTTTGTATATGCTCCAGTCCCAGTATCTTCTGTGCAATTTTTATGCTCCAGCCCCAGTGTCTCCTATGTGATATATATACTGCAACCCCAGTGTCTCCTATGTGATGTATATACTGCATCTCCCCCCCACGGTTTGAATTCTAGAAATGTTACATGAGTAGTGATGAATTTCCCACTGTAAGGAGACCTGCAATGTAATATACATATGTGTTCAGAAATTACTGCTGGAAGTTCTTTTCAAAATTCATCGCAAAGAGTCATCACCGCTCCAGACCGACGCAAATTTGGAAAAGCAGTTGCAAGTAACAACATCATCAATACCACCTAACATCACACGATTCACCAAAGAGAAGCAGCTCCAGCCATCACATTAGGGGTGAGGTAATTAAATGTTTGACCAAATATAGCAAGATAAATTTAAAGTTAATTATTTTGTACGGCCCCAGAGTGATAGTTCAAATATCCAAATGGCCCCTGGTTAGAAAAAAGGTTCCCCACCCCTGGTCTAAACTATAGAAAAGAGACATTGGCAGCTGAGCCACTGGAAAAACAACATCAAAACCGTCAGCGAAGCTGCTTCAGATAGACCACCGGCTTTTTCCTGAAGCGGTTTTGCTTAGGAAAATATCAGCCATCCAGCGTCTTAAAGACAACGTGTGCACATAACCGTAAAACATTTTTCCCATTTCAGACATTAATGGTATATTAATAGGATATGTTATGAATATACGATAGGCAATGGTCCTACGGGTGGGAACCCCTATATACCAAAAATAGGATGACCAGTTTGGCCAAGAGGTGGCTCTGTCATTCCCTATAAATGAAAGATATGGGAGAAGCAGAGAGTGAGGGATTGCTCAGGGAAAGCACATCTACTTATTTTTTATATACCTAAGGTCTTTAGGACATCTATTGCAATCTGATCAAATGCCCCCCACAAAAAGGCATCTGAAGTGCTGATAAATGGCGATACAAAAGAAATGTATGCTTCAATTAATTAAAGAGTATCTGTCATTTTAATTTTTTTCATAGATCAATAGTACATGTGAAAATAAGCAAATTTGTCATACATCTTACCAGAGAAATCGGCTTCTTTGTCCTCCTGGAGTGATCATTCACTCTCAATTCATGATTAAAATCTGTTTTCATTGAAGACAAATTTTCCCATTCCCAAGATAGATGACAAGTGGTGCTTTTAAAATTCTATGGAGGTGGAGGAGCTAGAGGCCAGCATAGACATTCTGCTGCAAATTCTCCAGAAACGACAGTTACAGTTCTCCATAGAACTTTATGAACACCAAATGTTATCTATCCCAGTAAAGGGAAAATTTGTATTCACTGAAGACAGATTTTTATTCGTGAATTCAGAATTTTGAGAATGAACAATTAGTTCAGGAAGCAGATTTCTCCAATAAGATATATATAACGGGAGATGCGTGTCTCTGTCTGAAGCCTTTATAGACTGCGCATGTGTGATGCGCAGTCTGGCTCCAGACAGAAGCACGCATCCAGCCGTTACAGGTAAGAGGAGTGTACGGCACCGGAGATCACGGTATGCGTATACACTGAACGTATACCGCAATCTCCGGCGCCATGCTTACATACTTACCTGACTGGTAGGAGCGTTGCCGCGTCGCCTCTCTTCGCCGGAGACTGAGGCAGGAGTGAGGCATCGGATCGGCGCATGTGCATAGCGCTATCCGGCGCCATTTTACTGAAGACACATTTGCAGAGTGTTTTCAGCAAAATGGCGCCGGACAGCGCGGTAAGGGGAAGCGTGTACTCCAGCAGCACACTCCTCCCCCGGCCTCTGGCAGAACAGGACATCAGCGCTGGAGCACATGGAAGAAATGTGAGTATAAGTGTTTATTTGTTTGTATGTGTGTACAGTGTGAAAGGAATGAGGGGGCCACACACGCCAGGATTGGGGGGTGAGGAGGCCACACATACCAGGATTGGGGGGATGAGGGGTACCACACATACCAGGATTGTGAGGTGAGGGGACCATGCATACCAGGATTGGGGGGTGAGGGGACCATGCATACCAGGATTGTGGGGTGAAGGGATCATGCATACCAGGATGAGGGGTACCACACATACCAGGATTGGGGGGTGAGGGGACCATGCATACCAGGATTGGGGGGTGAGAGGACCATGCATACCAGGATGAGGGGTACCACATATACCATTATTGGGGGATGAGGGGACCATGCATACCAGGATTGGAGAGTGAGGGGACCATGCATACCAGGATTTTGGGGGTAAGGGGTGCCATGCATACCAGAATAGGGAAGAAGGGTACCATACATACCAGGATGGGGATGAGGGAGCCATGCATACCAGGATTGGGGATGAGGGTTACCATGCATACCAGGATTGGGGATGAGGGGTGCCATGCATACCGGGATTGGGGGATGAGGGGTGCCATGCATACCAGGATTGGGGGGTAAGGGGTGCCATGCATACCAGAATAGGGATGAGGGGTACCATACATACCAGGATGGGGATGAGGGAGCCATGCATACCAGGATTGGCGATGAGGGGTACCATGCATATCAGGATTGGGGATGAGGGAGCCATGCATACCAGGATTGGGGATGAGGGAGCCATGCATACCAGGATTGGGGGATGAGGGGTGCCATGCATACCAGGATTGGGATGAAGGGTGCCATGCATACCAGAATTGGGGGTGAGGGGTGCCATGCATACCGGGATTGGGGATGAGGGGTGCCATGCATACCAGGATTCAGATGACGGGCCATGCATACCAGGATTCGGATGATGGGCCATGCATACCAGGATTCGGATGATGGGCGATGCATACCAGGATAGGGATGAGGAGTGCCATGCATACCACGATGGGGATGAGGGGTGCCATGCATACCAGGATTGGGGATGAGGGGTGCCATGCATACCAGGATTCAGATGACGGGCCATGCATACCAGGATTCGGATGATGGGCCATGCATACCAGGATAGGGATGAGGAGTGCCATGCATACCACGATGGGGATGAGGGGTGCTATGCATACCAGGATTGGGGATGAGGGGTGCCATGCATACCAGGATTCAGATGACGGGCCATGCATACCAGGATTCGGATGATGGGCCATGCATACCAGGATAGGGATGAGGAGTGCCATGCATACCAGGATTGGGGATGAGGGGTGCCATGCATACCAGGATTGAGGATGAGGGGTGCCATGCATACCAGGACTGGGGATGAGGGGTGCCATGCATACCAGGATTGGAGATGAGGGTTGCCATACATACCGGGATTGGGAATGAGGGGTGCCATGCATACCAGGATTCGGATGAGGAGTGCCATGCATACCAGGATGGGGGTGAGGGGTGCCATGCATACCAGGATGAGGGATACCATACATACCAGGATAGGGATGAGGGACCATGCATACCAGGATTAGGGATGAGGAGCACCACACATACCAGGATTAGGGATGAGGGGTGCCACGCATGCCAGGTTTGGTGGTGAGGGGTGCCATGCATACCAGGATTGGAGGTGAGGGGTGCTATGCTTTCCAGGATTGGGGGTGAGGGGTGCCATGCCTTCCAGGATTGGGGTTGAGGGGTGCCATGCATACCAGGATTGGGGGTGAGGGGTGACATGCATACCAGGATTGGGGGTGAGGGGTGCCATGCATACCAGGATAGGGATGAGGGGTGCCATGCATACCAGGATAGGGATGAGGGATGCAATGCATATCAGGATAGAATGGTGGGGACAGGATGGGGGCAGCACAAATACCAGGAGGGGGGCAGCACATACCAGCATGGGAGACCATATACCAATAAAAATGCTCGGCACCAGGGCGGGTGTAGAATGGGTTCAATAGCTAGTAAGATATATTATAGTCATACTATCAAAATCTCTAAAAGAGCAAGTAATATACTGTTAGGTGACGTTCACACGTTCAGTATTTTACATCAGTATTTGTAAGCCAAAACTACCAGGAGTGGGTGATAGAAACACGTCACCACTTCTGTATTTATTATACCTTTCCTCTGATTGTTCCACTCCTGGTTTTGGCTTACAAATACTGATGTAAAATACTGACCAAATACTGAACGTGTGATCATGGCCTTTGACTTAGACTATAGAGACTTTTCACCTTTGCTCCCATGTTTAGGAAATAGCCATTAATTTTTTAGCAGCATGACCACTCAATACATAGAAAAATAGTCTTAATTTTAAATGGATTGTTCACTTCAAAAAGAATGTCTAGCAGTTTTTAAAAAATAAGTACAAACAACAACTTATGTATTTGTATCTATAACGATGTGCAGAAATTTCAATACCAGTGTCAATCCTGAGTCCCAATAGGTTTATTTCCGCTCATGTACTTAACATAGAAGAGAGTTTACTATGTCATCAGCGTTGTGTATGTAACAATAGCTAAGCCAGCCCCCTTCTCTGTAACAACCAAAACACTATCACCTTGAAGATATTTAAATAAGTCAGATGTATTTAAAGTAGACAATCCCTTTAAGCCTTTAGTTTAACTCAGCTCATTTGGAGCATTATACCGTAAATGACCATATGTGTCATGTTCGAGATCTGTGTTCTGCTGCTGTGATACCGCAATTTCCTCCGGGATAAAATAAAGTATATCTTATCTTATCTTATCTTATCTTATCTTATCTTATCTTAAAGTTGCCAAAGGAAGCTATAGAAAAAGTCTATTTAACACAGCTATTTGAAGTACTCCTTTGAGCCTGCTCTCCTGTACTCTCCACAACATCCAACTGATTACTAACCTACCGTTCCCAATCCAATTGATGGGGTAAACTTTTTGGGACTTACTGCAGACAATAAGTCACATGACAGGTCACATAAGGGTTTCTCCATCTGAACACTCTATGCCATAAATTACTAATAGGTCTGAGTCCCACTTCCGATACCTTCACCTATTGTGAATGCCATTGGTGTCTAAGATGGAAATACCCATTTCTTATATTCTATAATAATATATTATATATTCCTTTGTGTATATATATTGTAAAGGGGTTGGTACTCACTGAGCTGCTTTTGAGGTAGTCACTGGAGTCAGTTTCTTTAAAAATGTCCAAGGTGGGTTTATTCGGACTTCATAAACTGAACTCACCAGGTAAATGAAACATAGCCTTGTCCGACACAAAGTAACAAAACAAGAAAAACAGTCCATACAGTGCTGCAGGTTCGCTCGCTCACAGTCAGTGTCCTGTAGCACAGACACGCTGGAGGTCTCCACACCTCCAGCCACCGACACTGAATGAGACACTCGGTCTCCATTTTATACACAGGCCCTGGGGTGGGGATATGTGAGCAGCCAATCCCGCCCAACTCTTATGACCCTGACACGCCCTATTAACCCTCAGCTCTAAACATGCTGGAGCATGCTTTCCCAGTTTTACATCACCGAAGTTACCAACCTGGGTGATACATATCTCCCGTCAAGGACCTGTCCGGTGGCCATCATACATACCCCCCACGCCCAAAGTCAGGAGGCTTGGCACCTTTCACTAATAAACAGTGGACCCTCAACAATGCGTCAGCATTTGCATGCAGTTTCCTGGGCCTATGCTCAACCCAGAAGCTAAAATCTTGAAGGGCTAGGAATCACCTGGTCACTCGACCATTGTTCCCCTTCTTCTCGCTCATCCACCTTAGTGGGGCATGGTCTGACACGAGCCTGAACTTCCTGCCCAAAAGGTAGTACCTTAGGATGTCCAGGGCCCATTTAATGGCCAAACATTCCACATCTGACGTGTCCGTCTGGACCACAAACTCCTTTGAGAAAGCTGCTTCTGGGGACCACTTAGCCATAGCCGACTTTGTCCCTTTAAGGAGGTCTGTCAAAGAGGCGGCTACCATGGCGAAGTTGGGGATAAACCAGTGGTAGTAGCCCACGATGCCCAGGAACTCTCTGACCTGCTTTTTTGAGAGAGGTTGTGGCCAACCCTTGATCACATGAATTTTATTTATTTGGGGCTTGATCATGCCCCTGCCCACGACATAGCCCAAATACTTAGCTTCCTCCATGCCCATGGCACATTTCTTCGGGTTGATGGAAAACCCCGCCTTCCGCAGAGCATCAAATATTGCCTGGACTTTGCTCAGGTAGCTTCCCCAATCCTGGCTGTAAGTCACGATATCATCCAGGTAAGCCGCTGCATACTCCTTGTGGGGAGCTAGGATCCGGTCCATGACTCTCTGGAAGGTAGCTGGAGCTCCCTGCAACTCAAATGACATCTTGGTGTACTGAAAACGCCCATCTGGAGTTGAAAAGGCTGTCTTCTCCTTGGCATCTTGGGCCATAGGAATTTGCCAGTACCCTTTTGTGAGGTCAAGGGTGGTAATGTACCTGGCCGGCTCTAGCCTTTCAATTAGTTAATCTACCCTGGGCATTGGGTACGAATCAAACTTAGAGACCTCATTCAGCTTCCTATAGTCGTTGCAAAACCACCATTCTCCATCTGGTTTCGGCACTGAGACTATGGGACTGGACCAGCCACTCTTGGATTCTTCAATGACTCCCAGACTTAGCATCCACTTTACTTCTTTCAAAATTACCTCTCGGTGGGCTTCGGTTATCCGATACGGCTTCAGCTTCACCCGAATTAGGCTCTGTAAGGACCTCATGCCTTACGAAGTCTGAAGCCGATGTGGAAGATGTTAAGGTGGCTGAGTCCTGTGAAACATTTAGGAATTGTAACCCTTTTTCTAAAAAGCCTTCTCATTTTAGGGGCTCAAAAGTATTTGGATTAATTAACTTTACCATGAATAAAATGTTCATTTTTAACTTTGTAGAGAATCCTTTGCAGGCAATGACTGCTGGAAGTATGGAATCCACGATGTCACCAAACGCTGTGTTTCCTCTTCTGTGATGCTTTGCCGGCCTTTACTGCAGCTGACTTCAGTTGTTGCTCATTTCTGGGTCTTTCTGCCTTTTTTGTCTTAAGCACGTGAAATGCTGCTCGATGGGGTTGAAATCTAGTGACTGACTCAGCCATTGCAGAATATGCCAATTGTTTGCTTGGCAGTATGTTTTGGGTCATTGTCCATTTGTACTGTGAAGCGCTGTCAAATCAACCTTGCTGCATTTGGTTGAATCTGAGCAGAAAGTATCGCCCTGTACACTTCAAAGAATTCATCCGACTGCTTCTGTCTTCAGTCACATCATCAATAAACACCAGTGATCTGATGCCATTGGAAGCCATGCATGCCCGCGCCATCACACTGCCTCCACCATGTGTGATGTGCTGTGCTCTGGATCATGAACCTTCCCAAGCCTTCTCCATACTTTGATCTTCCTATCATTCTGGTACAGGTTGATCTTAGTTTTGCTTTTCCATAACTGAGCGGCTTCTTTAGATGTTTTTGGCAGTCATGTCTATCCGTTCTATTTTTAAGGCTGATTAATGATTAGCACCATGTGATGAACCCTCTGTATTTGCTCTTATGAAGTCTTCTTTTTATGGTAGACTTAGATACTGAAACACCTACTGTCATGGGTGTGTCAGATGTGAAAGACAGTCTCCCTGCAGTTGGTTGCAGAATATCTTTTTGTTTGGCATTACAGATTCCTTCTTAGATCTGTATCACTCTAGGACCCAGCGGCTACCTCCCTCCTGCTAATTGACACCCAGGCCTGGGTGTTTAAATACTTTCTGTTTGCTACAGGGAGGCGCCAGTGATATTCACATGTTTCCTTGTGAAGGCTTGGAGCTACAGCAGTCTGTTTACTTCTTCTCTGGTGCTAGGAGGACGTGTGGTGTAATCTCTCTGAAGTCGGCTCAAGCTAAGTCACTTTCCCCCTGTGTTTGTCTCCCTTGTTGTCTTTAGTTGTTAGTGGGGACTGACTAGTGCTCACCCCCCCTCATTAACCCCTTCCCTATATATAACTAATATAGGGACTTTATGGGAGACAGGGTGATGATATCAGATCAGCCTAGGCGGTCTCCACTCTCCCTTTCCCTAGTGTCTGGGCTCCCTTCCCCTCTTCCCTTCATGTTGCACTTAGTTTTTCCCACACCTTGCGTGACAGTATCACCAGCTGTGCACATTTTGAGAAGAAAAAAAACACTGACACTTGGGTTTATTTGTGTGTTGTTGTTTTTTTTTGGGCGTGTTTTTTTTCCCTTTCTCCCTTGGTATGGGTTCAGTTGCAGAGCTCGCAGAGCGGCTGCGCGGTCTGTCTCTGGAGGTGAATGACCTCCGCTGTGAGGTTCAGCAACAGCATCAGCAGCTACAGGTCGCTAATGTAGGGGTCTCTGCAGGTAAGCCTGTCCAGCCTGAACCCAAGGTTGCCCTCTCGGACTGGTTTTCAGGTGGTAAGGGCAAGTTTTTTTGTGTTCAAGGAGGCCTGCAAACCGTACTTTAAGCTTTGTCCTTACTCCTGCAGAAGTGAGGTGCAACGGGTGGAAATTGTGATCTCACTGCTACAGGGAGATCCTCAATCCTGGACATTTTCTTTACCACAGGATTTGGTTTGTCACCAGTCTGTGGATGTTTTTTTTTGGGGCCCTGGCCCTCATCTATGATCACCCTGACCGAGTCGCCTTGGCCGAGTCTAGGCTATGTCGCCTTCAGCAGGGAAATCGGTCAGTGGAGATGTACAATTTAGAATTCCGTAGATGGGCAACGGATTCAAAATGGAATGACTCTACTCTTAAAAGCCAATTTTGTGAGGGCCTTACTGAAAGGTTGAAAGATGCTTTGACAGTGTATGAAACTCGTGAGTCCTTGGAGGCTGCCATATCAGTGACTCTACGTATTGATAGATGCCTTCGGGATAGGCGGGTGAGACTACCTTCTCCGGGGACTTCTTGTCGGAGTTATGTACCTCTGCCGGGGGAGCTGTCTAGCAGTGAACCAGTACTAGGGGAGGTGGAGGAACCCATGCAATTAGGGGGTGCCTCTGCATCATACATTTCGACGGAAATTCGCAAGAAAAAAGGCGTATGTTTTTTGTGTGGGAAAAAGAGACATTTTATTGGGGTCTGTCCTTTGATTCCCAAGGAAAAGAAAACTCGATTAAACCTTGGTAGTCTGGAGTTGTATAAGCAAGGTGTGCATTTTTCGCCAACCTGAAGTTCCAGGTTTGTCCTGACAGCAGAGAACAAAACCGAGAAAATTTCTTTCTTTTTTGACAGTGGAACTGGAGTCAGCATGGTTGATGCTGAGTTTGTGAAAACTAATGGTCTTGTTTGATGTACTTTAGCTAAGCCTATTCCCATCTTCGCCATCGACTCAGCGCCACTTGCACAGAAAGCATTAACTCAGATTGTACATAATGTGAAACTGAGGGTGAGGTCATTTCATTGTGAAATAATCCCTTGCTATGTCCTGGACGGTTCTCCCACCCCAATTGTTTTGGGTCGTCCCTGGTTGGTGAAACATAATCCGTTGGTGGATTGGCAAGCCAGGGAGATCTTTGAATTGGGAGAGTACTGCCATGAGAACTATTTAGATATTTCCCTAGCTACTATCTGTACGGAAATATTACCTGCTTTTCTGTCTGGTTTTGAGGAAGCTTTTTCTGAGAGGGGGTGTAAGGATTTGCCTCCTCATTGGGCATATGACTGTCCTATTAACCTGACCATCGGAGATAACTACCGAAGTCCAGACCTTTATAATCTTTCTGGCCCTGAGAGACAAGCCATGAAGGATTTCATTGCGCAAAGTCTGGAGAAGGGACACATCAGGCCCTCATCTTCGCCCGTGGCGGCAGGGTTTTTCTTTGTGAAGAAAAAAGATGGCGGCCTACGTCCCTGTTTAGATTTCCGGGAATTAAATCAAATTACCATCCGAGATCCATATTCTTTTCTTTTGATTCCAGATTTGTTCAGCCAGGTTGTGGGAGCTAAGGTATTCTCCAAGTTGGATTTAAGGAAAGCCTGCAGTCTGGTTAGAATCAGTGAAGGGGATGAATGGAAAACAGCGTTCAATACCACTGAAGGGCATTTTGAGAGTCTGGCTATGCCTTTCGGTTTGACTAATGCACCTGCGGTGTTCCAGCATTTCATAAATTATATTTTCCATCATTTGGTGGGAAGGTTTGTGGTGATCTATATGGAAGATATTTTGGTTTACTCACCTGATTTGTAGACACATCAGGGGCATGTTAAACAAGTGCTTCAGATACTCAGGGATAACAAACTTTATGCCAAACTGGAAAAATGTGTTTTCGCCATTCAGGAGGTACAGTTTTTGGGGTATTTGTTGTCATCTTCGGGATTTTGGATGGATCCAGAGATGATCCGTGCAGTTCTTGATTGGACAGTCCCGAGAACCTGAAGGCTCCACAACCTTTTCTGGGCTTTACTAGTTTTTACCGGAAATTCATCCAAAATTACTCAGTAATCGTGAAACCCCTTACTGACATGACTAGGAAGGGGCTGGATTTTTTCAAATGGTCGGATGCCTCCCTCGAGGCTTTTTCTTCCTTAAAGAATTGTTTTACCACGACACCTATACTCAGTCAACCCGATGTTTCCCAATCCTTTATTGTTGAAGTTGATGCATCGGATGTGAGGGTTGGGGCTGTGTTGTCTCAGGGTCCATCCCCTGGTAAATGGTGTCCATACGCTTTCTTTTCTAAGAAATTGTCTTCGGCTGAGAGAAATTATGACATGGGTAATAGGGAACTTTTGGCGATCAAATTGGCGTTCAAGGAATGGCGACATTGCTTGGAGGGGGCTGTCCATCATATTACTGTTATTACTGACCATAAGAACCTGTCATATCTCCAATCAGCTAAATGTCCCAACCCTAGTTAAGCCAGATGGTCCCTGTTTTTTACTAGGTTCAATTCTGTTGTCACTTTTTGTCCAGGGGTCAAAAATGTCAAGGCTGATGCTTTGTCCCGGAGCTTCCCTGGTGGTGATGACCATGAGAACCCTGCCCCAATGTTACAGAAGGGGTTAGTCATTTTGGCATTGTATCCTAAACTGGAGGGTGAAGTGTTGGAGGCTCAGGGGGACGCCCCTGCCTCCTGTCCTTCAGGAAGGTTATTTGTACCATCTAATCTGCGCCGCAAAATAAATAAGGAACATCACAACTCTGTGCTTGCTGGTCATCATTTTCATCTCCGAAAATCAGGAGGATTAGGCATCCTACTTATCGCTGGCAGAATTTGCCTTTAGTTATCATCATCAAGAATCCACTGGCAGGTCACCGTTCTTTAGTGCATACTGTTACCATCCAGAGTTTGATACCTTTAGTGGGGCAGGAGCTTCGGGAGTTCCTGAGGAGGAATGTTTTGCTTCGTCGCTCTCCTCGGTGTGGCGGGGGTTTCTGAGTAATTTAAAGATCAAGGGAGACAGGTATAAACGTAAGGCTGACAGAAAACGCTTTCCAGGTCCGGACCTGAATGTGAATGACTTTGTGTGGTTGTCTACCAGGAATATCAATTTGAAAGTCCCTTCTTGGAAGCTGGGACCTAGGTTTATTGGTCCCTATAAAATAATGGCCGTCATTAACCTAGCAGCATTTCGTCTTAAGCTTCCTCAGGCCCTTAAGGTCCACAATGTTTTCCACAGGTCCTTACTCAAGAAATATGTGGAACCTCTTGAGCCCTAATCTGGAATTTCAGATTTCGAGGATTGTAGATTCTCGTCTCCAACGTTGTTCCCTATAATACTTGGTGCATTGGAAGGGTTATGGTCCAGAAGAGAGGATGTGGGTTTCAGCATAAGAGGTAAACGCTCCCAAGTTGGTTCATTCATTCCACACCTCTTATTCTGAGAAACCTGGTCCTGAGTGTCCGGAGGTCACTCGTAGGGGGGGGGGGGTACTGTCATGGGTGTGTCAGATGTGACAGACAGTCTACCTGCAGTTGGTTGCAGAAGATCTCTTTGTTTGGCATTACAGATCTTAGATCTGTATCATTCTACGACTGAGCGGCTACCTCCCTCCTGCTAATTGACACCCAGGCCTGAGTGTTTAAATACTTTCTGTTTGCTACAGAGAGGCGCCAGTGATATTCACATGTTTCCTTGTGAAGGCTTGGAGCTACAGCTGTCTGCTTACTTCATCTCTGGTGCTAGCAGGACGTGTGGTGTAATCTCTCTGAAGTCGGCTCAAGCTAAGTTACTTTCCCCCTGTGTCTGTCTCACTTGTTGTCTTTAGTTGTTAGTGGGAACTGACTAGTGTTCATCCCCCCCTTCCCTATCCAGGGCCAAGCTCTAACGAAATACAGGGTTTAGGTTCCTGTGCGGCAATTGGTGAGGAACCAATATAGGGACGTTGGGGGAGACGGTGATATCAGATCAGCCTAGGAGGTCTCCACTCCCCCTTTCCCTAGTGTCTGGGCTCCTTTCCCTTCTTCCCTTCATCTTGTACTTAGTCTTTCCCCCACCTTGCGTGACTTCCTCGAGAGTGTTCTTCACTTGGGTTGATGTGTTGAAGGGTTTTTTCTTCACCATGGAAGAAAAACCATGGCCGTCCAGGCATTTTTGAGTTTCCAAGCTCACAAGTGCGCTCCTTTTTTTGTAGAATTTACCAAACTGTTGATTTGGCCACTCATAACATTTCTGCTATCTCTCTGATGGATTTCTTTTTTCTTTTTTTTTTTCAGCCTAATGATGGTCTGTTTCTCTGCCATTGAGAGCTCCTTTGATTGCATGTTGTAGGTTCACAGCAACAACTTCCAAATGCAAATGCCACACCTGGAATCAGCTCCAAACTTTTTACCTGCTTTATTAATGATGGATTAATGAGACAATGGCCAATGCGGCCCATTAAAGAGCTTCTGTGTAATAATTGTTCAAATATGTCTACTTTTGGTCCCTTTAAAAAGAGGCAGCTCAATTTTAAAGAGCTGTAATTCTTAAACGCTTAATTCAATTAGGATGTGAATACCCTCAAAGTAACCCCTTTATGACCTGAGCATTTTCCGTTTTTGTGTTTTCATTTTTTGCTCCACTTGTTCCCAGAGCCATAACATTTTTGGTCAATATGGCCATTTGAGGGCTTAATTTTTCCGGGACAAGTTGTACTTTTGAACGACATCACTGGTTTTAACATATCGTGTACTGGAAAACGAGAAAAAAATTCCAAGTACTGTGAAATTGCAAAAAAATGCAAATCCACAGTTGTTGTTTTTTTTTTTTTACCACTTTCAGTGAATGCTAAAACTGACCTGCCATTATTATTATCCATGACATTACGAGTTTGTAGACACCAAACATGTATAGGTTCTCTTTTATTTAAGTAGTGAAAAAAAATTCCAAAGTTTGCTAAAAAAAATGGCGCCATTTTCCGAGACCTGTAGCGTCTCCATTTTTCATGATCTGGGGCCGGGTGATGGCTTAATTTTTGAGTGCAGAGCGGACGTTTTTATTGATACCATTTTGGGGTAGATCCAATATTTTGATCGCCCATTATTGCATTTTATTGCAATGTTGCGAGATGACCAAAAAAACGTAATTCTGGCGTTTAGAATTTTTTTCTCGTTACGCCATTTACTGATCGGATTAATTCTTTTTTTATATTGATAGATCGGGCAATTATGAACTTGGCGATACCAAATATGTGTATGTGTTTTTTTTTTATTGTTTTATTTTGAATGGGGCGAAAGGGGGGTGATTTAAACGTTTATATATTTTTAATTTTTTTAATATTTTTAAAAACATTATTTTTTTACTTTTTGCTTGCTTCTATAGTCTCCATGGAAGACTAGAAGCAGCACTCGCCTGATCGGCTCTGCTCCATACAAGCGATGAGCAGATCGCCTGCATGCAGCAAATGTGCTCACTTGCTATGTGCGCCAACCATTTGGCGGCGCTCATAGCACTTTGGACATGACAACCACAGTGGTCTACTACAGACCCCGGGTTGTCATGCCAACCCATCGGTGACCCGTGATCATGTGACGGGGTCACCGATAGGCGGTGCCAATGACGCGCTTCCGGTGCGGCGATGTTAAATGCCGCTGTCAGACATTGACAGCGGCATTTAACTGCTTAACAGCTGCGGGTGGATCGCGATTCCATCCACGGCTGTTGCGGGCACATGTCAGCTGTATAAATCAGCTGAGGTGGCCGATTTACTGTGGGCTCAGCGCCGGAGCCCGCGCTAAACAGGGGGTGATGATGTGGGGTTTACTAATACACCCCACGTCATAAAGAGGTTAAAGCTTAGAGTCGACACTTTTTCCCCATATTGATTATTTAAATGTATCTTGAATATTTTTTGGTAAACAGCTAAAATACCAAAACTTGTGTCACTGTCCAAATATTTCTGGACCTATCTACGTTTATAATGTGTGTGTGTTATTTATGTTAGTATTTAATTTGAATTAATTTGAAATCTTTTCAGAGGTGATGGGCTAAGTGGATAAAATGGCACAGACAGGAGGGAGGAGCTATGTGACATGGAGTCTGCTCCTCCCACCACAGGGTGACAGTCAGGAGGGAGGAGCTATGTGACATGGAGACTGCTCCTCCCACTACAGGGTGACACAGTCAGGAGGGAGGAGCTATGTGACATTAAGACTGCTCGTCCTATTACAGGATGACACAGACAGGCAGGAGAAGTTAAGTGACACATAGCTTCTGCCTGCATGTGTCACCCTGTGATAAGAGATCCAGGCTATGTGACATGCAGTCTGTCCCTCCCACCACTGGATGACATAGATGAGAAGTACTATGTCCTCCCAGAACTGGGTGACAAGAAAATAATGGCATCATATGACTACAAATATCCATCCAAAGGGTGACAAATCAGTAATAAAGACACATATGTCTCAATATATTAAAGTATAGAAACATTAAAAGTTTAATTTCTTTGCATTTCTTATATGGACACTTTCCCTTTAATAACTCTACGCTCACAATATATATAAATATATATTTAAAAAAAAGTCAAGTTAATGCAGAACAGACCTGAGCCTGAGCCAGCACGACCTGAAATAACTCCAATATCACTCACACAAGTTTGTTTTGATCAAAGTACTTTGGGCCTGGGATAGGGGGAGAGAGCAAGAGAGCGACTGGAAAAGAGAGAGCATAGAACACACGAAAAAGAATATAATCTGCAAAAAGAGATAGTCCAGAGAAAAGAGACATCTGGGACAGAATGTATGAAACTGTGAGGTCTGGGGAATGCACGATCAGTGAATAGTCACCCGAGGACATGATATAATGCTTATTCGCTTGCATAGTGCGGGAAAAGAGTCAGAAAATATTAACCCCTTCATCGTATACACAAAATGCATACAGTTATAGGGAAATTAAAGAGTTAAGCACAAAAAAACGCGCCCCCACCACCACCCCTTTCCCTGCTGGGGCTGTCATTTCCTGGGGCAGCCTGATGAGGTGATTGTAAAGTGGGGTTTAAATCAAGACTTGCGCTGGCTGTGGGCCTAAAGCCAAGGAAACAAGGGGGAGAAATTATAGAACGGAGACCTGTTAACCCCACAGCTGCTGGACAGTGCAGATGTTAGCACAAATAGAATAAATAGCTTTCTGAAGCTCTCCCTGGTTGAAGACTTGGGATGGACATTTTATATGCCCTAATTTGGCCTTTACGTGCCGAAATGCACGCTAGAATATGTTAGGCGATATTTCAGTCATCAGTTCAATCTCATTTCATGGCCACAATTGCAGCATTTTACATTTCTATGTAACTTCAAATTAACTCATCTGTACGAAACTGATAACTGCTTAGTATCATCTACGTACTTTACTTTTCTACACCCTGACTCCCAACATAAGACTGTCTGTATATACTATTTCTGTTATCCCTATATACTTTTCTTGTGACTCATTTGACCCCTTATGTTCACTCTTTTTAACCCGTTACCTTATATAACCTTATAAAAAATGTTTAAATCCTTTTTTATCTGCATATATAACCTATTTTTAAAAGTATACTATTTCTCAGAAGACAATTTTGAAGGCAGTATAGAGTTCTATCTGATATATAAGTATGCATTCTTGTTGCTCCATATATCTTATCCTCTTTCAAAAAGTTTTTCTTTTCTACTTTGCATAACCCCAATATTACTTGTAATCCATATAACAATACCAGTCATTGATCTCTACTTACATCTCCTATTACTTTTAATAAACATTCCATGCATCTTCTATTACTTTAAATAACCTTTTCTATATTTTCTTATACTTTTCCCTGTATCACCATTTATCCTCGTATCACCTCTCCCGTTATGTCCCCCTATTACTCCATAAAGCCTCTCCTGCCTCTCCTGTATCTCCTCCTTTACTGCATATATCCCCCTATATTACCTCTTATTACTCCATATACCCTCTCCTTATATATCCTCCTATTATTCCATATATCCTGCCTATATCTCCTCATATCACTCCATATATCCTCCCTATATCTACTGCCATTACTCAATATATCCTCCCCTATATCTTCTCCTGCTGCTCTATATATCCTCTCACTATATATCCTCCTATTACCCCTATATCTCCTTATATTATTCCACATATCCTCTCCTATATCTCTTCCTCTTACTCCATATATCCTCCCTATATCTCCTCCTATCACTCCATATATCCTCTCCTACATCTCCTATTACTCCATATATCCTCCCTATATCTCCTCCTATTACTCCATATATCCTCCCTATATCTCCTCCTATTACTCCATATATCCTCCCTATATCTCCTCCTATTACTCCATATATCCTCCCTATATCTCCTCCTATTTCTCCATATATCCTCTCCTATATCTCCTATTACTCCATATATCCTCCCTATATCTCCTCCTATTTCTCCATATATCCTCTCCTATATCTCCTATTACTCCATATATCCTCCCTATATTTCCTCCTATTAATCCACATATCCTCTCCTATATCTCCTATTGCTCCATATATCGTCCCTATATCTCCTCCTATTACTCCATATATCCTTCCTATATCTCCTACTAATACTCCATAAATCCTCCCTATATCTCCTCCCATTACTCCATATATCCTCCCTATATCTCCTCCCATTACTCCATATATCCTCCCTATATCTCCTCCCATTACTCCATATATCCTCCCTATATCTCCTCCTATTACTCCATATATCCTCCCCTATATCTCCTCCTATTACTAAATATATCCTCCCTATATCTCCTCCTATTACTCCATAAGTTCTCCCTATATCTCCTCCTATTACGCCATGTATCCTCCTTATATCGCCTCCCATTACTCCATATATCCTCCCTATATCTCCTCCTATTACTCCATATATCCTCCCTATATCTCCTACTAATACTCCATATATCCTCCCTATACCTCCTCCTATTACTCCATATATCCTCCCCTATATCTCCTCCTATTACTCCATATATCCTCCCTATATCTCCTCCTATTACTCCATAAGTCCTCCCTATATGTCCTCCTATTACGCCATGTATCCTCCTTATATCGCCTCCCATTACTCCATATATCCTCCCTATATCTCCTCCTATTACTCCATATATCCTCTCGATATATCGCCCTATTACTCCATATATCGTCCCTATATCTCCTCCTATTACTCCATATATCCTCCCTATATCTCCTACTAATACTCCATATATCCTCCCTATACCTCGTCCTATTACTCCATATATCTTCCCTATATCTCCTCCTATTACTCCATATATCCTCCCTATATCTCCTCCTATTACTCCATATATCCTCCCTATATCTCCTCCCATTACTCCATATATCCTCCCTATATCTCTACATATCCTCCTTATATCTCCTCCTATTACTCCATATATTCTCCCTATATCCCCATATATCCTCCTTATATCTCCTTCTATTACTCCATATATCTTCCCTATATCTCCTCCTATTACTCCATATATCGACCCTATATCTCTTCTTATTACTCCATATATCCTCCCTATATCTCCTCCTATTACTCCATATATCCTCTCTATATCTCCTCCTATTACTCCTATATCTCCTATTACTCCTGTGACAGAGTCACTGGTATGATTTATGAGGGGATGTATGTGTCGCACAGGTTGCTAGCCTGTGTGAACTGAAACCAATAAACTTTCTGCCAGCATGTTATATGCTGGAGGGTTAACTCACTTAAAGGGCATGGTTTTAGGGGAATGACATTGAGATGGGAGGGACGTCATTCCCCATACCTCCACCTCAGGGTGTGGCTGAACAATGTTTAAATGTTCAGTCCTGTTTTTTTCTCCCTGTGTTGTGTTTGGAGAGGCAAAGTCTCCAGACTGGACAGCGATAGCTCAGGAGGAAGCTGAAGGCTGGACAGAACCTGTGTGGGCGAACTGCACACACATATATGGACTGTGCTACAGTTTATCTTTTGTTTTGTTGTTTTGCCAAGTAAGGCTGTGTTTATTTTGCTGGAGTGCAGAGCTTTATGCTGTTAAAGACTGCAAAGAAAACCCGAGTTCCTGAGTCTACTTCCGGAAGTGGCCCAGCGAGTCGTCCTACCACAGTTGAGAGAGCTGGCAAGATTCCAGGAACACGTGTACCTGCCACAGAGACTGGTGGATGTCCTGGGTAAAGGCTGCCAGCCAATCAGAGAAATCCGACAGCATGGAGGACCTTCTTAAACATCTGTTGCAGGCACAGCAGCTGCAACAAACGCCACATCAGCAGCACCAGGACACAACCATATTGTTGCTGCAACATATCCAGTTGCAGCAAAAGGCGCAGCAGCAGCACCAGCGGGAGCAGCAGCAGCAGATTCAGCTTCTGGCGGACACGATCCAGGGCAGGGCAGCCGCCCCACCCCAGGGCCGACTGATGACTCCCATGTCAGGAAGGCGGTAAGACGGGCCATGCAGAAGATGACCCCCGGGGATGATGTAGAAGCCTTTCTGACAGTCTTTGAGAGGGTGGCTGATCGGGAGAGACTTCCACCAGAACAGTGGATAGAGGTTCTGGCGCCATATTTGTCGGGTGAACCCCAAAAGGCATATTACGACATAGCACTGCAGGATGCCAAGGAATATGCCAAGCTAAAGACAGAGCACGCCTGGGAGTGAATATGGCGGTGAGAGCCCAACAAGTCCACCACTGGGTGTATGCCAGCGTCAAACCCCCTCGCTCGCATATGTTTGACCTACTGCATCTCGTTCAGAAGTGGTTGCAGTCAGAGTCCTCCACTCCAGCCCAGATAGTCGAGCGGGTGGTGATTGATAGATTCGTGGACTCCCTTCCCAAGTCGGTACAGACTTGGGTTGCCCAGGGTGATCCCCAGAACGCAGATGACTTCATCGGCCTGGTAGAGAGGTATCAGGGGGTTGAGAAATCCCTCAGGAAACTGGATATAGCCACTTCTCCATACTGGGATACCCAAAAGGGGACGGGTTCACCATGGAAGGGGTCTAAAGACACCACTGGGGGGCGTCCCACTCCCACTCCCACTGAAGGTGCCACAAGGACTGTTATTAAATATATAGTCTGTTGGCGGTGTCACAACCCGGGACACGTAGCCACCCGTTGTTATATGTCCCCTGAACCCATGGACTGCAGCCTAGGAAGACAAGGTTCCTATTATACTTATCCAGCCTGCAGTGTGGACTGTTGACCCGGCGAGGGGCCGCAGGCTTGTGCCGTATCCATTAATGGAGTAAAGGTGCTTGGACTGTTGGACTCTGGGAGTCTGGTGACCTTAATCAGAGCTACCATTCCCCACCAATTGATCCCTTCCAAAACTGTGGGCATTCGGTGCATCCATGGTGATGCCAAGGACTATCCCGTGGCCACAGTGACAGTGGGAACAGACAGTCACACAAGGTCGGGGTGGTTAAGGACCTGATACATCCAGTCATACTGGGCCGTGATTTTTCTTTATTTTGGGACTTGTGGGGGAAGGGAACCAGACTAAGTAGCATGGGGAAAAGCCAGGTCCCTGGAGAAGAACCCCCGACGCAGTCTCAAGTGAATGAGTTCCCACTGTGCGTCCTTGCCGGCAATGAGGGCGAGACGGTGACCAAGGAGGCCGACCTCCCTGAATTAGATGTGTCTGCAGAAAACTTTGGGACAGCGCAAGTTTGGGACTTGACCTTAAAGGGGGCGTTTGACCAGGTTACTGTATGTAATGGGGTTGCCCAAGAGCCGGGGGCCGATACCAGGTTCCCCGACTTTGCAGTTCAGGGGGAGTTGCTATATCGGGTGGCTAAACTAATGGGCAGTGAGACAGTGGAACAGCTGTTAGTGCCGGGACCATACCGATGGAGGGTACTGGATATGGCACACTCACATATTCTGAGGGGACACATAGGGGTGGAAAAAACTCAGGAGAGAATAGTGAGGAGGTTTCATTGACCAGGATGTTACCGGGAGACCTTAAACTATTGTAGGTCCTGTCCTCCTGCCAGACAACCACACCCACCTCCCACTTCCGTAGCCCCTTAGTTCCACTACTTGTGAAAGAAGTTCCCTTTGAGAGGATTGCCATGGACCTCGTGAGCCCCTTAGTTAAATCAGCCCGGGGCCACCAATATATCTTGGTCATCATGGACTATGCGACCTGGTACCCCGAAGCGGTACCCTTAAGGAACTCTTCCAGTAGGAACATAGCTCGTGAACTTGTCCACATCTGTGCCAGTACCAGCCTGCTGAAGGAAATCCTGACGGACCAAGGAACCCTATTCATGAGAAAGGTGATGAAGGAGCTGTATAAAGTGCTTCAAATTACCCAGCTGCAAATCTCCATTTACCATCTGCACACCTATGGCCTGGTGGAGTGCTTTAATAAGACTCTGAAAGCAATGCTCAAAAATGTCGTCTAGAAGGATAGTCAAGACTGGGACTACCTGCTTCCGTTTCTACTGTTTTCCATCAGGGAAGTTCCCCAAGCCTCCACTTGCTTCTCTCTGTTTGAGCTTCTATATGGCCGGCATCCAAGGGGTCTCCTAGATATCGCCAACGAAACCTGGGAGGCCGAGGTCACCCCCCACCGGAGCATCATCGAACATGTCGCCCAGTTACAGGAGAGAATGGCGAAAGTGATGCCCATCGTGAAGGAACATCTCCGGGCGCAGGAAGCCCAGGCGAGGGTGTATAACCAGTCGGCAAGGCTGAGACAGTTCCAGCCTGGGGATCGCGTTCTGGTTCTCATTCTCATTGTCGAAAGTAAATTCCTGGCCAAGTGGCAAGGCACGTATGAAGTGGTGGAGAAACTCAGTGAAGTGAACTACAGAGTCCACTAGCCTGACTGAAGAAAGCTGCACCAAGTATACCATGTGAACTTGCTCAAGCCGTGGCGGGACCGGGAACCGGTGGAACCTCCTTGCCTGTGAGCCGCTCCTGAAGGCAAGGTGGAAGAGGTCACTATAGCAGAGACTATCGCTGGCCCAGAAGCAATAATGTCGAGAACTACTACAGCAAAATCGGGAGTTGTTCTCAGAGTTGCCGGGGCATACTCAGTTGGTAGAGCATGACGTACTGACAGAGCCACATGTAAGTGTAAATCTGAAGCCATACCGGATTCCGGAAGCACACCGGAAGGTGATCTCCGACAAGGTAAAGAGGATGCTAGACCTCGGGGTGATAGAGGAGTCAAAGAGTGGGTGGTCGAGCCCAATCGTCCTCGTGCCAAAACCCAATGGAGAGTGGAGGTTTTGTAATGACTACCGCCGGCTGAATGAGGTGTCCAAGTGTGACGCGTACCCGATGCCCCACGTCGACAAACTCATCGAGAGGCTTGGACCAGCAAGGTACATCACCATTCTTGACCTAACGAAGGGCTACTGGCAGATCCCCATGTCCCAGACGGCCAAGGAGAAGACGGCTTTCTCGCTTTCAATATACTCGGATGCCGTTTGGACTACAGGGGGTCCCAGCCACCTTCCAGAGGGCTATAGATCGGATCCTAGCCCCACTTAAGAAGTATGCCGCAGCCTATCTTGACGACATTGTAGTCTTTAGCCCAGACTGGGCTAGTCATCTACCTAAGCTACAGTCCGTTCTGGATGGTCTAAGGAAGGCTTTATTTACAATAAATCTGAAAAAATGTGCCATTGGAAAAGAGGAGGCCAAGTACTTGGGTTATGTCGTCGGAAGAGGCGAAATAAAGCCGCAAGTAAATAAAGTGGACACAATCTAGACCTGGCCGAAACCGCTCTCCAAGAAGCAAGTGAGAGCGTTCCTGGGAATGGTGGGATATTACCGGCGGTTTATCCCAAATTTTGCCATGATGGCCGCGCCACTGACAGATCTCCTAAAAGGCACCAGATCAACCATGGTGAAGTGGACGGAGGAAACAGAGACCGCGTTTCAGCTGTGGAAGTCAGCAATGTGTAAACAGCCGGTCCTGGTCGCATCAAATTTCAAGAAAGAGTTTGTGGTCCAGACAGACGCTTCAGAGGCTGGTCTAGGAGCCGGACTCTGTCAAGAGATAAATGGGGAAGAGCATCCCATTCTCTATCTGAGCCAAAAGCTTTTGGCCTGTGAGAAAAACTACGCAATAGTAGAAAAAGAGTGTTTAGCCATAAAGTGGCCCATGGATACACTAAGATACTACCTGCTAGGCAGGAAGTTTAAGTTGGTGTCAGGTCATGCCCCGTTGAGATGGTTGAGGGAAAAGAGGGGTAAAAATGCCAGGGTAACTAGATGGTTCATAGCTCTTCAGGACTTCAACTTTCACATAGAGCATAGGCCCGGGAAGTTACAAGGGAATGCTGATGCCCTTTCTAGAATTCCCTGTCTGGTAGCAGAAGGTGCCCAAACCCCCAGCTTTGGGCAGAGGGGGGCAATATGTGACAGAGTCACTGGTATGATTTATGAGGGGAGTTATGTGTCGCACAGGTTGCTAGCCTGTGTGAACTGAAACCAATAAACTTTCTGCCAGCATGTTATATGCTGGAGGTTTAACTCACATAAAGGGCATGGTTTTAGGGGAATGACATTGAGATGGGAGGGACGTCATTCCCCATACCTCCACCTCAGGGTGTGGCTGAGCAACGTTTAAATGTTCCGTCCTGTTTTTTTTTTCTCTGTGTTGTGTTTGGAGAGGCAAGGTCTCCAGACTGAACAGCCATAGCTCAGGAGGGAGCTGAAGTTTGGACATAACCTGTGTGGGCGAACCACACACACATATATGGACTGTGCTACAGTTTATCTTTTGTTTTGTTGTTTTGCCAAGTAAGGCTGTGTTTATTTTGCTGCAGTGCAGAGCCTTATGCTGTTAATAAATCCTGCAAAGAAAACCCGGGTTCCTGAGTCTACGTCCGGAAGTGGCCGAGCGAGTCGTCCTACCACACTCCATATAATCTTCCTATATCTCCTACTATTGCTCCATATATCATCCCTATATCTCCTCCTTTTACTCCATATATCCTCCCCTATATCTCCTCCTCTTACTCCATATATCTTCCCTATACGTCCTCCTATTACTCCATATATCGACCCTATATCTCCTCCTATTACTCCATATATCCTCCCTATATCTCCTCCTATTACTCCATATATCCTCCCTATATCTCCTCCTATTACTCCATATATCCTCCTATATCTCCTCTTATTACTCCATATATCCTCCCTATATCTCCTCCTATTACTCCATATATCCTCATTATATCTCTTCCCATTACTCCATATATCCTCCCTATATCTCCTCCTATTACTCCATATATCCTCCTATATCTCCTCCTATTACTCCATATATCCTCCCTATATCTCTTCCTATTACTCCATATATCCTCCCTATATCTCTTCCCATTACTCCATATATCCTCCCTATATCTCCTCCTATTACTCCATATATCCTCCCTATATCTCCTCCTATTGCTCCATATATCCTCCCTATATCTCCTATTACTCCATATATCCTCCCTATATCTCCTCCTATTGCTCCATATATCCTCCCTATATCTCCTCCTATTACTCCATATATCCTCCCTATATCTCCTCCTATTACTCCATATATCCTCCCTATATCTCCATCTATTACTCCATATATCCTCCTTATATCTCATCCTATTACTCCATATATCCTCCCTATATCTCCTCCTATTACTCCATATATCCTCACTATATCTCCTCCTATTACTCCATATATCCTCCCTATATCTCCCCCTATTACTCCATATATCCTCCCCTATATCTCCTCCTATTACTCCATATATGCCCCCTATATCTCCTCCTATTACTCCATATATCCTCCCTATATCTCCTCCTATTACTCCATATATTCTCCCTATATCTCCTCCTATTACTCCATATATCCTCCCTATATCTCCTCCTATTACTCCATATATCCTCCCTATATCTCCTCCTATTACTCCATATATCCTCCCTATATCTCCTCCTATTACTCCATATATCCTCCCTATATCTCCATCTATTACTCCATATATCCTCCCTATATCTCCTCCTATTACTCCATATATCCTCACTATATCTCCTCCTATTACTCCATATATCCCCTATATCTCCTCCTATTACTATTAAACAAATATTTAACTTTAAGTGGAGATTTGATTATTTTACATTCATATCGGATGTGTGCATTGTCTATAATAAGGTATAACATGTTCCTGTTTTCAAGAATTGTACTGCATCATATCCATAATCAGATGATCCTCTGTAAGTTGTAAATAGAGTTTTAATGTTGTATACATTAACCTCTTCATCCCGAGGCGGGTTTTTTTTGTTTGTTTTTTTCCGTTTTGTTTTTTTTCCACCTCTTTTTTCAAGAGACTTAACTTTTTTATTTTTCCATCCATATAGTCATATGAGGGCTTCTTTTTTTGTGGGACAAATTGTACTTTAAAATAGCATCATTTATTTTATCATGTGATGCACTGGAAATCGGGGAAAAAAATTCCAAGTAAGTTGAACTTGCAATAAAAATGCAATTCCACAATTGTTTTATGTGTTTTTTTATTTACCATCTTCACTATATGGTACAACCTTGCAATAGGATTCTCCAGGTCAGTACAAACATGTATGTTGTTTTTTTTATTTAAATGGGAGAAAAAAATCGGAAATTTGTAAGAATAAAAAATGTTGCTTTTGTCTCCAAAACATTTTAATTTTTCGGGATCTGGGACTGGGTGAGGGCTTATTTTGTGCGGCCTTAGTTAACATTTTTACCGACATCATGTTGGGGTAAATATGATGTTTTGGTTGCCTCTAATTGCATTTTATTGCAGTGGTTTTGATTTTTTTCTCGTTACACTGTTTACCGATTGGATTAATTTCAATTTTGATAGATCAGAGTTCTACTAATGCATTGATACCAAATATATGTATTTTTCTTTTTTAATTGTTTGTCTTATTTTTAGTGGCGCAAAAGGTGGGTGATTTCAACTTTTATTCCACTTTTTAGTGTATTTGTTAGTCCCCTTGAAGCTGCCATCATCTGACCGATTGTGCTATACATAGCAGTACACTAGCCCTGCTATGTATAGCTAAAATCATGATCACCTATTAACTCTAGCCATGAGCTAGCTGTCACAGGATGATTGAAATGACATGTACGGAGGTCTTCTGTGTCATGGCAACTCATATGCGCCCCGTTATCATGCCAAGGCGCTCTGATGGTCATGTGGAATGGCGGGCTCCCTGCCGGCGAGTGTTAAATGCTGCTGTCAGATATTTAACAGGTTAACAACCGTGGTAGGAACTCCAGTCCACTTGCGGCTGTTAAAGGCACATGATGGCTGATTGAATCAGCCATCATGTTCGGGGAAATATGCAGACTCATAAAACCTCAAAGTCCGGGACCCGAGTTTTGACGTACATGTACTTTAAAAGTTGTGAAGGGGTTAAAGGGAACCTGTCAGACTATGGCTGCATGATTTCAGCTATAAATGTTTAACTCTAAAACGGTGCGGCATTTCAAAGAAAAACATAGTTTATTAGCTATCGGGAACCAAGTCTCATGGGAGACTAATGAGACAGGTGGGTCCCCGGGGACTTCTCCTTCCCATTGTCCTGGAGTGACAGGTCTCTCCATTCGTGCTTGTACATGGAGAGACTTATCAGTCAGGAGGAGTGGGTGGTGAGAAACCAATGGGGACCTGCTTGCTTGACTTATTCCCTGTTCTGTTCGGTCCCCGAAAGCTAATAAACAATTTTTTTTTCTGAAACGACGCAGGGTTTCAGAGTTAAACATATATGGATAGTCAACCCACCATGATCTGATACATGCTGCCTGAGGATCGGGTTCTCTTAACTTCAAAATTCTCCAAAAGGCCCTTACCATGTGGCTTCCAGAGCAAGCCTCTGAGTCATCCTGGTGACCTCTTACTCAGCTCTAAATGAATAATTTATTTGTTTTTTTTTAATTAAATTATCTTTGTCTACAAACTATAAATATTAATGTGTATAATAAAAATGTGTTCAGTGAGTAATACTCAGAAGGGTAAGCGAAGCATGAGAATGATGATCTATAGTGAATGGAATTGGCTTTGTATGTCAGGATCCTACCCTAAAACCAACCAACAGATGCTTCAGTTCCAATGCTTACTTAAGAGGTTCAAGATCACTATCCCTTATAGCTGGAAGAATACAATTGCCTAAATAATTTCCAATTTCTTAAAAGCTGACAGCAGATATGCGTCGAGTATGGTCATCGTTAAAGAAATATTTCCTCAATGTACAATGATAATTATCTTGACCGGCATTTTTGATATCGTAACCAACAATAATTGTGATATTCCTTCTGCATCTCGCCATCAGCTGCGATTTCAACTGCGTGAAAGCCCCTCAGCAGCATCCTCCCTTTACATAAGAAGTAATTCTTATTTGCTTTTTTTTTTATATATATATTGTTATAATAAAATTTAAGACCCTGATTTCTACAAAACAATTTTGTCAATATGAACGAGAATGACCTGACCACCCGATTTCAGTGAATCTGCTATCGAAATGTGTGCAGATCTCTATTCGGAGTGCTGATTTTCTACACCGCAGATACACTTCATTAAAAAACTAGGCTCAAGAATTGTTTTAGGAATATTTGCAAAAACTTCTGAACTTATTGTGGATAAAATTTTTATTATAATTGACTTCATGTCAAGATGGTGTAGCATTATTGCATTACCACCAGTTTTCCCGTATAGAAAAATAATGATCAGCCATAAATGGCCACATATGTCTATAAGGATCTTGCATAAAACATTTAGTTTTACAGTTTATGAATAGTAATACGATTATATATATTTTTGAACAAAAAGAAGGCATTTTATCCTAATTATTAAAAATCAAACATGATATAAATAGCATAATATTATAATTATATGCTACATATTTCCATCATACTTTGTTTTATCTGTACCACTTGGTATGAACAATGATGACATTTTCCTTGGAAACCTATAAACCCATATTACAAATGTAGTGCCGCTTGGTGATTTTTTTTCCCAAAATTTGATTGTATTTCACCAATGTTTTCAGCGCGGCCAGATCTTGAAGCCAGATGATTGTCATTCCTATTTTACGCGGGCCTCATCACAACGCAAATTTTTTTAAAAAAGGACTTGTTTTCATAAATACAACATAAATGGATTTAGAAATTTTCTGGGGAAAAAAAAGCAATTGAATTATACCTTGTAAGACAAAAAAATTATTCTACAAAGTGTGAATAGTTGAAAAATATAGAACAACAAAAATAGAGTAAAATTAGGGTGAGCTAAAATATATAAAAGTAATGCTAAATTCTTACACAATTAATGAAAATTGGCCAGAAATATTTATTAGGTTATATAATACTTCTGGTAAAATTATTTGTAAGAAATACTGCACTGAAGGTTCAGGAAATTCTTTGTACATTAGACTATGCGGGAAAATTATCTTCTGGTTATAGAGATATATATTTTTTTATTATTTTCTTGATAAATAAACCTGAATGGGTCATGCATCATTTTAAATAATCAAAGCAATTGATATGCCAGCTTCCACTCAAATTAATGAATGTAAATTCAGACAACCTTGGCACGTCTCTTTATCTCCCTTGGGTACCAAGAATTAGATTGTAAGCTTGATTGGGCAAGGCAGTCATTCAGGCAGATATACAAATAATGTGCTCACTTTTTCATTTTCAAGTTCTTTATAAATGCAAAGTGCTCTCATTAGGCTGAACAAATGGCTATATGAGTCTCTATCTTGAATAGTTATTTTATTTTTTTAGTTCAAAATGGTAGATTTTTAGGTAGAAGTCACCACTTGTGAAGGCCGATCGAGGCTATGACGAGAAGTACTCGGCTGTTTAATTCAGTAATCTACCTAACTCCTCTGGAATGATGTACAGTATGCTCACATATGGTTAAACACGGTGATCTGTTTCACATCCCTTCGTCTTACTGAGTATACTTTTTCTTGTTAGTCGATAATGTGTTTACATGGAAAAGTTCACTTTATTTTTTTTTGTCTATCAATCAATAAATGATTTAGTACGACTCTGTGCAATTGTTCAAATTTGAAAAAAGGTCTCGATCTCATTTATATTTAGTTGGCACGTTTTTAATTCACCAAGTTTAAAAAAATGAATGTCAATTCAGCGTTTTTGCACAGAGCAGTAGCTTAACTGGTTAAGGAGATAATCAAGCCAAAAAAATAACAAAAACAGGGCATAGATGGGGTACTTAACCATTTCTGCTCAAAATCCAGCACAAGTCTCGACTCTACCTACTAATAGTATGGCTACTGCTGCTTGCAAGTATTTATTATTATTATTATTATTATATTATTAAAAACATTTTTTTAAATATTCTATCTAACATTTGAAACAAAGCTAAAAAAAAGAAAGAATCATTTAGCAGAACTCTATGGGATCGAAATAACTGATCCCGCAGAAGACAGCGGTTAAGTAAAAGCCGTCACTTTTTCCATAACGTTCCTATTTTTATATAAGAGGTAACACGATATTAGTTGTGTTTTGCAAATGAAATATTGCAATAAATCTGGAAAAAAGGACAGACAAAGCAATATTTAGATATTTAGAGATATAGAGGATGATAAAAAAAAAGCATGTTGGAAAGAAAAAAAGTTAAGGTGAAGAGTAACTATTAAAGTGTGAAGATGGATATAAAAAAGGGAGATAAAGAAATAAACAGATGGAAGATAAAGAAAATTGAGGGGAATGAGGTGTGGGAGACTCTGAGAGAAGAAATGAACGGAAGGAAAAGACAAAAACTGCACAAAGGGAGAGATAAAGGAGTATGTGATGGTGTGATGGTGAGAAAGAAGCAGAGGAGGAAGGGAAACCAGACAGGGTGTCATTCAGCCAACTTGGCGCTGCTAAAAGACCCCCCTCCCCAAGCATCCATCCCCAAAATAATCCTGGTACCCCTCCCTTGCACATACTTCCAAGCAGTCTACTCCCCCTCTCCTCATTTTAAACCTCCATCCAAAAAAAAGGGAAAACATTAATATGGTTTATTTCATAAAGAACGGAGGCTGCTCCCCTTCCTAAACAGCCACCCCCAATCTCATAGGACCAGGGCCCCCAAAAATTAAGAGCATCCAAAACTAAAACCCTGCCTTCCGATTGGCTGTGAAAAACCGCAGTGCACTTTTGGCAGTGGCTAAACCGCAACAGATCTCAGCTGTGTTAGTCCATCCCTCTGCCAATCCAGCCGTGGTCTGGATGCATTTGAAAGGACTTTCATTTCCTTTTTTTTATATTTGTAAAGTATCAGGTACCCACAGATTGCAACCTTTTTATCCCCACTTCACATTTTTTTTGTTTTCAGCCTAAAATTTGATTTTTCTTCTAATTAAGAAAAATAGCATGTTTCTTTCTGCAATCCCAAAAAATGTGCAGCAAGGCTGTAACCCTAAACCTTGTAGCATGTGATGGTTGAGCTATTGTTTGTCCATGTTTTCATACACATAAATGATTTGGAAATAAACCTTCAAAAGACAGACTTCAAAACCTTGGAATAGACAGAGCTAATAAAGGAGAGAGGGGAACCATTGGAGGTTCGGAAAAAGAAAGTGAGACAAACTGGTTGGAAAAGAGAACATTGGTTGAAATTATTCGCCTGCAAGAAGAGTATATAGTCTCATCCCTGCAAAAGTATACAAAACTAAATCACAAAGTCACGGATGAAGGAATCAGGGAACAAAAGGATGGTGGACAGGATGCTGGTGAAAAAATAGAGAGAGTGCAAGCTGCTCGCGAAGGAAGTAGGAAAAAAAGAGAAGGAAATCCAAGTTTTATCAAAGGGAGGTTCAAAAGGACGTGATATATTACTGTCTGTGCTCTATGGAAGTAATAGGGTGAATGAGGAAGTACAGGTGACACAAAGGAGATGTATAAAGAGGGAATTATGTCAAGCAGCTCACAGGGGCAGAAGACAAGTCAATAAAAAGTACTTAAAGGGAACCTGTTGTGTTGAAAATAACATCTAAATTACAGGTAGGATGTTACAGATTAGAGGAAGCTGATCAGATGAGCATACATTTTTGTGGGGAAAGTTTCAGTAAAACTTGTATTTTATTCATGGGTGCGGCCCTATTTAGTTGATTGACAGACTTCCCTATACATGCAGAGATAGCTGGCAGTCAGTCACTCAATAGGACCGTCCATTTGACTCATATGCATACAAACACCGGAGATTTCAATGAAAAAATGCTAATTATAATGAATCTTTTCCAACAAACCTAATATATATATATATTCTGCTATATAGATAGAAGAGAGGTAGATATAGGATATACTGTATAGATAAGGATATAAAGGAAGGAAAGTAGAGAAGAATGAGCACAGGAGGGAGAATACAGGCTACACAGTTAAAAATTCAGTACAGCCAAAAAGTAGGAAATACATTGACACAGACGAGGCAGTACAAGGGGTAGATAGGAAAATACCAGCATTATCTTGTCACAATAAATGGAGGTAATCTGATAATATTGCATAAAAGAACAGTGCATAAGGCAGAATGAGTTTGACGTAAGGTATAAAAAGTGAACATACAAAAAGTATTCTTTGAAGTAGGAGGGTTTAAGAAATGTTAGAAACCGATAAATGAGTAATTTGGATGTTTAATTTATATCATTTACCTAGATTTTATTATAATATAGATAAGCTATTAAAATGATGGCAAGCCACCGGACATCTGCTTCTTGTAGAGCTGTAATGTTCTGTAGGACTATTTATCTACTTATTATCATTCATACCTATGTATCTAGGTACAGTATATATATTATACTTATACATAAATCATACACATGCCATAAGTTTGCTGAGGGGTTCATATTGGGAGGTCTTTCTTTTTTGTAGGGTAGAACGGTTGGAACCTATGGTATACTCGCATATTCAGATCACCTGCATTATTATGCTGACTTGGTCCAAGGGTCATGTAAGGGGATTCATCTACCAGGCCCTTCTGACCTTGTACCTTCACCATAATGGAGGGGGGCAGAGTCATTTTTATGACAACCTCCTTTTCTTTGAATGCTGCTGATACCCACCCAGAATACATATAAGTACTGGTTTACATCGGAAGCCAGTTTGGTGGAAGTAGGGACCAGTGCTATCAAAGATGTCTGTATATATAAGTAAAACATTTTTTTAGCAGATCTCAGGGTTCTGAGATGTACTATCCATGTACCATTATTACATTAACCCGAGATTTGTGCATATAAAATCTCATGTTTGTGGCTGTATTACGGCATTACACTACCTCTGAGTTGTGTGATGGCTTAATACTGCTCCAAGAAAAATGTGTGAGGCTTGTACTGTACATGTACAGTGGGGAATATAAGTATTTGATACACTGCCGATTTTGCACATTTTCCCACCTACAAAGAATGGAGAGGTCTGTCATTTTTATCCTAGGTACACTTCAACTGCGAGAGACAGACTCTAAAAAGAAAAACAGAAAATCACATTGTATGACTTTTAAATAATTAAATTGCATGAAATAAGTATTTGATTACCTACCAACCAGCAAAAATTCTGGCTCTCACAGACCTGTTAATTGCACCTGTTTAAACTCATTACCTGTATAAAAGACACCTGTTCACACATTCAATCAATCACACTCCAACCTCTCCACCACGGCTAAGACCAAAGAGCTGTCTAAGGACACCAGGGACAAAATTGTAGACCTGCACAAGGCTGGGATGGGCTACAGAACAATAGGCAAGCAGCTTGGTGAGAAGGCAGCAACTGTTGGCGCAATTATTAGAAAATGGAAGAAACACAAGATGACTGTCAATCTTCCTCGATCTGGGCCTCCATGCAAGATCTCGCCTCGTGGGGTATGGATGATTCTGAGAAAGGTCAGGAATCAGCCCAGAACTGATGACCTGGTCAATGACCTGAAGAGAGGTGGTACCACGGTCTCAAACATTACCGTTAGTAACACACTACGCTGTCATGGATTAAAATCTTGCAAGGCACGCAAGGTCCCCCTGCTCATGCCAGCACATGTTCAGGTCAGTTTTAAGTTTGCCAATGACCATCTGGATGATCCAGATGAGGCATGGGAGAAGGTCATGTGGTCAGATGAGACCAAAATAGAAGTTTTTGGTATCAACTCCATTTGCCGTGTTTGGAAGAAGAAGAAGGATAAGTACAATCCCAAGAACACCATCCCAACCATGAAGCATGGTGGGGGAAACATACTTTGGGGGTGCTTTTCTGCAAACGGGACAGGACGACTGCAGCGTATTGAAGGGAGGATGAATGGGGTCATGTATCGAGAGATTTTGGCCAACAACCTCCTTCCCTCAGTAAGAGCATTGAAGTTGGTCATGGCTAGGTATTCCAGCATGACAATGACCCGAAACACACGGCGAGGGCAACTAAGGAGTGGCTCAGTAAAAAGCATTTCAAGGTCCTAGCCAGTCTCCAGACCTGAACCCAATAGAAAATCTTTGGAGGGAGCTGAAACTCAATGTTGCCAGCGACAGCCCCGAAACCTGAAAGATCTGGAAAAGATCTGTATGGAGGAGGGGGCCAAAATCCCTGCTGCAGTGTGTGCAAACTTGGTCAAGAACTACAGGAAACGTCTGACCTCTGTAATTGCAAACAAAGGTTTCTGTACCAAATATTAAGTTCTATTTTACTATTGTATCAAATACTTATTTCATGCAAAAAAATTCAGAGATTCTGTCTCTCACAGGTGAAGTGTACCTTTAATAAATATTACAGACCTCTCCGTTCTTTTTAGGTGGGAAAACTTGCAAAATCGTCAGTGTATTAAATACTTATTTTCCCCTCATCTAGGGCCATACAGGGTATTTTTTTGTCAGATATTGTGGCAATCAGAAAAAACTGTGATAGATCAAACCACGGAGGTATTTTCCTCTACGATAGAATCATTGCATGGGAGCATATTGCAGTTACACCATATGGAAGGACATGTTGTGTTTATACCTCTGTAGTTCAGAGTGCAGCTTATCTCCATGGTCATAGAGGGAGAGATTATTGTACCAATGAGACCTAGATTTTGAAGATGGAGAAATAATTATTGCATCCGACCTAAAAAAGAAAACTAGCCTAAAGGCCCCCATACACATTAGATGACTGTAGGCCGATTGTTCTGCCGACAGCCAATCTGGGCTGTCTCTCCCATACACAGGAGCTCTCTTTCCTGTATGAGAAAGCTGCCAACAGACATCTATGCCGGCGGGCTTAGCAATCAGAAGCGCCCTAAATTAAACATGCATGATCGACGTCTCCCCCAACAATCAGTTGGTTGGCGTCCCCATACACATTAAAGTGTCAGCCAATCCAATCAATATCAGCGGATGTTGATGACATTAGTTAAATATGTATGAGGGACTTAAGAACGATGGATGTCTAATGTAGCAGTATTCATCAGACACATCCTTCATAGCAATCCAATAAAAAACATAACATGTTTCTTTTAAAAATGGAAGCCTGTGGGTGACTGTTGGCATTCGCTGAGGCATATGATGGACTTTTTTTTTTTTCAGGTAAAAGTAAGTAAAGATTAGACACATCTGTACATACAGCTTTTGCATTTGGGCTTAAGACTTCAAGTTATTTATCTAGCCAATGAGGCAAGAATGGGGAGTATTGGTGATACGCACAGGGTAATGGTTTAAATTCTTTTAATAGTCTTCTTGATCATAGCGATACATCCTATCAAAGTGTTTATTAGAGACTTTTTTTTTAAATCTTATGGGACTAACAACTAACCAGCAGGTAGACGCTAACTACTTGGCTGTGTGGTCACAGACTGATCCTGACAGTGATTCTGCTGCGTCCTGTTATGTTACGTCAACAGTTCAGTTCCTTATTTTCCGCTTTGCTCTTTTCACAGGGCATCACTACCAATGTCATTCTGGTTAACAGCAAGCTCCTCGCTGCCTAACTGCAGGGACCTGGTTGTTGCTCAGCATGATGCCGGCAATGACGCCCCGTTGACTGAGCAGAGTGGAAGAGGAAGAACTACTTTGTTGACATGAGGTCAAAGGAAGCAGGAGAATCACCTTCTGAGTCTGGAGAGATTATCGCAGGGCAGAAGAGGCAGGTAGTATAGTAAGTTTTGTCAGTATGGTCTTAGCCCAGTAGTAAAAAAAAAACCAAAAGTCCCATATAACCCCTTTTTTCCGGGTTGTTATATACACCATGAAATAAATATTAGCTAGCAGTTTGGGCCACCATCAAATATTTATCAAGTCAGACTGTCTTCATTTGTTATTATATTTTACTACTGCACCATTATATAAAATGATATCAAGGGAAGCAAGACGACAATAGATCAATTATGGAGAAAACTTGAACAATGTATCTACTGTTAAATGAAATGACGCAACAGGAAAGCGAAAAATAAATAAAAAAGATGATGGAAATAGGTTATTAAGTAAGATTGCAAAAAAAAGGATAAAAGGAAATTTTTATTAGTAAAAAGGAAGTAAGGACAATGGAAATGGCAGTAAACTTAATGGAGAAAGGACACGGTACAGCGGAAACCAAAACACACATATCATGAAATATATGTAGAAAATCTCACTGAAAGTAATTTATTACAACTCACAAGGGAGCTGACCACAGATCAGAAAAGTTTCATCAACATTATGTAAAGTAACTGGTGAAAACTAGGTCTGTATACTGAAACATTTTACTACTTTTTAATGGATTTAGTCTTATTTTCATTCAGAGGTTGTCCTGGCAAGATGACCTAATCACACCATTGCATCAGTGCAGCAGGCGAGGTAAGCACTATCTGCCAGGAGATCAGGAAGGAGAGACATTTGTGCTGCCACTGTATTTAGATTAAAGAACATGGTGATTGTATCAAATCATCAGATGTTTTACAAGACATTATCACACGTTTACAACACTTTTTTTTAAAATATCTGAATAATATGCATCCATTCACGAGCAACATGTACAAATCTTTTCAAATGTTTGTTATGAAAGGGCCCCATTCATTTTTGCTTTTGTGAGTTTTCTTTGTCTAGCTTTTGGTGTAATTAGCATGTTTTTGATACCTGGCAAATTCTCCTTCATGGTTTGCGACCAGAATGGTGACTGGTCTGCAAACCATGTCCTATGAGGAACGGTTGCAGGATTTGGGAATGTTTAGCTTGCAAAAAAGAAGACTGAGAGGAGACTTAATAGCTGTCTACAAATATGTCAAGGGCTGTCACATTGTAGAAGGATCATCTTTATTCTCATTTGCACAAGGAAAGACTAGAAGCAATGGGATGAAACTAAATGGGAGGAGACACAGATTAGATATTAGAAAAAACTTTTTGACAGTTAGGGTGATTAATGAGTGGAACAGGCTGCCACGAGAGGTGGTGAGTTCCCCTTCAATGGACGTCTTCAAACAGAGGCTGGACAGACATCTGTCTGAGATGATCTAGTGAATCCTGCTTTGAGCAGGGGGTTGGACCAGATGACCCAGGAGGTCCCTTCCAACTCTACCATTCTATGATTCTATGATTCTATGATTCCTCGTAATCTTCACCATTTCTTGAAGCTTATTTTATCTGCTCACCAATGCTCGCCAATCTTGATGTGTTTTTTTTTATTTTCCAGATGTTCGTGGCCAATTGATCAGTGACTTTTTAAAAAGTTGCTAAATTTGTGAGCAAATGTACTATGATTCCCTCCTGGATTAATTTGATGTATACCGGAAATTTTGGGGCAGATTTGCCTCCCTTTAGCTTAACATGCAACTTTTTGCTCTGTAACCTCTTATTACAGTAACCCGGCTCCTGATCCTCTTATTACCCCTGTAACCTCTTATTACAGTAACCCGGCTCCTGATCCTCTTATTACCCATGTAACCTCTTAGTACAGTAACCCGGCTTCTGATCCTCTTATTACCCATGTAACCTCTTATTACAGTAACCCGGCTTCTCATCCTCTTATTACCCCTGAAACCACTCATTACAGTAACCTGGCTCCTGAGCCTCTTATTACTCTGTAACCTCTTATTACAGTAACTCGGCTCCTGATCCTCTTATTACCACTGTAACCTCTTATTACAGTAACCTGTCTCCTGATCCTCTTATTACCTCTGTAACCTCTTATTACAGTAACCCGGCTCCTGATCCTCTTATTACCGTGTAACCTCTTATTACAGTAACCCAGCTCCTGATCCTCTTATAACCCCTGTAACCTCTTATTACAGTAACCCGGCTCCTGATCCTCTTATTACCCTATAACTTCTTATTACAGTAACCCGGCTCCTCATCCTCTTATTACCCCTGAAACCACTCATTACAGTAACCCAGCTCCTGAGCCTCTTATTACTCTGTAACCTCTTATTACAGTAACCCGGCTCCTGATCCTCTTATTACACCTGTAACCTCTTATTACAGTAACCCGGCTCCTGATCCTCTTATTACCCCTGTATCATCTTAACACCTTTTACTCCTTTAATATATTATTTAATTAATCTAGCTTTCAAGTTCCCAATTACTTCTCATATTTCTTGAGAGATGCAGTGATTTATTGCCCTTTTAACATTTCTCTTTAATAATCCAGCTTCTGCATTGGCATATGCCAACCTTTATGTCATTGCCAATAAAGCTGCTGGACTTTAAAAATGGCCGCCATCCAGCTGGGCAGTGGAGAAAGACGGGCACATCATTCAAATGGTAATGACCAGCGTGGCATAAAGCCCTCTTTTCCCCTTCTGTAAAAATCACGCAACCTGGCATTTCCAATCCTGTCTGTACACCATAGTCTTTATCTGGAGAGTGCTGAGGCTCAATGCTTCTGATGAAGAGACTGGTCATGCAGATTGCTGTGTTGTGTGTATGTAGCCTTGAGTATCAAGGGAATGCTGGCAATGCTGTTCCTAACTTATGTACACATGTTGTGGTGCAGATGCGCGTGTGTGACGGGGAGGCTGGCACTACCACTGTCCAAGGTCTTTTCCAAGAAAGCTCTCTCCTCACCATGAATTATTCAGACTCTATTCCTTCCAATTCCTTGCTGGTCCTCTTGTCCCCTCTTCCCCATATCAATAATTAATGGCCTTTTAATTAGCTTGAAACAAGCCCCATATCCCTCTGGGGAGACACCCCTTCCTCTCCTACACCTCCATAGCACCACTTTACTGTAGCAAGATAGCAAAAGGGCTAAAATATTTACTTTCTAGGGCAAAGCTATTGTTTGAGAATATAAGCATTAAGATCATAAGCAAATCAAAATTTAGAAGTTGTAGTTCCTTCTTATTGAGTATTATCATATATCACAGTTTTCCAAAACATGACATAGGTTCATGTAAACAAAAAAACACAAAATGCTATTTTAATATTTGGACTCCAGTATCTAAAATATGATGGTCTGTATTGTAGTCATTGAGTATGAAGTGTTAGGCTATTGTAGCACCCTGAGGACTCGGCTGCTACAGGGGTATTACACCTCAAGCCAGAGGTGTGGTATTCCACTCCCGGGTAAGGATGGAGTGTGGGACTGAGCTCAGATAGCTGCATACACTACATACATCCCATTTCCGGGGGACAGACCGACGGTACTCCCACCAGTATATGTGCAGGTACGACAGTGTCTGTCCCTGGCTGGAGTGGGAGGGGGGTGGAACATCCCAGTAGTGTAGGGGCAGATAGGGGGAGCAGTCTGGGTAAGGCTAGGAGCTCATTGGGTGCTGGTCACCTGAGCTCACACATAGAGGGAGTATATAAGGTGGGCACCATCTTAGATCAGGGTCAGTCTTCTGTAGAGGGTCAGTCAGTCCTGAGAGAGGTCCAGGAGCGCCTGCAGAGAGAAGAGAGAGAGGAGAAGAGAAGGACCCAGAGGGGGAGAAGAAGGAACCCCAAGAACCCAGTATACAACCAGAAGGGTGAAGGGTTGGCACGCAAGGGAACCGGATCCTAAATTAATGGAGGAGAGAAACTACCCTCAACTAAGAACCGGAGGCTGCGACATTACATGTGGAGCAGCCCCTCACCAAGTCCACTAAGAAGGCACACCGAGCATAGGGTCAGGGAAGCCAAAGAAGGTTCACCCAACAGGAGACCCGAGGGAGCCGGACATAAGTGGACCCCTGGTGGGAACGGCCAGTAGAGAGGACAGTCAGAAAGGGAGCTCAGGACCACGCTCCAGAATTGCTTGGGGGTTGGCCGAGTCCAGGACCTGGTGGACGCAGCACAGCTCGGGCGGTCACTCAAGGCCAGAGTGACCAACAGAACAGCAGTAAGTAAAAACCCTGAACTGCACAGCCCGACTCTGAGTCTTCTTACCATCCACACTGCACCACCACTACCACCATCCTCTACACCTGACCCCCTGAGGCTATACCCCTCCCGTTGGGGGTTATACTACCACAGCTGCACATATACCACCAGCCTCAGCGGACCCTGCTGCAGCGGCGGCCTTTTGACCGCAAATCAACGGGTGGCGTAGTCGACACTAAGAACAACTAATAACATCTGTAAAGACTGCCACACACTGAGTTTGACACCCTGGGCACGGACCGGGTCGCCGCCACTCGGAGACTACAACCCCCATCAGATCCGGCTCCGGGTAATCCCCAAACAGCACTGGCCCAGGGGGCGCGTCAACTTTGGCGTAGTCGGCAGGATTTCGTGCCCGCAACCACCGGGTACTGCGTGCCTGAAGAAAAGTTCAAATTTACCTCAAGAAGAAGTCTCCCGCCGGTTCCAGAGGGTACCCACCATGGGACGCCATCACGGATCGTTTCCCGCCGGTTGCCCGCCATCTGCAGCTTTTTCCCGCCATCCACGGAGTTTCCCGCCACTGGGAGACGATTCCCGCCATTTCCAGAAAATTTCCCGCCTTGGAAGAGCGGACGCCATTATGGGCGTGCCAGAGGGTGGCAAGAGGTCACCTCCCATCGTGGGCCAGGTAAAGGAATGGCGCCAAAAGCGGAAACCGCCCCCACCAACGGAGACTGTGATGCTAGAGATGTCCATCAGCGTGAGAGAACTGCCCCTGGAACTGACAATCACAAAGTTGCCCCGGGACCACCTTCAATGTGGGCGGAGACAGAACAAGAGAGCGAAGATGGGTGCAGCCTGGAGGAGTCTGGAGAGAGCGCACCCGGAGACAAGAAGTCTGGAGAGGACTCCGGAGAAGTCGTACCCGGAGATGGAAGGAGAGTCAGGCAGCACGGACCCTGTGGTCAGGAGCCTGCTGCAAGCAACAACCCCACTAGGCTTAGTGGAGATCCTGGCACAGCTCCCCCGAGACCGGGAGTGTGCGCAGACCGCGCTGGAGTGCCTCGCATGGAGGATGGCCCAGGTGCAGCGAGAGACGCTGACGGAGTGGAGCCGAGAGATGGCCCTGCAGGCAAGAACCCGCCAGCGAAGCACGCCACCCGAGACGAGGAGACAGACCGCCTCTGAGGATGGTGCAGGAAGAGTGAAGGCCGGAGACGGCGCCGAAGAGGGAGCTGAACAGATGGAGGCAGGTAAAGGGGACGTCACTACCCCGAGCCGAGAAACCACGTGCCTGCCCCAGCTCCCCGTCGCAGAGCCCGAAATTCCCCCTGCCGTGCCCGTCGCTGCATCGTCACCGCTCCAGACAAGGCCTCAAGCAGAAGCCGCGGCCGCGACCCCTGTGACGTCACGCGCCTCAACCCTGAGCGCGGCAAAGCAGGAAACACCACCGGCCTGGTCGCAAGGTCTAGTACCCCCGGGCGCCGCAGTACCAACAGCGCCCTCTACCTCCACTGAGCCACCGGCCTGGTCGCTGGGCCAAGTAACCCCGGGCGCCGCCGTCTTCACGGTGCCCTTTACGTTCAGGGTACCCCAGGCCTGGTCGCAAGGCCTGGCGAACCCGGGCGCCGCTACCACCACCGCGCCCTCAACATCCACAGCGCCACACCTGGGTGAAGACCTATTTGCCCAGCATACGTGCCCGGATGGGCAGCCCTTTAGATGGCCACCGGAGTACTACCAACTGGAACTCCAAAAAGCAAGGCCCCTGTGCGAGCCCCTGATTCCGGCTCCGAAGCCCGTTAAGAGGACCCCGCTCCCGCTGGAAGAAGCGCAGTTCGAGTGGGACCCCACCGGAGGAGACCTCATGGGGTTCACTCAGGAAACTCGGGCAGCCGCAGCGGAGCGTGTGGAGTGCTGCCGCCAGCAGTTGGCAGTCTTCGAGCAAGAACGGAGAGAGAGGCGGGTCCGTGAGCAGCGGCTGCAGGAACAGAGCGCAGGGCAGAAGAGCAGGACCAGGAGAGACCCCCGTGCAGCTCATGGTCCCCGTACCACCGGACTGTGATTAAGTTTCAATTGCAGCACGGGTGGGGCTTCACCAGGGATCACCACACCCCCGGCGACGTCTTTGTGACCAGAAGAGACGTGGAGTCCCATCTGCCGGAGGGACACAGAGGTCTTGACCTATATGTAGGGGACGAGGTCACGTTCACCCGGCACAAGTGTGCCAAAGGACCCTACGCCCTCCATGTACACCGGCTGACGGAGGAGGAGCTACGGTGTGAAGAGGAGCAAGAGGACCCGGACGGGTCTGAAGGAGGAGCAGGAGTACGCCGTCATTAAAGTACGGTAAAGAGACTGTACATAGTTACCCGTCAGGGTATAAGAACTGTTACTGCTGCTAGTTAAAATATAGTCCCCGTTGGGACCAGCAAATTGAACTGAAACCCGTGTGTCCCTATTCCCACTGACCGAGGACTGAGAGCGGTCATTCCTTTCCTAATACCTGGCCGAGGACTGAGAGCGGCCATACCTCCCCTTGTATATAGTTGCGCTTTTTAAGGCGCCCCCTACTGATTTTATAGGAAAGCTGTGTTATTCTACAAGAGACTGTCGCACTTTACCCGGTCACAAGTTGCACCGTGGCCGGAGGAACAAGAAAGTTTACAAGAATGTTTATTATGAAAAAGTTTTATGCTGCAGAAATATATATATAATGTTTTATATGTTTATGTTGTTATGAAAAAAATTGTATGTTTATGGATGTTTTATTCTCTTACAGCCCGAGGACGTGCTGTGATTTACCAGGGGGGAATGTAGCACCCTGAGGACTCGGCTGCTACAGGGGTATTACACCTCAAGCCAGAGGTGTGGTATTCCACTCCCGGGTAAGGATGGAGTGTGGGACTGAGCTCAGATAGCTGCATACACTACATACATCCCATTTCCGGGGGACAGACCGACGGTACTCCCACCAGTATATGTGCAGGTACGACAGTGTCTGTCCCTAGCTGGAGTGGGAGGGGGGTGGAACATCCCAGTAGTGTAGGGGCAGATAGGGGGAGCAGTCTGGGTAAGGCTAGGAGCTCATTGGGTGCTGGTCACCTGAGCTCACACATAGAGGGAGTATATAAGGTGGGCACCATCTTAGATCAGGGTCAGTCTTCTGTAGAGGGTCAGTCAGTCCTGAGAGAGGTCCAGGAGCGCCTGCAGAGAGAAGAGAGAGAGGAGAAGAGAAGGACCCAGAGGGGGAGAAGAAGGAACCCCAAGAACCCAGTATACAACCAGAAGGGTGAAGGGTTGGCACGCAAGGGAACCGGATCCCAAATTAGTGGAGGAGAGAAACTACCCTCAACTAAGAACCGGAGGCTGCGACATTACATGTGGAGCAGCCCCTCACCAAGTCCACTAAGAAGGCACACCGAGCATAGGGTCAGGGAAGCCAAAGAAGGTTCACCCAACAGGAGACCCGAGGGAGCCGGACATAAGTGGACCCCTGGTGGGAACGGCCAGTAGAGAGGACAGTCAGAAAGGGAGCTCAGGACCACGCTCCAGAATTGCTTGGGGGTTGGCCGAGTCCAGGACCTGGTGGACGCAGCACGGCTCGGGCGGTCACTCAAGGCCAGAGTGACCAACAGAACAGCAGTAAGTAAAAACCCTGAACTGCACAGCCCGACTCTGAGTCTTCTTACCATCCACACTGCACCACCACTACCACCATCCTCTACACCTGACCCCCTGAGGCTATACCCCTCCCGTTGGGGGTTATACTACCACAGCTGCACATATACCACCAGCCTCAGTGGACCCTGCTGCAGCGGCGGCCTTTTGACCGCAAATCAACGGGTGGCGTAGTCGACACTAAGAACAACTAATAACATCTGTAAAGACTGCCACACACTGAGTTTGACACCCTGGGCACGGACCGGGTCGCCGCCACTCGGAGACTACAACCCCCATCAGATCCGGCTCCGGGTAATCCCCAAACAGCACTGGCCCAGGGGGCGCGTCACTATATTCACACATGTTGGGTTTTTTCAGTGTCATAAATCTGCAGCAAACCCAACTCTGGCAGGAAATCAGCTGCGTCAAAAACACAGGTTTTGCATTTTTAGCTGCGTTTTTTGTGCATTTTTTCAGCGTTTTTTTCACTGTCCTTTTGTCTCTTTATGCATGTACATAAAGTTCAGTGAAAAAAAAAATCTCATTCTGGTTTGTTCAGGAATAGTTTAGACACTTGCAATGCATTTAATTTGTATGACACTATTTACTATGGGATCTGCCATTCAGTTGCACCTGCATTGTTGAATTTCACACCTCACTGGGCTACAGGTTTTGTTCAATCTCACACATAGCTCAGCTAATGTTTACAATGTGCACATTAGTAATTTAACTAAACTCCCCTAATACAAACAACCATCTCAGTGACCAAGACAAGATGGTAAAATCACAAAAATAAATTACTTCCAATGGGGGAAAAACGCTGAAAAAACGCTGAAAGAAGTGACATGCTCTATTTTCCAAAAACCCAACCAAGGCACACAATACGCAACAAAACAAAAGCAAGATGTGTGAATAGAGAATTCTGGTTTCTCATCGACTTTGCTGGTACTGCAAAATGCAGCTGAAAATTTTCATAAAAATCTGCAGCAAAAAACGCAGAAAAACCCAACATGTCTGAACATAGCTTTAGATGTACATGTACCTAAAAGACTTTATACAGTAGTTGCCTAAATTAAAGAGGATCTGTCACTTGCTCAACAAATTTTGAGTTAAATACCTTTTAAAAATTCCTGAGCTGTTCTGATTCTGCTGCCCTTTTCCATTTTGATCTGCGTCACTCCACGGCAGAGATATTTACATGAATTGCTTTTGGAGTGCAGTATGTGAAATCTCAGCTTGCAGTTCAACTGGGCGTTTCTTCAGAATCCCCTCCCTTCTATGCGCTATCAATCATAGCTCGGAAGCTGATCTCTCAGTCTCAAAGGCCGCCCAGCTGTGGTCAAGAAATCTTGTGCAGTACCTTTGCTATTCTAAATGTTGCCACTAGTGTTGAGCGAGTAGCTTTCATTAACCCTTTCAGTGAGCACGCTCGGGTGCTCGCCGAGTATTTTGGCATGCTCGGCATTTCTTTTACTGTCCCCGCGGCTGCAAGTGTCACGGCTGTTAGACAGCTGTGACACATGCAGAGATTGACTGTTTGCCAGAACTGTACCCGAACTTGAACACTGTACCTGAACTTGAACCCGAACCCCTTGAACTCTCTCTCTCTTTCTCTTTCCTCCCGAACTGTAAATCTTCCAGGAGAAGTTCGTGATCAGAGTTCAACACCAGGCACTAGGTACTTTACAGTTTGGGTTCGTTCATCTCTAGCCATGACAATTGTTACTTTTTCCTGCTTCTTACATAGAATTAATAAATTTGTTTGACCAAGGATTGGGATTGACAATGATAACTCCCAGTAAATTGTTGGCTAGCAACTAGTGAAAATCCAACTTTATTCTCATTGATTTTTCCTGAAAAAAGAATGACTTGGCATGTAGGATACAGAGAGCTCTACTCTGTAATTTAACCTTTGTTTTATATAGGTCTTAATAAGGAAGAACAGGGGTAGGGTTGTCATATAACTTGACTTTTTGGGCATAACTATATTTTTTTGATGATTAGTCTGAAGTTTTTGGATAAAAATAAAAAATGGTTTAATTACAACCTATAGCTAATCTCAGATATAAGATAAATTTAGTGGTTTTACCTTGAAGCCTCAAGGATAAAGTCATGAACAACATTAAAAGTTAAATACCACAATGGTATTCATGATATATAATGTAAAAATCCATGTTTTATGGTGATGAATTCTTGCATACATTTATTGATTTTCAGCTATTCATCATTTCTAATCAAATGCACCTTAAATGTATATAGTCTAATAGGCAAGTTGGGTATTAGCTCAAGTAATTTTCAGAGTGTATTAAGCCTTTTATGGTTGATTTTCGGTTTGTATATTTTGCTAAAGTAGAGTATTGCTCAAATAGGATAATTTTTTCTTTTTGACAAGAAATATGAAGATAAAAGCTAACATGAGGTAATAATATTACCTTAAGAATGGTCATAGTACTGACTTCAAAGTAAAAAAAATGTGCCCTGAACTTCCCAGGCCCTATTCAAAATCATTATGGGAGCATCCCAAACTATTCTCTGACTTTTATAATAATGCCTAAAGGGGCATTCAGGCATCCTAAAACCCTCATTTGACTCAAACCTCTGTAAAATCTGAATACATATATTAGCTTGTTCATTCAAAAGCCACAATATTTCTCCCAACTGCATAATAAAGAGGCACACTTAGCTCATCGAAGCTGAAGAATTAGAAATGTTCTGCCGTGGCTAATCTTCCACGGAAACATATAAGGGTATGTGCACATAATGTCTTTTTCAGGATGGTTGAATTCAATTGTGGAACTGGAAGCCATCATACTGTGTGTGGGGGACTGTTATGGGCATCATACTGTGTGGGGAAAGTATGTGGGCCATCATACTGGGGGGGGGGATGATGTCGGGCATCATACTATGATGATGGGCTGTGGGGGCCATCATACTGTGTGTGTTGGATATATGGGGACTAGGGTTGAGCGAGTATGTTCTGTCCGAGTATGCTCGGGCCGAGCTCCAAGTATTTACAGCTGCTCGGTGATAAGGTTTAATCGCTCCGTGTGCATGATTTGCAACTGTTTGACAGCTTTATTACATGTGAGGAATGTGTAAGAAATAGACATTCCTCACATGTAATTAAGTAGTCAAACAGTTGCAAATCATGCACACGGGAGCGATTTAACTTTATCACCGAGCAGCTGTAAATACTCGGAGCTCGGCCCGAGCATACTCGGCGAAAGGGTTAATAGAACATACTCGCTCAACACTAATAGGGACATCTTACTGTGTGTGCTGGAACTATAGGGACATTATACTGTGTGTGTGGGAACTATAGGGACATCATACTGTTTGGGGGGCACCTTAGGGACATCATACTGTTTGGGGGGCACCTTAGGGACATCATACTGTGTTGGAGGGAAGTGAGGGCATTATACCATGTTTGGGTCACTGTGGAGACATCATGCTGTGTTATGGTCACTATAGCGACATAATGATTGGGACACTGTGGGGACATTAATCTGTGTTGCAGGTTCAGTGGTTGCATTATACTGTGTTGGTTTCAGAGTATTATATTTTGTTGGGGGTCATCACAGTGTGCAAGAGGGGGTGCATTGGAAGAAATTTGGTAAAATTCACTAGGGGTATCATACTCTGTGTGTGGTGGGGCATTTTTGAGGGCATCCTACTGTATGGGGGCTGTGAAAGGGGAATCATAGTAGGTGAGAACACTAGGGCACTTCAGTTGGGATATAATTACTTTGTGCCACAATATATTTATCTGTCCCGGTCTTTAAAAAATGCCCTTCTGTGACTGCACCTAAGCGCCTTGACCTCACCTACTCCACCGAATATTTATTTTGAAGGGAGAGGACCAGGGCTGAGAGAGGAGGGAAGAGGGGGAGCACAATTAGGACTTTTGCTATGGGGCCCCATGGTTTCTATGTACTCCTCTGCACATATTAATACAATTACTTTGAATTATTTCTTGGGTGCTTGTAAATAAAAGGTAGGGCAGATTCTTTTAAGCAATCTCAAAATCTATACATTTATTTATTTTACTTATACAGCGCCATCATATTCTTCAGCACTTTACCGACATCATCATCATTGTCCTCATTGGGTCTCACAATCTAGATTCCCTATCAGTATGTCTTTGGAGTGTAGGAGGAAACCGGAGAACCTGGAGGAAACTCACGCAAACATGGGGAGAACATACAAACTCCTTGTAAATGTCCTTGGTGTAATTTGAGGATTTGAACTTGGGACCCCAGCACCAGAGCAACAGTGCTAACCACTGAGCCACCGTGCTGCCCATTAAGGAGTATGTACACAATTTTTTGAGGTTTTCTTGGAGTGGGTCCACTTAAAAGAAACACTTTATAATGACTTTAGAAATAAATTTAGTTAATTTCTATTATAAAGCCTTTGAAGTTCATTTGTTAAGTATTTTAAGCATTATTTTTGTTTCACTTCAGACTTTGAAAATTGTTTGGTGGAGAAAAAAAAAAGAGAGTGCATGTCGCTCCTTGGAAGTGTCTCCTGACCCAATCCACTCCAAACTAGGCACTGTTCAATAAAAAAGCTAAAAATAAGCTTAAAAAACCTGTTTAAAAAACATTCAGGAAGTGAAAAACTCTTCCAAAATTCCGAAAAGGAGCATTTTCTAAAGCAGTTTCCGCTAAAAGAAAGTCATTGTATTTGACCACTTATAAAAAACCTGTGAAACTTATATGGGAAACTCATAGGTTATATATTCAATGTACAAAATTAAGACCTGTCTAGTTAATTCGACACAGTTGACCAATCTCTCCTACATCTGATACACTTTTTTCTTGGCATCAAAGATATTGCCCTCTCCTGGATCTCCTCAAACCTCACTAACAGCACATTAGTGGCTGCCATTTTTCCTCCTTATCCTGCCCTCGCTCTGTTGGTCACCATCAAGGCTTTGTCTTCGGATGGCTACTTTTCTCCATCTATTATGTCTTTGACCTAGGACAACTCATAAATTCCCATGGCTTCCAGTACCACCTATATGCTGATGACATTCAATTTGATCTCTCTGTCTATCAGCCATATCCTCCTTCTCACCACGCATTCTAAACTCATAATCTTTCCTCCATCTCACTAAACCCCCTTACCCAAATTATCTATGACAATAAATGACATCAAGCTTTCCTCTGTATCACAAATTCACTGTAACCCTTGACTATGCCCTGTTCTTCAAATCACACGTCCAAGCCCTTACCACCTTCTGCCTCCTCAAACTCAAAAATATTTTTCAAATTTATCCGTTCCTCAACCCCAAAGCTAAAAAAATATTTGTGCATGCCCTCATCATCTCCCGCCTCAACTATTACAATATCTTTCTCTGAACTCCCAACTGAGATTCTTACACCTTTATACTGAAATTTGTTACCCGATTAATCCTCCTTTCCCCTCACTATTCATCTATCTCTGTGAATCCCTTCACAAGGTTTTAATTCCCCAGCAAAACCAATTTAAATTACTAACAATGATTTACTAGACCGACCATAATCTGTCTCCTCCATACAAATCTCCCGATACCATCCAATACATAACTTCCGGTCCTCACAAGTCCTTCTTATTTTCTCCACACTTATACATGCCACACAATCATCTCAAAGACTTTTTCTGATCATCTCCCATCCTCTGGACATCAGTGCTTTATCATTTCTGATTGTCTCCAACATTTGAAACCTACAGCCTGTAATGACCCTGCTGCTACCTCACTACCATCGGAGCTGCTGCAACCTTCTCAACTTACTGTCTCCTTCCCATTACTCTGTAGATTGTAAACCCGTGAGTAGAGATGAACGAACCCGAGCTTAAAAGTTCGGGGTTCGTACCGGACAGTTGGGGTCCGGAGTTAAACGCCAAACATAGACTTCTCCCGGAAGTCCATTGCAATGTTTGGAGTTCCAGGGGAAAGAGGGAGAGATTTTTTCCAGATCCAAAGCACGGGTCTCCATTGTTTTTAATCTGGTTCTGTTTCAAGTTCAGGTAGTGTTCTGATACCCAAACCTAACTTTGGACTAAAGTTTGGGTCGTGTACCAGAACCTGAACTTCCACGGATCTGCTCATCCTTACCCATGAGGGCAAGGTCATCTCCCTGTCCATATTTACTAAAATGTAATCTCCCAATAACCTCTTGAACAAAAACGTATACATCTCTAAAGCTTTGGACTGTGGTCATATTGCTATGTCTAGAAGTTGTAAAGGTATAGATGTGTTAACTATGGCAACATCATCACTCGCCATTATATGACGCAGTAATGTGACCTCTAGATTCCAATTACAATCACTAAAGTCATTGGTATTGGTAGCAAGTCCCCATCCCTACTTCAAAATGTCCATTTTTAAGAGATTAAAGCATAAAACACTATCCCAGCAAGATAATTAATGGTGATACGTGAGTAGACATCACATATGAACTGCTGAATTTCATGTGGTATTGATTCTAAAAATTACATTGGGCCATGGAGAAAAATAGTCGATGAATGACTGTCTAATGTTGCTCTATGTACAGAGTAACAGGAATCATATGCTCTCTGTGTTACAAACTAATGTTGCTCTCCTCATTCAGAGTCTCGGACGCCTTTTATAAAACTTTATATTACACGTGTGTTGCTATATTGTGTAGTGAACTGCTTTGGCGCCTGGGGAGTTAAATAATCTGGCGCTGTCGTTCTGTTTGCCCCGACTGCTCATTATTGCCATATAAACCCAACGTAACTCCGGATCACATGATGAGGTAACACAAGGTCAGCTCTAGAGCCAGGACCCCGTCCAAACATACACAGACTGAGACAGGGGGAGTGGAACGTGGGGAAAGAAAGAAACAAGGAAAGTGTTGGGGGTGGAGAGAAAGGGGGAAGAGACAGGGAAAGAGCACAAGATAGGGGAGAAAAGCAGAATGAACAGAGAGAGGAGGAGGACAGAGATGGGAGGAGAATTGTACATGGATTTTTACTACTTTTTCCATATGTATAATGTTGGATTAAAAGTTACATTCCAACGCATAAAACTCCCTGATCCTGTCCAATAAAAGAGTAGTATTGACTCTCTACACACGCTTAATATAGATTCAAAGACATTTTCTACTAATACTTATAATACACAATCTAGAATCTACTATAATTTATATACTGATAATAATCACACTGCACTGTATAATGATATATCTATATACTGATAATAATCACACTCCACTGTATAATGATATATCTATATACTGATAATAATCACACTGCACTGTATAATGATATATCTATATACTGATAATAATCACACTGCACTGTATAATGATATATCTATATATACTGATAATAATCACACTGCACCGTATAATGATATATCTATATACTGATAATAATCACACTGCACTGTATAATGATATATCTATATATACTGATAATAATCACACTGTACTGTATAATGATATATCTATATACACTGATAATAATCACACTGCACTGTATAATGATATATCTATATATACTGATAATAATCACACTGCACTGTATAATGATATATCTATATACTGATAATAATCACACTGCACTATATAATGATATATCTATATACTGATAATAATCACACTGCACTGTATAATAATATATCTATATACTGATAATAATCACACTGCACCGTATAATGATATATCTATATACACTGATGATAATCACACTGCACTGTATAATGATATATCTATATATACTGATAATAATCACACTGCTCTGTATAATGATATATCTATATATACTGATAATAATCACACTGCACTGTATAATGATATATCTATATACTGATAATAATCACACTGCACTGTATAATGATATATCTATATATACTGATAATAATCACACTGCACTGTATAATGATATATCTATATATACTGATAATAATCACACTGCACTGTATAATGATATATCTATATATACTGATAATAATCACACTGCACTGTATAATGATATATCTATATACTGATAATAATCACACTGCACTGTATAATGATATATCTATATATACTGATAATAATCACACTGCACCGTATAATGATATATCTATATATACTGATAATAATCACACTGCACTGTATAATGATATATCTATATAATGATAATAATCTCACTGCACTGTATAATGATATATCTATATATACTGATAATAATCACACTGCACTGTATAATGATATATCTATATAATGATAATAATCACACTGCACTGTATAATGATATATCTATATATACTGATAATAATCACACTGCACTGTATAATGATATATCTATATACACTGATAATAATCACACTGCACTGTATAATGATATATCTATATATACTGATAATAATCACACTGCACTGTATAATGATATATCTATATACACTGATAATAATCACACTGCACTGTATAATGATATATCTATATATACTGATAATAATCACACTGCACTGTATAATGATATATCTATATATACTGATAATCACACTGCACTGTATAATGATATATCTATACATACTTATAATAATCACACTGCACTGTATAATGATATATCTATATATACTGATAATAATCACACTGCACTGTATAATGATATATCTATATATACTGATAATAATCACACAGCTCTGTATAATGATATATCTTTATATACTGATAATAATCACACTGCACTGTATAATGATATATCTATATATACTGATAATAATCACACTGCACTGTATAATGATATATCTATATATACTGATAATAATCACACTGTACTGTATAATGATATATCTATATACACTGATAATAATCACACTGCACTGTATAATTATATATCTATATACACTGATAATAATCACACTGCACTGTATAATGATATATCTATATATACTGATAATAATCACACTGCACTGTATAATGATATATCTATATATACTGATAATAATCACACTGCACTGTATAATGATATATCTATATATACTGATAATAATCACACTGCACTGTATAATGATATATCTATATACACTGATAATAATCACACTGCACTGTATAATGATATATCTATATATACTGATAATAATCACACTGTACTGTATAATGATATATCTGTATACTGATAATAATCACACTGCACTGTATAATGATATATCTATATATACTGATAATAATCACACTGTACTGTATAATGATATATCTATATACACTGATAATAATCACACTGCACTGTATAATGATATATCTATATATACTGATAATAATCACACTGCACTGTATAATGATATATCTATATATACTGATAATAATCACACTGCACTGTATAATGATATATCTATATATACTGATAATAATCACACTGCACTGTATAATGATATATCTATATACACTGATAATAATCACACTGCACTGTATAATGATATATCTATATATACTGATAATAATCACACTGCACTGTATAATGATATATGTATATACACTGATAATAATCACACTGCACTGTATAATGCTATATCTATATATATACTGATAAAAATCACACTGCACTGTGTAATGATTTATCTATATACTGATAATAATCTAACTGCTCTGTATAATGATATATCTATATATACTGATAATAATCACACTGCACTGTATAATGATATATCTATATATACTGATAATAATCACACTGCACTGTATAATGATATATCTATATATACTGATAATAATCACACTGCACTGTATAATGATATATCTATATATACTGATAATAATCACACTGCTCTGTATAATGATATATCTATATATACTGATAATAATCACACTGCACTGTATAATGATATATCTATATACACTGATAATAATCACACTGCACTGTATAATGATATATCTATATATACTGATAATAATCACACTGCACTGTATAATGATATATCTATATACACTGATAAAAATCACACTGCACTGTATAATGATATATCTATATATACTGATAATAATCACACTGCACTGTTTAATGATATATCTATATATACTGATAATAATCACACTGCACTGTATAATGATATCTCTATATACTGATAATAATCACACTGCACTGTATAATGATATATCTATATATACTGATAATAATCACACTGCACTGTATAATGATATATCTATATACTGATAATAATCTAACTGCTCTGTATAATGATATATCTATATATACTGATAATAATCACACTGCACTGTATAATGATATATCTATATATACTGATAATAATCACACTGCACTGTATAATGATATATCTATATATACTGATAATAATCACACTGCTCTGTATAATGATATATCTATATATACTGATAATAATCACACTGCACTGTATAATGATATATATATATATATATACTGATAATAATCACACTGCACTGTATAATGATATATCTATATATACTGATAATAATCACACTGCACTGTATAATGATATATCTATATACACTGATAATAATCACACTGCACTGTATAATGATATATCTATATATACTGATAATAATCACACTGCACTGTATAATGTTATATCTATATATACTGATAGTAATCACACTGCACTGTATAATGATATATCTATATACACTGATAATAATCACACTGCACTGTATAATGATATATCTATATATACTGATAATAATCACACTGCACTGTATAATGTTATATCTATATATACTGATAATAATCACACTGCTCTGTATAATGATATATCTATATACACTGATAATAATCACACTGCACTGTATAATGATATATCTATATATACTGATAATAATCACACTGCACTGTATAATGATATATCTATATATACTGATAATAATCACACTGCACTGTATAATGATATATCTATATACTGATAATAATCACACTGCACTGTATAATGATATATCTATATACTGATAATAATCACACTGCACAGTATAATGATATATCTATATATACTGATAATAATCACACTGCACTGTATAATGATATATATCTATATACTGATAATAATCACTCTGCACTGTATAATGATATATCTATATATACTGATAATAATCACACTGCATTGTATAATGATATATCTATATACTGATAATAATCACACTGCACAGTATAATGATATATCTATATATACTGATAATAATCACACTGCACTGTATAATGATATATCTATATACTGATAATAATCACACTGCACTGTATAATGATATATCTATATATACTGATAATAATCACACTGCACTGTATAATGATATATCTATATACTGATAATAATCACACTGCACAGTATAATGATATATCTATATACACTGATAATAATCACACTGCACTGTATAATGATATATCTATATACACTGATAGTAATCACACTGCACTGTATAATGATATATCTATATATACTGATAATAATCACACTGCACTGTATAATGATATATCTATATACACTGATAATAATCACACTGCACTGTATAGGGGGGATATAGGGAGGATATATGGAGTAATAAGAGGAGATATAGGAAAATATATGGAGTATTAGGAGGAGATATAGGGGAGGAAATATGGAGTAATAGGAGGAGATATAGGGATGATATATGGAGTAATAGGAGGAGATATAGGGAGGATATATGGAGTAATAGGAGGAGATATAGGGAGGATATATGGAGTAATAGGAGGAGATATAGGAGGATATATGGAGTAATAGGGGAGATATAGGGATGATATATGGAGTAATAGGAGGAGATATAGGGGGGATATATGGAGTAAAAGGAGGAGATATAGGAGAGGATATATGGAGTAATAGGAGGAGATATAGGGGGATATATGTAGTAATAGGAGGAGATATAGGAGGATATATGGAGTAATAGGGGAGATATAGGGATGATATATGAATTAATAGGGGAGATATAGGGATGATATATGGAGTAATAGGAGGAGATATAGGGAGGATATATGGAGTAATAGGGGAGATAAAGGGATGATATATGGAGTAATAGGAGGAGATATAGGGGAGGATATATGGAGTAATAGGAGGAGATATAGGGAGGATATATGTATTAATAGGAGGAGATATAGGGAGGATATATGGAGTAATAGGGAGAGATGTAGGGAAGATATATAAAGTAATATGAGGAGATATAGGGAGGATATATGTATTAATAGGAGGAGATATAGGGGGGATATATGGAGTAATAGGGAGAGATGTAGGGAAGATATATAAAGTAATATGAGGAGATAGCAGGGTGGCTCAGTGGTTAGCACTGCAGCCTTGCAGCGCTGGGGTCCTGGGTTCAAATCCCACCAAGGACAACATCTGCAGTGAGTTTGTATGTTCTCCTCATGTTTACGTGGGTTTCCTCCGGGTTCTCCAGTTTCCTCCCACACTCCAAAGACATACTGATAGGGAAGCCCCAATGGGGACAGTGATAATATTGTCTGTGAAGTGCTGTGGAATTAATTGCACTATATAAGTGAGTAAAATAAATAAAGAGATATAGGGGGGATATATGGAATAATAGGAGGAGATATAGGGAGGATATATAGAGTAATAGGAGGAGATATAGGGAGGATATATGGAGTAATAGGAGAGGATATATGGAGTAATAGGAGGAGATATGGGGAGGATATATGGAATAATAGGAGGAGATATAGGGAGGATATATAGAGTAATAGGAGGAGATAGAGGGAGGATAAATGGAGTAATAAGAGGAGCAAGAAAAAAAAAGAACAACCCAAACATAAGGTCCAAGGGGACAGTATATAAAGGAAAATAAATAAAGTTGGTAATGAATAAAATACCTTTTATTAAACACTAGTTAGAAAGTGGTACTACATACAAGGAAAAGGAAAAGTAAGTGCGCAGCACAGATCATATACTCAATATATTAAAACATATTGATTTAGCTGCATCAGCAATGTATCTTTGGTAGGGACTACACGTGCGTACTAACTACATCAGCTCAATATGGGGTTGCTTAGACACCATAGACACACCCCTTCAGCCTATCTGGAACGCACTCTTCCGGTGAATAAACCGCAGACTTCCGGCTATGTGCCGGTCCGGATGTAGTATCATGGCCCTCCCCTGTCCCCGTGCCATCTTATTTGCCACACCATGCTTTTTAAACTACCTGTACTCTATGGACGCTACCCCCTGACGAAGGACGGTGGTCCGAAACGCGAGTCGGGGTATGCGTTGCGCAGTGGGTGATCATTACACAGGTATGTAACCGTACATTCAGAGCTATTATTTGGTAGTTACTTGCCTCCTTCCTTCCCTACCCTAGGTATGTTTGCCTCGGCACAGGCATATTTGGTATGATATGATTTACAGAATAGATGGTCATAATTGGTGACGCTTATATGGACCATTACCACTATTGGATTTATGTATATGCCACTATCGGGCTATATGCTTGTGCTGATGGGAGAGTTACACCTGGGTCATTCTTACACCCACCCCCCAGCATCTTGCTGAGTGATAGCTGAGGTTCCTCCCTCCTTTTGGTATTGGCATACTGGTCCTAGGTTTTTTCTTATTTTTCTATATATTTTACCCATGTATATATGGGCTATCAGGCTTGGATGATAATGGGGTAGTAGGACATCTATGAGATATGATATATTGTTCAATGTAAGTTTGTCTTCCTGTGGAATAACAATATGTAATAACAATATGTTTTAATATATTGAGTATATGATCTGTGCTGCGCACATACTTTTCCTTGTATGTAGTACCACTTTCTACCTAGTGTTTAATAAAGGTATTTTATTCATTAGCAACTTTATTTATTTTCCTTTATATACTGCCCCCTTGGACTTTATGTTCGGGTTGTTCTCTTTTTTCTTGTATGCATCTTTACCGAATGGTCTGCCATTCTATGGTCCTTGTGCTGACTTCCATATATTGGATTTCATGCCAGAGACTGGACTCTAATACATCAAATTTGTTGTATAGTTTTCCAGTGGTCATCCTTAGTAATAGGAGGAGGTATAGGGAGGATATATGGAGTAATAGGAGGAGATATAGGGAGGATATATGGAGTAATAGGAGGAGATATAGGGAGGTTATATGGAGTAATAGGAGGAGATATAGGGAGGATATATGGAGTAATAGGAGGAGATATAGGGAGGATATATGGAGTAATAGGGGGAGATATAGGGAGGATATATGGAGTAATTCGGGGAGATATAGGGAGGTTATATGGAGTAATAGGGGGAGATATAGGGAGGAAATATGGAGTAATAGGGGGAGATATAGGGAGGATATATGGAGTAATAGGAGGAGATATAGGAGGATATATGGAGTAATAGGAGGAGATATAAGGAGGATATATGGAGTAATAGGAGGAGATATAGGGGAGGATATATGGAGTAATAGGAGGAGATATAGGGAGGATATATGGAGTAATAGGAGGAGATATAGGGGAGGATATATGGAGTAATAGGAGGAGATATAGGGAGGATATATGGAGTAATAGGAGGAGATATAGGGAGGATATATGGAGTAATAGGATGAGATATAGGGAGGATATATGGAGTAATAGGAGGAGATATAGGAGAGGATATACCGAGTAATAGGGGGAGATATAGGGAGGATATATGGAGTAATAGGAGGAGATATAGGGAGGAGATATGGAGTAATAGGATGAGATATAGGGAGGATATATGGAGTAATAGGAGGAGATATAGGAGAGGATATACAGAGTAATAGGAAGAGATATAGGGAGGATATATGGAGTAATAGGAGGAGATATAGGGGGGTTATATGGAGTAATAGGGGGAGATATAGGGAGGAAATATGGAGTAATAGGGGGAGATATAGGGAGGATATATGGAGTAATAGGAGGAGATATAGGAGGATATATGGAGTAATAGGAGGAGATATAAGGAGGATATATGGAGTAATAGGAGGAGATATAGGGGAGGATATATGGAGTAATAGGAGGAGATATAGGGAGGATATATGGAGTAATAGGAGGAGATATAGGGGAGGATATATGGAGTAATAGGAGGAGATATAGGGAGGATATATGGAGTAATAGGAGGAGATATAGGGAGGATATATGGAGTAATAGGATGAGATATAGGGAGGATATATGGAGTAATAGGAGGAGATATAGGAGAGGATATACCGAGTAATAGGGGGAGATATAGGGAGGATATATGGAGTAATAGGAGGAGATATAGAGAGGATATATGGAGTAATAGGAGGAGATATAGGGAGGATATATGGAGTAATAGGAGGAGATATAGGGAGGATATATGGAGTAATAGGAGGAGATATATGGAGTAATAGGAGGAGATATAGGTAGGATATACGGAGTAATAGGGGGAGATATAGGGAGGATATATGGAATAATAGGGGAAGATATAGGGAGGATATATGGAGTAATAGGAGGAGATATAGGAGGATATATGGAGTAATAGGAGGAGATATAGGGGAGGATATATGGAGTAATAGCAGGAGATATAGGGAGGATATATGGAGTAATAGGAGGAGATATAGGGAGGATATATAGAGTAATAGGAGGAGATGTAGGAAGGATATATGGAGTAATAGGAGGAGATATAGGGAGCATATATGGAGTAATAGGAGGAGATATAGGAGAGGATATATGGAGTAATAGGGGAAGATATAGGGAGGATATATGGAGTAATAGGGGGAGATATAGGGAGGATATATGGAGTAATAGGAGGAGATATAGGAGGATATATGGAGTAATAGGAGGAGATATAGGGGGGGTATATGGAGTAATAGGAGGAGATATAGGGAGGATATATGGAGTAATAGGGGGAGATATAGGGAGGATATATGGAGTAATAGGGAGGAGATATAGGAGGATATATGGAGTAATAGGGGGAGATATAGGGGAGGATATATGGAGTAATAGGGGGAGATATAGGGAGGATATATGGAGTAATAGGGAGGAGATATAGGGAGGATATATGGAGTAATAGGAGATATAGGGAGGATATATGGAGTAATAGGAGGAGATATAGGGAGGATATATGGAGTAATAGGAGGAGATATAGGAGAGGATATATGGAGTAATAGGATATATTGGATTTCATGCCAGAGACTGGACTCTAATACATCAAATTTGTTGTATAGTTTTCCAGTGGTCATCCTTAGTAATAGGAGGAGGTATAGGGAGGATATATGGAGTAGTAGGAGGAGATATAGGGAGGATATATGGAGTAATAGGGGGAGATATAGGGAGGATATATGGAGTAATAGGGGGAGATATAGGGAGGATATATGGAGTAATAGGGGGAGATATAGGGGAGGATATATGGAGTAATAGGGGGAGATATAGGTAGGATATATGGAGTAATAGGGAGGAGATATAGGGAGGATATATGGAGTAATAAGAGATATAGGGAGGATATATGGAGTAATAGGAGGAGATATAGGGAGGATATATGGAGTAATAGGAGGAGATATAGGAGAGGATATATGGAGTAATAGGAGGATATATGGAGTAATAGGAGGAGATATAGGGAGGATATATGGAGTAATAGGAGGAGATATAGGGGGATATATGGGGTAATAGGGGGAGATATAGGGAGGATATATGGAGTAATAGGAGGAGATATAGGGAGGATATATGGAGTAATAGGAGGAGATATAGGGGGATATATGGAGTAATAGGAGGAAATATAGGGAGGATATATGGAGTAATAGGAGGAGATATAGGGGGATATATGGAGTAATAGGAGGAGATATAGGGAGGATATATGGAGTAATAGGAGGAGATATTGGGATGATATATGGAGTAATAGGAGGAGATATAGGGGGATATATGGAGTAGTAGGAGGAGATATAGGGAGGATATATGGAGTAATAGGGGGAGATATAGGGAGGATATATGGAGTAATAGGGGGAGATATAGGGAGAATATATGGAGTAATAGGGGGAGATATAGGGAAGATATATGGAGTAATAAGAGGAGATATAGGAGGATGTATGGAGTAATAGGAGGAGATATAGGGAGGATATATGGAGTATTAGGAGGAGATATAGGGAGGATATATGGAGTAATAGGGGGAGATATAGGGAGGATATATGGAGTAATAGGGGGAGATATAGGGAGGATATATGGAGTAATAGGAGGAGATATAGAGAGGATATATGGAGTAATAGGAGGAGATATAGGGAGGATATATGGAGTAATAGGAGGAGATATAGGGGGAATATATGGAGTAATAGGAGGAGATATAGGGAGGATATATGGAGTAATAGGAGGAGATAGAGGAGGATATATGGAGTAATAGGATGAGATATAGGGGAGGATATATGGAGTAATAGGAGGAGATATAGGGAGGATATATGGAGTAATAGGAGGAGATATAGGGAGGATATATGGAGTAATAGGAGGAGATATAGGATGGATATATGGAGTAATAGGATGAGATATAGGGGAGGATATATGGAGTAATAGGAGGAGATATAGGGAGGATATATGAAGTAATAGGAGGAGATATAGGGAGGAGATATGGAGTAATAGGAGGAGATATAGGAAGGATATATGGAGTAATAGGATGAGATATAGGGAAGGATATATGGAGTAATAGGAGGATATATAGGGAGGATATATGGAGTAATAGGAGGAGATATAGGGAGGATATATGGAGTAATAGGAATAATGCTGAAATATTTACCTGCTAGTAAATGATGTAATAGTGGTAATAAATGTAATTTTTCTATCAGTGAGGTATAGATTTACCACATTCTTTTGCTAGTTTATTAGTCTAATTCAATTTAAGTATCAATGAAATATGTGAATGGGAGCTCTATGTCATCCCTTTCTTTTAAGGCTGTGTTCATTTATCTTCTTTTTGATTCACAAACCTGTATGTTTTTATCTGTCGAATGGGATGAACAACTAATATATTTCTTCCAGTCATTATTCTCCACTGACTTTAATGAGATGCAGAATCATAGACAAACCCTTTGTTTTGTTCTTTTTTTTTTTTTTCGTTTTTCAAACTGAAAAGCTTTTGGGTTTTTTTGCATTCTTTTACATTGAGGCTAACAGACTATTAAGAAATATATTTCTGAGCAAAGACAAATGCTCATCTGAACCTATTATATACAACTACTTCACTACTGACCTCCCGTATCGCAGAAGAGATTCCTAAAGCCGTCATGTACTGAATTGTCAGAACATCATGATTTGATCATGCAATATCTCTTTCCACATAGATTATCACTATTTTATAGATAAGTCTCTAATTATTCTATAGATTAAACACTATGATTTTCTTGGTATTTGACATTATTTTCCAACAGTACAATTCTGAATAACCATCTAGTATTCCCCAAACATTACTCTCTAATTTATCAGGCAACTAATTACAACAAAAGTAACACAAAGTAGGAAACTACATCAATCTCATGTACAAAGCTAATAGTAATCAACATAGTCCAAGAAAAAGAAATCTACATATGAATAGACATGTGATTTTTTGTTCTATGTGGATATGATGTATCATTTATTGTATAGAAAAAAAATAAAATAAAATTATATATATATATATACACACACACACACACATACATAAAGATTAGAAGCAGCACCGTAGCAGTACAGGGTGCAAAAACTCTTCAGACCTCAACCAGGTCCACAATTGATGTAATCCGAAAACGACAGAACTCTTACATTTAAGTGAGAATATGAGATGCCTTAATTAATACTTGATTTAAGGTACGCTGCTACTTTTGGTTGCAATAAATAAGTTTATATATATATATATATACTATTGTATAATATTTATATATAACAGGACCATTCCAGCTCTTTTCTATCTGTAAATCTATCATATATGAATCGATTTATGAATCTTTTTCTCTGCTCACAGACTTAAATTATTGCTAACCAACTCATATAAAAAAATAACTTATGAGTAATATTAGATTACATATTTTGGACAAGTTTAAAGAGAGACAATAAAAGATAGAGATATATCTTAAGATACATTAGTATCCACAAAGTATGCACTTAACACAGAGCATTTAAGCTGGTGAGGGAGCAATAAATACCTTTTTGTTGAGTTGTTGACTTAACATACAAACATAGTTAACAAAGTTTAGCAAGTTCGATCTTTTATCCTGCAGTATTCATTCACGATAAGTCATTTGCCAATTTCCCCATTTAAGAAGGAAAAAAAAATCCTTCCCAACACTAAATATGGCAATTTTTTTATATTTTAAGAAATCCCAAAGTGCCTACCCACAAAAAGAACACTACAGCTGTAAGAATAGAGCGGTGAGACAAATGGGAGAATAGCGTTGTGAATGGGGAATTCTGAGTTTTTGTTCCAAGCGGAGATGTGTTGGAGCCAAAGCAACCAACCCATAACTATTTCTTATAGAGAAAATCGCACAAGAAGAATTTTGGAAACTTTATGTTTAATCTAAGATAATGTTACAAGGTCGGGGGCCATATAGAATTGTTGAGAATCGAAGGTTACCTGAGTCAGACAGTACGGCGAGTACATCTCTTCTGCTCCTCACAAAACTGGGATGTCTCTTGTTTTCTCTTTCTCTTGCTACAGTCTATGACTGTTTCATTTTTTGTGGAAGTGTTTCCAGTCCAAGATGAATTCTTTGTGTTGTTTTTTTTTTCCACAAAATACACCTTTTATAGTTGGGTCGACTAATTTCTTCTAATATCCCTTCTATTTTGGAGGCCTGTGAATTTTTTTTTATTTTGCAAGTTGATTTCAGACAAGATGTCTCATGCTGGGTCTCACTTTCTTTACTGAAAAATCTTTTTCCTTCCGTATACTCCTCCTGGATGTCTCTTTCCTCGAATGCCTCTTTGTCTTTGTATGACTCTGAAAGTAAAAGTTTGGAGAAAGCTTTGAAAACCAAGTGCAAAAAAAAAAATGTGTAAAATACGAAGAGACAGCCAAACGCAGAAAAGAGACAGGAAAGAGACATGTATGAAATTATGGCAAATACAGCATTTATATAAAACTTGAAAACTATTTAATCTAAAAACAAAAGAAAATGTAAAAAAAAAAAAATAAATAAAAGGAAGCAAGACAGCATTGTGGCAAACATGCCTAGTACAGAAGGCCTGAAGCCCCTGGGACAAGGCTTCATTTCTCCCTATGTCCTCATTTGATTTATTACTTTTGTTACTACTAAATTGTCTGTTTCTTTTTATCTGTCACGTCTGTTTGTCACACCCTGTAACTGCCAGAAATATCTAAATGAAACTACTTTTGTTGTGACTGGAATATTTTTGGTTGGGAAACACTTATTCACAGCTGGAATTTAGTTTGAGGGGATAACTGACCAAGGCTAAATGTATTGTTTGCTTTTTAGTTATAAAAAGTTGTTTATCTTTTCTCTTGGTAGTTTCTACAATCCTACCAATAACTCCTTCCATATAATTTTTGCCACCTATAACTCTTCCAATTACTCCTTATATCCACTCCCCATAATTCTTCCTATAATCTATTTAAAATCCTTTATATTATCTCATACCTCTTATTATAACTCCTCATGTTCCTCCATATAACATATCACTACATCTCCTCCTATTACTCCCTATATCTCTTCCTGTTACTCAATATATCATCCCTATATCTCATCCTATTACTCTATATATCCTCCCTATATCTCGCCCTATTACTCCATATATCGCCCCTATATCTCCTCCTATTACTCCATATATCCTCCCTTTATCTCCTCCTATTACTCCATATATCCTCCCTATATCTCCTCCTATTACTCCATATATCCTCCCTTTTTCTCCTCCTATTACTCCATATATCCTCCCTATATCTCCCATTACTCCATATAGCCTTTCCTATATCTCCCCTTATTACTCCATATCCCCCTATATCTCCTCCTATTACACCATATATCCTCCCTATATCTCCTCCTATTGCTCCATATATCCTCCCTATATCTCCTCCTATTACTCCATAGATCCTCCCTATATCTCCTCCTATTACTCCATATATCCTCCCTATATCTCCTCCTATTACTCCATATATCCTCCCTATATCTCCGCCTCTTACTCCATATATCCTCCTATATCGCCTCCTATTACTCCATATATCCTCCCTATATCTCCTCCTATTACTCCATATATCCTCCCTATATCTCCTCCTGTTACTCCATATATCCTCCCTATATCTCCTCCTATTACTCCATATATCCTCCATATATATCCTCCTATTACTCCATATATCCTCCCTATATCTCCTCCTATTACTCCATATATCCTGCCTATATCTCCTCCTATTACCCCATATATCCCCCTATATCTCTTCCTATTACTCCATATATCCTCCCTATATCTCCTCCTATTACCCCATATATCCTCCCTATATCTCCTCCTATTACTCCATATATCCTCCCTATATCTCCTCCTCTTACTCCATATATCCTCCCTATATATCCTCCTATTACTCCATTTATCCTCCCTATATCTCCTCCTATTACCCCATATATCCTCCCTATATCTCCTCCTATTACTCCATATCTCCTCCTATTACTCCATATATCCTCCCCTATATCTCCTATTACTCCATATATCCTCCCTATATTTCCTCCTATTACTCCATTTATCCTCCCTATATCTCCTCCTATTACCCCATATATCCTCCCTATATATCCTCCTATTACTTCATATATCCTCCCTATATCTCCTCCTATTACTCCATATATCCTCCCCTATATCTCCTCCTATTACTCCATATATCCTCCCTATATCTCCTCCTATTACTCCATATATCCTCCCTATATCTCCTCCTATTACTCCATATATCCTCCTATATCTCCCCCTATTACTCCATATATCCTCCCCTATATCTCCTCCTATTACTCCATATATCCTCCCTATATCTCCTCCTATTACTCCATATATCCTCCCCTATATCTCCTCCTCTTACTCCATATATCCTCCCTATATATCCTCCTATTACTTCATATATCCTCCCTATATCTCCTCCTATTACCCCATATATCCTCCCTATATCTCCTCCTATTACTCCTTATAGCCTCCCTATATCTCTTCCTATTACTATCCATGCATCCTCTCCTATAATCTCCTCCTATGACTTCATATACTCTTTCTTTATCCTTTCTTATTACTCCATATATTCTTTCCTTATATCTCATATTATTCGATATAACTCTTCCTATAACTCCTTCAACTACATCAATATAATGTATACCTCCCCTCACTGAATATATTCTCTCCTTATAATATGTAACATATTAATATATAAATTCTATTTCTCCTAATTACTTTTCTTGTCACTCAATGGAACCCTTCCATAGAGCCAGACATGAACAGGGAGGGCAGAGACCTATGACCCAGACAAGTGTTAACCTCAGACCTTGGCATGTCTAGAAATTCCTGGATGATAAGGCTTAAAATAGATAGACTCTTTGGCCCTGTATTAAAAGCGTGAAACTCCCATCTCATGATTATTTCGTGATCACCTCCATCACAACTTTCGCTACTCTTTCTATGTTTTTTAGGTCATACCTTCTTCTGCCCTTTTTTATACTTCTATATTTTCATCAGTCTTAGACAATGTCATTAGCTTCCTACAACTTGATTTTATCCAAAGATATTTTTGTTGTTGTCTTTACGACTCATTCATTCACCGTTAGTACTTTCATCTTTCTGCAGATGTCACGATCAGTACACCATCGTTTTGCTAATGTGTTTACCTCTTTGAGTATTGGTGAATCTAGCACAAAAGGGATTCCACTCAAACAAAGGCACTGCTGACACTTTACCTCCTCTTAATTGGTCAAAAACTCTTAGTTTCAGGAAAAAAAGCTAAATGAGGCCACTACAATTTATCCAGTGGTAGTCATACTTTTCTGAGCCCCACCATTGAGTCATTGATGACCTTCAGTGGATCTTCTCTGGCATATACCATTATTTACTTTGCTATTAAACTCAGTTTGTTGATGGTTGAACGAACTTTCATTTGGTAAACGATGGCTACAACTAGCATTTTGGATGAAAGTAGCCATGCATATTTAATTTTGGTATGATGTATTACTGGAGATGATGTCCATTTTAGACGGATTGTTCATTGGCAGATAAACAGTGTAATTGATGGACGTTCATATATCGGTAGAGTCCTATTGACTAGTGATTGAAAAGTGCCGGTATTTTGGTGCCACCAATTGAAAGTAGCAATCCTAAAAGTCAATATTGATTGATTAATTGAGGTTGATGTCTTTCTGAAAATCTATGTCTCCTGCCGCAGTTTGTTATAAGAAAACCAACCTTGTTTAATCATTTTCCATGGCTTCATCGCAGAGCCTCTGACACTCCTCCTTGTGTCCTGTATTGGCGGCGGCACTGTCATTACCTCGACAGTGCGGCAGCCAGTAGGTATTGAACTTACTGAATGGCTGCCACATTGTCGAAGTGACATCAATGTCACAGCCGATTTGCGACAAGGGAAGCAGCATCAGAGACTCAGTGCTGGACCCCTGGATGAGGAGTAAAGCACTTTTTTTTAATAACAAACTGCCTTAGGATTAAGTTTTTCAAAAAGGGGAATAACTCCAATCAGCCAATTCAGAACTTCCATTTGCAGACACATGTTGGGGGTTTTACCCTTCATCAGTGCAAAGCAGAACTGATTTACTGAGTTAGCAGTCTCTGATAGGTGATCTAAGGGTAAAGTTTCTCTTTGTGAAGGTCATTAATTGGATGAAAATGTAAAAAACTGTTTACTTCTTTTTAGAGAACTACTCTGTTCTTGGTCAGCTAAAACGTTAGTTTGCCACTAAGTGTCAACTGACAATCCTCCATTATGGCAAAATTGTCTTCTTTAACTTTTGTCTATAGTCTAAAACTATGGGGACATCACAATGACTAATGATGGTGGGTTTTAGACTTTGATCACATATCCATTAGTTATTTATGTTAATTGGATCCATTTTGGAATCACGGATCAAATGGAAGTAAAATGTTCCAGTATTGGTCCAATTCATTTGAATGGGAATGGAAGTTTCGTAAAATATCTTCCTTTCCTTCTGCAATCTGTTTTTAGTTGGGTTATAAAAAAAACATAGTCTGCACAACATTTTTGTCCGGCCAACAAAACAAATAGCAATTGGATCGATTTTTAACATTGAAGTCTGTGGAAAACGGATCATAACAGATGGTTTCCATTTTGCATCCGTTTTTGCCCCTGTTGTAGTGGATCCAGATTATTTTTTACTTCCATAACTCTTAGAAACCGATGACAACTGAACATGTGAACAGGGGTTAGTTATTGGAAAAAAACTGTCAGTTCCGAGTGTAGATATATTGACAATGTGTCTAAAGTTACTGTCCTACCGGTCTCTAAATTAAATGTACTTGTAGGTTATTCTAGGGCAGTATTCATATATACAATGACATAAATTAAATCTACATGGATATTAAAAATTGGATTTAATAGAAGGATTTATACTAAATGTGTGCTTTAATGTGGCCAACTCTGTCCCCCCCCTCCGCCTCCAAGAAAAAGGTCAATAGACTAAGATTGAAAATTTCTTTGGATTTGGGGGAAATTGCTATGCACCTGTCACATGACTAAGCCTTTCTCATGGTGGAATGCAAAGCTTTCTGTTCCTTTTGTAAATATAATTTACATATTAAATAATAATTATCATCCTTTTTCTCATGCATTATTTATATATGTGAAAGAAGTCCATTCATCAGTCACAAATCCTCAGATTGTGCCATCCTCTCAACGACAACCCCAACATGCAACTGGATTGCCTTGATTTTATTTTGTGGATTTCTGCCTTTGTGGAAAACAACTTAACATATATCTAGCTTGCCTGTTAAAGCTTAATAACACTAAATGCAATCCTATAAATGCAGTCCTATTATAATGAGACACTCTGCATTGCTATAAAATGCAGTCCTGACAGATCCAGCTCTTTCACAGTAATTAATTAAGAGTCCAGATCAGATTTTGGCTGGGATTAATCTTTCCTTTCACACATGGCGATCAGTGGGAGGGGGCGTGCATAAGTAGGGGGGCAATTCTTGTCAAAATAAACACAAATACAGACGGTCTGAAGAGAGAGAGAGCAAAAGGGAGAGAGAGAGGGGAGTGAGCAGCGGCTTTGACACAGTCCTAACTTGGCACCATCGTACAATGCAGTAAATGATTATGGCAACACACGTTCCTAATATCTAAGCAAACCAGCATTACATGAAATATATGGATACATAGAGATTTAGACCTGATCATGAAAAATACATCTCCTCTGATATCAGTAATTAAGTCAGTGGGTGCAGACCACAGCCTGAGATCTGAAGGATTAAGGCTACGTTCTCATGATGAGTACTTGGTGCGGTTTTGATGTTCCAGATTTTCAGCAGCATTTCTGCACCAATTCGCCACATTAGCTTACTTGCGTTTTTATCACATTTTTTCTTCTGCGGTTTTTCTCTCTTTTCTGTATGTCATCTTTTAAATAAAACAGCTTTGTTTTGGATACTTCTTGGTATTTGATTTTGATAATACTTTATTGATAAAGTCAAGTGCAGATGACATATGTTTTTTGGGCGTTTTCGCTGCGTTTTTTTACCTGTGGATTTTCTGCATCTCATTCAATCCACAAATGAAGAGCCTATTTGCCATGAGAAATTTGCCGCGATGTGGATTTTAAAAATGCAGTGCTGCGTTAAAAAAGCACAGTGTGCATTAGATTTCTATAAATCCCATCCACTTTCCCGAAAATGTAAGATGGTGCATTTTTTGCACTGTAAAAATACGCAAATTCAAAAATGCACCAAATACTCATTATGAGAATTTATTCCTAATGATATGTTAGATGTTTCTACTTCTATCAGATGTTAGGATATTTTGTGGTTTTTAAGGTTTTTAAGCTATTAAGAAAATGTAATAACTTTCCCACCAGGGCTGCTTGTGCTCACAGATATCGGTTGACCATTGAAAAGAAGCCTGACTGTATGGTTGTCATCGAGATACAACAGAAGTGGTCTAGTACGTAGATAGATCAAGTGTAGATGTCATCATTTAACATAGAGGATGACAATACCAAAAGCCTTCTACTGCAGCTGACCAAACACATGAAATAGTTGACGACTAAATGCTGCTGTATTTCTGACGTTGCCCCACATGCCCAATGGGAGACGAAAGCCCGCCATACACATTAGATGGCTGTCGGCAGAACGACGAAATTAGCTGACTGTCATCTTGGCCGATTTTCCCATGCAAAGGAGCGTTCGTTCAGCTGAGCGTTCCTCTGTTGTTTATGAGAAAGCAGCTGAAAATCATCTATGCTGGCGACTTATCTACAGGAGAACAAAGCAATCAGAAATCAAAAATTGGACATGACCGATCAACATCTTCTACAATGATCAGTTCACCAGCTCCACATACACATTAGAGTTTCGGCCAAACCTACGAACTGATCGATATTAGAAGGTTCAGCTGACAGTCTAATGTATAAGGGAGCCTTAACCCTCTACCAGACCACTCCGCCAGTTGCTATATACCCATGGACACATGTGCACCATACACAATCTCTCTTTTACCCAACATCTGCCATCGAGGAAGAGTCAGGAGCAATGGCATAGCGAGGGGAGGGGACATAAGATGAGTTGTCTTGGGTGTAAAAATCACAAAAGTGCAAAATGTCAAAAGCAAATAAAAAAATACTGCTTTCTTTTTTTATTTTTAAATGTTGTGGTCCTAAGAAGTAAAGTCATGTTTGTGCCGAAGACAGAAGATATACCTCAAACTGCTGACAGCATGACTCCAGATATCCAAGTGGGGACCACTTTGAACTGTGTTAGTGTCAACATGAAACCATTACAGTTGGATTCTATGGTAGAGCAGGGAAACATGGGCTGAAGGCTCATGTAAGCCGATAGCCTACAAGACTTCACCTTCTGAGCACAGGCGGCACAATGACATCACCGGCATTGTACCACTTGTGCCAGCCTGCTCTGTGTGCTGGGAGAAGAGTACTTGGTTGATAGGATTTGTTGAGTATAAAATGTATTTTTTTATGAAGGGAGACGGAGGAGAGTGAAGCAAAGGTGGCATTCTTACTTTAGGAGGGATCACTCAGGGAGAATTATTTGTTTTAAGGGGATAGTAAGGGCAATATTACTAGGTTAGGCATTGCAATATTGCCTTGCCCCAGATGCTAGCAATCCATATTACCCCACTGATGAAGACTCACACATACAATCATAAGCTAATCGTGATGAAACTAGTGGGTTAAGACAGATTTTATCTTATGTGTATGGCCACTATAAATGTCATGACCTACAATCATGTGGGTTATTCCCACAATTAACTTATTCTTTATCCATAGAATTGGGGTCTGACCACTGGGACCCCCAGTGATGCAAAGACTGGGGTTCTTCAGATCTCTGCATGAACGCGGAATAGGTGTAAATGCTCCCTCCCAGCTCAATTCTTTGTCTATGTGACTGATGGATATAGCAGAGCACTGTACTTAACTTTCTCCAGGAGTCCTATAGTCAATCAATGGAGCAAAGGGTCGAATCTGTTCACCCCTTCTGCATTCAGATCTCGCTGGGACTCCCTAAGGTCAGTCCCCTAGTTATAAGTAAATTATCCCCTATCCAACGGATAGTGGTAGAACTTTTATTTGTGGAGAAACCCATTTTAATGTTGCATGGTACATGCACACCATAATCAGTAGTAAACCAGTAGTATTTCTGACTTAAAGATTAACTGTTGTTTAAGTTTTTATTTTATGAATCAACAGTACACATGAAAATATGAAACTTTGTGATATATCTTATCAGAGAAATCTGCTTCTTTCTCTTCCTGGATTGATCTTTTATTCTCGATTCCCAGATAAAATCTGTCGTCAATACTAATTTTTCCATTACTTAGATAGGAGATGACAATTGGTGCTCATAAAGTTCTATGGAGAACTGTCATTTCAGGAGAACTTGTAGCAGAATGTCTGTGTCTGCCTCTGGCTCCTCCCTTCTCTATGTCTGTGTCTGCCTCTGGCTCCTCCCTTCACTATGTCTGTGTCTGCCTCTGGCTCCTCCCTTCTCTGTGTCTGCCTCTGGCTCCTCCCTTCTCTATGTCTTTGCCTCTGGCTCCTCCCTTCTCTATGTCTGTGTCTGCCTCTGGCTCCTCCCTTCTCTATGTCTGTGTCTGCCTCTGGCTCCTCCCTTCTCTATGTCTGTGTCTGCCTCTGGCTCCTCCCTTCTCTATGTCTGTGTCTGCCTCTGGCTCCTCCCTTCTTTATGTCTGTGTCTGCCTCTGGCTCCTCCCTTCTCTATGTCTGTGTCTGCCTCTGGCTCCTCCCTTCTCTATGTCTCTGTCTGCCTCTGGCTCCTCCCTTCTCTATGTTTGTGTCTGCCTCTGGATCCTCCCTTCTCTATGTCTGTGTCTGCCTCTGGCTCCTCCCTTCTCTATGTCTTTGTCTGCCTCTGGCTCCTCCCTTCTCTATGTCTGTGTCTGCCTCTGGCTCCTCCCTTCTCTATGTCTGTGTCTGCCTCTGGCTCCTCCCTTCTCTATGTCTTTGTCTGCCTCTGGCTCCTCCCTTCTCTATGTTTGTGTCTGCCTCTGGCTCCTCCTTTCTCTATGTTTGTGTCTGCCTCTGGCTCCTCCCTTCTCTATGTCTGTGTCTACTTCTAGCTTCTCCCTCCTCTCCCCTCTTCATAGAATGTTATGAGCACCAGCTGTCATCTCCTATTTCAGTAATGTGAAAATAAGTAGAGAGATAGGGGTGCAATAGCGCTGTTATCCAACATTCCAGAAGTTATATTATTTGTTTTATGGTTTTCATTATATATCCATAAGAGTGTAACTAGTCAATCAATATGTTCATTGAATCTATCATTAATTTCATTGTTTTTCTGTAAACCGTTTTTGGCGCCAAGAATTACCACGTGTGGATTTATGTATATAAGACCGTTTGATGAATTGGTCTACATCAGCTATGTACCTGAGGAAGTGGACGGGACCTCCACGAAACGCTTAGTAATCGTAGCTTTTAGAAATAAACTACAAGATTGTTAAATATATACAATCTCTCGTCAAATTTCTTCACCACGGAGGAGCGCGGATTTTATTCCCGGCACCAACTTCATCCTACTACAGACAACATTTCAGTAATGTGGACATTTGTCTTCACTGAACCCAGATTGTACCATGTAATTGAGAGTCAAAGATCAATCCAGCTAGTGAGAGAAGCTGATTTTCCTGATAAGATATATTACAAAGGTACTTATTTTCATGCATACTATTAATTTATGAAATTAATATTAAAATTTGGAACCTGGTTTGTGAATAATTTCTAAGCCAATTGTAGGGACTCTGATAATCCAACCATTCTGGAGAAAAGAAGACTTCTCTGTTCGAGTGATTTACTGAGATAAAGGTTGGTGTTTCTGAACTTAAACAAATGCCTATTTTTGATGTGGAGGCAAAATTACTCCCTGGTACATGTGAATCAACTCCATAGAACGTAGAATTAATGTATTTGTATTGATAATGCTCCAAAAAGCCTTACGTAATGAGACAAAATTTGCTCCCAAAAATTTTGCATACCTTCCAATTCAGGACTCATAAATCTTGGTTCAGTAGATGCTAAGGTAAATGACTCATATCTGGAGAACAGACTGTTGCTCATAGACAAATCTTTAGGATTCTTCGTATTATGGCCTGAAAAGGTCAAGCATATTGATGGTGCTACTTGTAGAGGTCCACACTATCTTCGGTCCGCTGATTGTTGAACCAGTCTATAATCAACAACATTTCATTGAGTCCTGTCTTTTATGATGTTTTGACGGCTATTTTTGTATAAAGATGAACTCTGCCATCACTCTAATGAAGTTTTTGGGGTAAAGAAATTTTTATGTTGAAAAAGGGTAATGTTTTTTTTTTCAAAAATGCACTTTGCTGATGACTTTTTTTTTTCCAAGTAACAAGTTTTCAAAATAGATGCGAGTGTGAGACATTTCTCTATATACCTCTACCACTATAATTCTCTTTTTCTTTATAGTAAAACTACACATTTGACATGTATGTATTACTTGGCAGAATGATTTGGGGATTTCTTCTTCAATTAATCTATAAATTCTTTCTCTAGCACCTGAAAAAATAATTTTGAGACTGCTCGAAGAAAGATCTATCATCTCTGAATGAAATGAACATTTGTACATCTCAGTGCCATGATTGGATAGATTCAGTACCAGGAATTTACAGATCACGGTTATGGCTGAATGGCTAAGTGGCATGATCGTGTAGATTAGTGTTATAGTTGTGAAGATTAGGGCATAGTTTACAGATCATTATATGGTTGGATGTATTTTAGTGGTATGGTTGAATAGATCAGTGGTATTTTTGAACAGATGGGTGTCATGATAATGGATGCAGGGCATTGTTGAATTGGTTTGTGGTGTAGCTGAATAAATCATTTACATCATTGGTTGGTTTTATGTATAGATAGCTCATTGTCTGTTGGAATGCTTCTAATAAAGATATCGGGATAACTAAATAACTTGAAATAAAGGAAAGTAGAATGGGATAGAACATCTATTCATGGTGATGGACCTGAAGTATGACATTTGACATAAAATATTATTTATTAAGTTGTTGGCAGTTGAAAATAAGTAAAATTAGTAGAGATGAAGAAATCAATTCTTTGTAAATCAAATTCATGTTGAATTTTAGGAAACTGAACAATATATGATTAGATTAGTGTGAAACATCTAATACCTTCCACCAGGTATATTGAAATAGCCAGAAAAGGCTCACATGACTGTTGCGGACACATGGGCTTTTCCATAACAGGTTGCAGCTATGACATCACATGATATAGCACAGCCAGTCAGGAGGGACTATCATAGCTTTTATAAAAGCAGAGGCAGGGAATGCAGCAACCATATTTTTATGAATCTCGATAGTGGAAAGATATCACAGCTTAGCGATAGACATGGGGAGAAAAAGCTTTAAAACACTGAATAAACAGTTATTAGAGATAAAGTGTATAAAGCCCCCGTCTCACATAGCGAGATCGCTGCTGTGTCACGGTTTTGGTGACGCAACAGCGACCTCACCAGCGATGTCACTATGTGTGACACTTTGCAGCGATCAGGCCCCTGCTGTGAGGTCGCTGATCGCTGCAGAATGTCCTGGACCTTTTTTTGGTCGTTGCCCTCCCACTGGTCAGCACACATCGCTGTGTGTGACCAGCGGGAGCAGCGATCAGGCTGGTAGCCATGATAAACATCGGGTTACTAGGGGCACATGCGCACTTAGTAACCCGCTGTTTATCATGGTTACGAGCCTGCTAAAGTGAGCGGTAACCTCCCGCTCACCGTAGCAGAGTGGTAACCATGATAAACAGCGGGTTACTAGGTGCGCGTGTGCCCCTAGTAACCCGATGTTTATCATGGTTACCAGCCTGCTCCTGCTTCAGCAAGCTGGTAACCAGGAGCAGGACATCGTGGAAAGATTCTTTCCACGATGTCGCTGCTCCCCTGATCGTTGGTGAGCCTGCCTGTTTGACAGCTCACCAGCGACCACATAGCGACGCAGCAGCGATCCCTGACAGGTGGTATCGTTGTCGGGATCGTTGCAGCGTCGCTAAGTGTGACGGGGCCTTAACAGGACAGCAGTGAAAAACCGCTACCATCCATTCACCCATAGTCATATATGTTGAGGTCACTTTGACATTACTAACGCTGGATTTGCATTAAAGAGATAGAAAAGTGTTCAATACACAGTCTTAGGAGACCTCAGAGTGTTACAAAATTATTTTCAGGGCAATCGGAGGCTTTGTAGAACTTGCAATTTACATCAAATCAATTCACTGCCAATCAAATTTTGGGGAAGAATTCCCTGAAGCTGGTGAATTTGATTTTCAAAAATTTTGCTCATCTCTAAAGCCTTATTTAGATGCCCGTGAAGCACAGTGCAAGTATGGACCACAATGCACGGACTGGCGACCGGTCCCAACTCAAACGTAACAACATCAGATCGGGCTGTCAAGTTCTGGTCAGGAGTTCCGAGGTAAGTCCATGTCTGCACTTGGAAGTGTTTCACGGATATCTGAATGAGACCTAATAATTACCTATTTTTTCACAAGTTTAAATTATTTATGAGATGAAGGCTTAATTTGAAAGACCAATGTGCAAATATCTGTTCAGCCTTAGTTTAGTAAAGTCTTCTTTTATTTTGCAATGTAAAAAAATGCTAAATAGAAATGTGTATTAGTACTTAGAGTGCAAATGCATGTACAGTTAGGTCGTTTTTTGGGCTGTGAGTCACTTTGGTACATTAACACTTACCCCTTACTGCTTTATCCTTAGCTTGGATGGAAACATAGCATGAATTTTCTGGGCCAGAATGGAAATAGAACCTGCATCACACATTACATTGTAAGTTCTCTTCCCTTGTGGAAGAGGAAAGTATGGATCCTACCATGCTGCCGGGAGTGTTTTCCCAGTATGTCCTCCCCTATATGTACTCCAATTACTCTATATATCCTCTTACATCTCCTCTTATTACTCTGTATTTGTTACTCAATATACCCTCTTCTTAAATATTCTCTTAATACCCCATATATTCTCCCCCATATCCCCTACTATTACATCATATATCCACCCTATATCTCCTCCTATTACTCCATATATCCTCTCCTATATCTTATCCTATTACTCCAAATATCCTCCCTATATCTCCTCTATTACTCCATATATTTTCCCTATATCTCCTCCTATTACTCCATATATCCTCCCCTATATCTCCTCCTTTTACTCCATATATCCTCCCTATATATCCTCCTATTAATCCATGTATCCTCCCTATATCTCCTCCTATTACTCCATATAACCTCCCCTATATCTCCTATTACTCCATATATTATCCCTATATATCCTCTTACTCCATATATCCTCCTTATATCTCCTCCTATTACTCCATATATCCTACCTATATCTCCTCCTATTAATCCATATATCCCCCTATATCTCCTCCTATTATTCCGTATATCCTCTCCTATATCTCATTCTATTACTCCATATATCCTCCCTATATCTCCTCCTATTACTCCATATATCCTCCCTATATCTCCTCCTATTACTCCATATATCCTCCCTATATCTCCCCCTATTACTCCATATATCCTCCCTATATCTCCTCCTATTACTCCATATATCCTCCCTATATCTCCTCCTATTACTCCATATATCCTCCCTATATCTCCTCCTATTACTCCATATATCCTCCCTATATCTCCTCCTATTACTCCATATATCCTTCCTCTATCTCCTCCTAGTACTCCATATATCCTCCCCTATATCTCCTCCTATTACTCCATATATCCTCCCTATATATCCTCCTATTAATCCATATATCCTCTCTATATCTCCTCCTAATACTCCATATATCCTCCCTATATCTCCTCCTATTACTCCATATATCCTCCATATATCTCCTCCTATTACTCCATATATCCTCTCCTATATCTCCTCCTATTACTCCATATATCCTCCATATATCTCCTCCTATTACTCCATATATCCTCCCTATATCTCCTCCTAATACTCCATTTATCCTCCCTATATCTCCTCCTATTACTCCATATATCCTCCCTATATCTCCTCCTATTACTCCATATATCCTCTCCTATATCTCATCCTATTACTCCATATATCCTCCCTATATCTCCTCCTAATACTCCATATATCCTCCCTATATCTCCTCCTATTACTCCATATATCCTCCCTATATCTCCTCCTATTACTCCATATATCCTCCCTATATCTCCTCCTAATACTCCATATATCCTCCCTGTATCTCCTCCTATTACTCCATATATCCTCCATATATCTCCTCCTATTACTCCATATATCCTCTCCTATATCTCCTCCTATTACTCCATATATCCTCCATATATCTCCTCCTATTACTCCATATATCCTCCCTATATCTCCTCCTAATACTCCATATATCCTCCCTATATCTCCTCCTATTACTCCATATATCCTCCCTATATCTCCTCCTATTACTCCATATATCCTCCCTATATCTCATGCAATTACTCCATATATCCTCCCTATATCTCCTCCTATTACTCCATATATCCTCCCTATATATCCTCCTATTAATCCATATATCCTCCTTATATCTCCTCCTAATACTCCATATATTCTCCCCTATATCTCCTCCTATTACTCCATATATCCTCCCTATATATCCTATTAATCCATATATCCTCCCTATATCTCCTCCTATTGCTCCATATATCCTCCCCTATATCTCCTATTACTCCATATATTATCCTTATATATCCTATTACTCCATATATCCTCCTTATATCTCCTCCTTTTACTCCATATATCCTCCCTATATCTCCTCCTATTACTCCATATATCCCCCTATATCTCCCCCTATTACTCCATATATCCTCCTCATATCTCCTCCTTTTACTCCATATAACCTCCCTATATCTCCTCTTATGACTCCATATATCCTCCCTATATCTCCTCCTATTACTCCATATATCCTCCCTATATCTCCTCCTATTACTCCATATGTCCTCCCTATATCTACTCCTATTACTCCATATATCCTCCCTCTATCTCCTCCTAGTACTTCATATATCCTCCCCTATATCTCCTCCTATTACTCCATATATCCTCTCTATATCTCCTCTTATTACTCCATATGTCCTCCCTATATCTCCTCCTATTACTCCAAATATCTTCTCCTATATCTCAGCCTATTACTCCATATATCCTCTCTATATATCCTCCTATTAATCCATATATCCTCCTTATATCTCCTCCTAATACTCCATATATCCTCCCCTATATCTCCTATTACTCCATATATTATCCCTATATATCCTATTACTCCATATATCCTCCTATTACTCCATATCTCCTCCTTATATATCCTCCTATTATTCCATATATCCTCCCTATATATCCTCCTATTAATTCATATACCCTCCCTATATCTCCTCCTATTACTCCATATATCATCCCCTATATCTCCTATTACTCCATATATTATCCCTATATATCCTATTACTCCTTATATCCTCCTATTACTCCATATCTCCTCCTTATATATCCTCCTATTATTCCATATATCCTCCCTATATCTCCTCCTATTACTCCATATATCCCACTATATCTCCCCCTATTACTCTATATATCCTCCTTATATCTCCTCCTATTACTCCATATATCCTCCCTATATCTCCTCTTATTACTCCATATATCCTCCCTATATCTCCTCCTATTACTCCATATGTCCTCCCTATATCTCTTCCTATTACTCCATATGTCCTCCCTATATCTACTCCTATTACTCCATATATCCTCCCTCTGTCTCCTCCTATTACCCCATATAACCCCCTATATCTCCTCCTATTACTCCATATATCCTCCCCTATATCTCTCCTATTAATCCATATATCCTCCCCATATCTCCTCCTAATACTCCATATATCCTCCCTATATCTCCTCCTATTACTCCATATATCCTCCCTATATATCCTCCTATTAATCCATATATCCTCCCTATATCTCCTCCTATTACTCCATATATCCTCCCCTATATCTCCTCCTATTACTCCATATATTATCCCTATATATCCTGTTACTCCATATATCCTCCTATTACTCCATATATCCTCCCCTATATCTCCTCCTATTACTCTATATATCCTCCCTATATCTCCTCTTATTACTCCATATATCCTCCCCTATATCTCCTCCTATTACTCCATATATCCTCCATATATCTCCTCCTATTACTCCATATATCCTCCCTATATCTTCTATTACTCCATATATCCTACCTATATCTTCTCCTATTACTCCATATATCCTCCCCTATATCTCCTCCTATTACTCCATATGTCCTCGCTATATCTTCTCCTCTTACTCCATATATTCTCCCTATATCTCTTCCTATTACTCCATATATCCTCTCCTATATCTCCTCCTATTACTCCATATATCCTCCCTATATCTCCTCCTATTACTTCATATATCCTCCCCTATATCTCCTATTACTCCATATAGCATTCCTATATATCCTATTACTCCATATATCCTCCTATTACTCCATTTATCCTCCCTATATCTCCCCCTATTACTCCATATATCCTCCCTATATCTTCTCATATTACTCCATATATCCTCCCTATATCTTCTCCTATTACTCCATATATTCTCCCTATATCTCTTCCTATTACTCCATATATCCTCTCCTATATCTCCTCCTATTACTCCATATATCCTCCCTATATCTCTTCCTATTACTCCATATATCCTCCCCTATATCTCCTATTACTCCATATATTATCCCTATATATCCTATTACTCCATATATCCTCCTATTACTCCATTTATCCTCCCTATATCTCCTCCTATTACTCTATATATCCTCCCTATATCTCCCCCTATTACTCCATATATCCCCCTATATCTCCTCCTATTACTCCATATATCCCCCTATATCTCCCCCTATTGCTCCATATATCCTCCCTATATCTCCTCCTATTACTCCATATATCCTCGCTATATCTCCTCCTATTACTCCATATATCCTCCCCATCTCTCATCCCATTACTCCATATATCCTCGCTATATCTCCCCCTATTACTCCATATATCCTCTCTATATCTCCTCCTATTACTCCATATATGCTCCCTATATCTCCCCTATTACTCCATATATCCTCCCTATATCTCCTCCTATTACCCCATATATCCTCCCTATATCTCCTCCTATTACTCCATATATCCTCCCTATATCTCCTCCTATTACTCCATATATCCTTCCTATATCTCCTCCTATTACTCCATATATCCTCCCTATATCTCCTCCTATTACTCCATATATCCTCCCTATATCTCCTCCTATTACCCCATATATCCTCCCCTATATCTTCTCCTATTACTCCATATATCCTCGCTATATCTCCTCCTATTACTCCATATATCCTCCCTATATCTCCTCCTATTACTCCATATATCCTCCCCTATATCTCCCCCTATTACTCCATATATCCTCTCTATATCTCCTCCTATTACTCCATATATCCTCCCTATATCTCCTCTTATTACTCCATATGTCCTCCCTATATCTCCTCCTATTACTCCAAATATCTTCTCCTATATCTCATCCTATTACTCCATATATCCTCTCTATATATCCTCCTATTAATCCATATATCCTCCTTATATCTCCTCCTAATACTCCATATATCCTCCCCTATATCTCCTATTACTCCATATATTATCCCTATATATCCTATTACTCCATATATCCTCCTATTACTCCATATCTCCTCCTTATATATCCTCCTATTATTCCATATATCCTCCCTATATATCCTCCTATTAATCCATATACCCTCCCTATATCTCCTCCTATTACTCCATATATCCTCCCCTATATCTCCTATTACTCCATATATTATCCCTATCTATCCTATTACTCCATATATCCTCCTATTACTCCATATAACCTCCTTATATCTCCTCCTATTACTCCATATATCCTCCCTATATCTCCTCTTATTACTCCATATATCCTCCCTATATCTCCTCCTATTACTCCATATGTCCTCCCTATATCTCTTCCTATTACTCCATATGTCCTCCCTATATCTACTCCTATTACTCCATATATCCTCCCTCTATCTCCTCCTATTACCCCATATACCCCCCTATATCTCCTCCTATTACTCCATATATCCTCCCCTATATCTCCTCCTATTAATCCATATATCCTCCCCATATCTCCTCCTAATACTCCATATATCCTCCCTATATCTCCTCCTATTACTCCATATATCCTCCCCATATCTCCTCCTAATACTCCATATATCCTCCCTATATCTCCTCCTATTACTCCATATATCCTCCCTATATCTCCTCCTATTAATCCATATATCCTCCCCATATCTCCTCCTAATACTCCATATATCCTCCCTATATCTCCTCCTATTACTCCATATATCCTCCCTATATATCCTCCTATTAATCCATATATCCTCCCTATATCTCCTCCTATTACTCCATATATCCTCCCCTATATCTCCTATTACTCCATATATTATTCCTATATATCCTATTACTCCATATATCCTCCTATTACTCCATATATCCTCCCCTATATCTCCTCCTATTACTCTATATATCCTCCCTATATATCCTCTTATTACTCCATATATCCTCCCCTATATCTCCTCCTATTACTCCATATATCTTCCATATATCTCCTCCTATTACTCCATATATCCTCCCTATATCTTCTATTACTCCATATATCCTACTTATATCTTCTCCTATTACTCCATATATCCTCCCCTATATCTCCTCCTATTACTCCATATGTCCTCGCTATATCTTCTCCTGTTACTCCATATATTCTCCCTATATCTCTTCCTATTACTCCATATATCCTCTCCTATATCTCCTCCTATTACTCCATATATCCTCCCTATATCTCCTCCTATTACTTCATATATCCTTCCCTATATCTCCTATTACTCCATATATTATCCCTATATATCCTATTACTCCATATATCCTCCTATTACTCCATTTATCCTCCCTATATCTCCCCCTATTACTCCATATATCCTCCCTATATCTTCTCCTATTACTCCATATATCCTCCCTATATCTTCTCCTATTACTCCATATATTCTCCCTATATCTCTTCCTATTACTCCATATATCCTCTCCTATATCTCCTCCTATTACTCCATATATCCTCCCTATATCTCTTCCTATTACTCCATATATCCTCCCCTATATCTCCTATTACTCCATATATTATCCCTATATATCCTATTACTCCATATATCCTCCTATTACTCCATTTATCCTCCCTATATCTCCTCCTATTACTCCATATATCCTCCCTATATCTCCCCCTATTACTCCATATATCCCCCTATATCTCCCCCTATTGCTCCATATATCCTCCCTATATCTCCTCCTATTACTCCATATATCCTCGCTATATCTCCTCCTATTACTCCATATATCCTCCCCATCTCTCATCCCATTACTCCATATATCCTCGCTATATCTCCCCCTATTACTCCATATATCCTCTCTATATCTCCTCCTATTACTCCATATATCCTCCCTATATCTCCTCCTATTACTCCATATATCCTCCCTATATCTCCTCCTATTACTCCATATATCCTCCCTATATCTCCTCCTATTACTCCATATATCCTCCCTATATCTCCTCCTATTACCCCATATATCCTCCCCTATATCTTCTCCTATTACTCCATATATCCTCGCTATATCTCCTCCTATTACTCCATATATCCTCCCTATATCTCCTCCTATTACTCCATATATCCTCCCCTATATCTCCCCCTATTACTCCATATATCCTCTCTATATCTCCTCCTTTAACTCCATATATCCTCCCCTATATCTCCTCCTATTACTCCATGTATCCTCCCTATATCTCCTCCTATTACCCCATATTTCCTCCCTATATCTCCTCCTATTACTCCATATATCCCCCTATATCTCGTCCTATTTCTCCATGTATCCTCCCTATATCTTCTCCTATTATCCCATTTATCTTCTCTATATATCTGCTCTTATTACTTCAGTTATTTCCTCCTATTACTCCATATTTTTATTTCTTGTAGTTACACTCATTATTCCATGTTTATGTCCTCATGTTAGTATACATGAGGACGTATATCTAACTATACCTAAATTATCGTGAGATGTCCCATCGATGACTTTTTCTTGCCCTGCAGGCCCTTCTTAAAGCTTTTTGCTCATCGTAAACTTATCGAAACGTAATGATAAAATATTATCCTTATAGTAAGTATTTCACCTTATATTTAGGTTGCTGTCACTTTAATGCAAAAAAAAGAAAGAAAGAAGTGACAGAAGTTCTCAGACTTGTGGAAAAGAGCAGTCATTTTTTCTTTGTGAAAATATATCAACGTTGTGTTTTCCTTTCACATCTTCGCTAATGTTGGCTATTTAGGTAAATGCAAACTAAAAATGCGCCTTTCTGGTCCCTCAACATTTATTTTTAAAGTTGAAGTCAAACTACTGTATCGTGATTTATTCTTAAACATTTACACGGCCCACATAGGGTTCTCTCCCTTATTCTATAAACTCGGGATACCATTTACACAAACTATAATCAACTATTCTAAATTCAGAACTTTCTGACAGAAATGAGATTGGTGAAAAACAGTCCATAAGCTAATGCTGGGCTTTATAAAATGCTGGCATGTGAGCTGAAAGTCTGTGAACGAGGATGATGGTCATAGTAGTTGAACATACGTATTTAGGAATTTTACGCTAATGACCGTTTATGTAGTATTCGTATACTAGATAAGCATTGGAGGTGAAAAAAGAAGAATTGTATAATAAATATGGGCATAAAATATATATATGCGCGTGTGTGTATATATATGTATGTATGTGTGTGTGCGTGTAATATATATATGTATGTGTGTGTATATGTTTGTATATAGGCATAAATAAAATGACATTTAAATATTACTATATAAATATAGAAAATATATAAACATGTTTTTTTATATATATATATATATATATATATATATATATTTAAATATATAGTTAAAATAATATAGTGGAAAGTAAATAGAAAGATAGCTGATATATTAGTTATTATTACGCTGGTGTCTTAACATCTTTTTAAATTCTAGATAAATAATCACATTACGTTCTCGGCACGCACATTGTATCCGGTCTATATGATCATTATGTAAATCATAATGTTAGCCAGACACAAATATTTTAAAGCAGAATTTGCACACCGTATTTGGCACAATACAAACGTCTGTCCTAAATTCTGTCTACCATATGTTGCTATATACTATTAGTTTCCTCTTGTACAATTGGCAGTATATCACACCGCTATGTATGGAATAAGCAATTTTATAACAGTAAGGATAAATAACACTACGTTGCTTATGATTGATTTGCTGTCGTAGAATTTCCATATGAAAGTTGTTGGCCCCCATGTATTCTTATATAGAGTGGGGAATAGTGACCGGCACCTTTGAAAGGACTGTGGTCACATCCAGTTTGGGGTCTGAGCCCCATGACGTGGAGTATTATGTTAGACCTGCATATATAAATAGTCATTTACATTGTCAGAGGTAACACTAATATGTGCATTTGCTGCTTCTTAGACACCACATTGGGGATTAGTGATAGTCGTAGTGATTCAGATCGTTCATCTCTTAGTTGCGGGAAGTTTCTAACAGGTTGCACACAATCACTCCTTGCTTTCTGCACCCCACAATGTTGTAACCTACTCAGCTTGCCTAGTGATCGGGTCCACGAGGACCTAAACGTCAATAAATTAACATATTAACCTATGGAAAAATCTAGTATCGTTATCTAAAAGGGATTGTGCAAATAAATGTGGATGGGTAGGGAGACACACATAAAATATATATACACTCTTTATACAAATATTTAGAGAGAGAGAGAAACAGTCGCATTTACGCAGTGAAGCATCTAAACACTTGTACATTTCAGATATACATAGCCTAAATATCATTGATTTCCTGTAAGTTTAAACAAAATAATAATATAACGACAAGTACATATTTTGCTTATATCAGGAAAAGGAAGTCTGTATTTCTCCATATTCCCGGCCTACCCTAGGCATCTAGGGCCAGGGTAAAGGTCACTCCTACCTGGGGTCTGGCAGGGTAATGCCAGCATCAAGAAGAGCCGGGACAGTTTTAAGGGATAATGGAATAAGTCTTCAACCCAAAAATAGCTAGTTTTTTTTTTGTTGCCCATATAGAAAGAGCCAACCACATTAATTGAGCATAAAGAAAAAAGGAAAAGAAAATACTCAGATGGCTTAATAATATTAAGATGGCACATACCAGAGAGAGAACAGAGGAAGACACACTTCTGCCAACGCGTGCAAACAGAGAGAGGAAAAGAAAACAGACCCCTTAAGTTTCCAATCAGAGAAAAGTTTGGGATTTTTTTTTTTTAAATTCTTGTACGGTAACAAAAAGAAAAGTAAAAAAGAAAACATAAAAAAAACTGAACAAAGGAATAAAAAAAAAAAGTGGCTAAAAAGACAGAAAGAGAAGATGTTGCTTAGAGAGAGAGTCAGCAGAGAGAAATAGGTTATTGAGGACAAAAATAGAGAGTTAAAAAAAATGGTGGGAAAAAAAGGCGCCTGGTAAACCTTACATCTCCTGATCCTTTCTCCTCTCCTTGAATTGCTTTTACTCTAACACCCAGTCCGAAATGCAGGGAAGTCAGCGTTGGAACACTGGAATCCTGCCATCTTCTTTGCGAGCCAGCCTGTAGATTTCTCAGCTGCAGTCAGCCTGCAATACACTTTTACAGGAAGGGGGGGACAGAGAGAGTGTGTGTGCGTGTGTGTGCAAGAGGGAGAGACACCGTGGATGTCTCTTTTTTTTTCCCCCCTAAGTGCCGTAAGTTTATTATTATTTTTTCTTTCTCTCTTTTTTTGTCTTATTTCAATTCATAATCTGTGTTTTTTATTCGTTTCACACAGCACTTTTTTTTTTTTTTCTACACTCGATTGCCATTTTGGTGCCAGCTCTGAAGTTGGCATGGGTTGAACATTTTTTTTTCTTGGCTGGGCTGTCTCTCCCCCCTTTCCCCTTACCCCCAGCTCCTCCACCCTTTCCAAACTCTGTATCTACGCCCTGCCCTCTCTCTCTCCCTCTCTTGCTCTCTCTTTCTCTCCTTCTCTGTGTCTCTTTCTCTCTAGCTGCCCTTAACCACCACTATTGCACCCAGGCTGTCTTTAGTTTTGTTTAGTTCTTTGCCAACTGTCTCTCAGACTTTCCTTGTTTAGTCTCCACGCCTTCCTTCTCTTTTTTTTTTTTAAACAATCTTTACTTTAGTCTCTCTTGTCCTATGTTGCCCCCTCATACTCATGTGCCTCTCTCTTTAATTCCAAGATGGAGACAGTGCCAGGCTATAACTGAAGTCGTGATTGAATTATTAATAGAAGAATTAAAGTAGTTTTGACATTGTGTAATCTCCATGTGTGACTGTGTGCCATGGGTAAAACTGGGTGGGTACAGGCGGCACAGGCAGCGAGTTAGTGTCAGCAGCCAGAACTATGGTGAATGAAAAAAGAATTCAGGCAGAAAATTGCTTACTTATAAGGTAGGTAGAACCACAAGTGTAGAAGAGATGAACTGCAACTGGAGAGAAGAGGATGAAGAAGTGGAAAGTTTGAAGTTTTGCCCTTGCAAATAATGGTGTGCGGTAAATTAGGCTTAAATAACATAAGAAGGTAGACGGATAGAATTTTGCAGCTGGCTCTGGCTTTGAAGGTGTGCATTCAGGGTCAGGGGACGGTGTATAGGATTTGGGAGGAGGGAATGATTTTGGGGAGCTAAGTCTTTTTTTCTTGCAACCTTAAGTACCCCTTGTAGAATGATGCAAAGGAATGTGGTCATATAACATGTGATAGGACAGATTAAGGGGACAAAGGTTCTTTGGGAAATATGAAAGGTAGACGACGGCTGTGTGTGAGCCGGGGTGACACACCACCTGGAAACTACATGGTCTATTGTGAAGGGGCGGAGAAAAGAAGGGGGAGTTAGGTGAATTGAAGGAAAGGGAGAGAAAGAAGGGGGGTTGGCTAATAAAAAAGTGAGAGAGGACAGAAACACAGTAGAGTAAACAAAGGCAATGATTTTCTATTTCTTTTTTTTTCTGAGAAGGAAATGAATAAACTCTAAGGGTCATAGAATCAAAAATTACAAAGATACAAGTTTATAAGACAAACAATAAACTGAGTGTGAAAGAGTGAGAGAGTAATCTGGAACGGAGGGGTAGAAGTATGAGATAATTGTGAGTATGAGATTAACTAGGTATAGAAGTACTCCGAGGGATTTTTTTTTTTGGAATAGAAGTAAGAGGGAGGGTGAAGGTTTAGTTTATCCAAGCTGCTCCAAGAACACAGGAAATGAATGTGAGAGTATTCAGGAAATCAAAGTACTAGCTGTAAAATGTGAGTGTATGAGAGGACAAATTATTAACATATCGGAAGAGAGAGTGTGGGGATAGTAGTAACAGAAGTATTGAGGGAATGAGAGTATGCGATAAGTAAGGTTGGAAGTATGAGAGCAACTACACATAGAAAAAAATGAGAAAATAGTACTCTGCAGGTTTTGGTACTGACTGAAGAATCCTACAATGTAGGTTTACTAAAGAAAATGAAATAATAGCTGTAAGTGGTTCTAAGGTATGTGATTATGTAATGTAAACATTGTTTTTTTTTTTTTTTTAAAAGGCATCAATGTGGTCCTTTACATCTAGTCAGGTATATATTTTTAGCCGGGTTAAAAGTTAATTTGGGAATTTGATTTGTTACTACAGTTGAAACCAGAAGTTTACATACACTATATAAAAAGACACATATGCATGCTTTTCTCAATATCTGACATGAAATCAGAATAAACCTCTCCAGTTTTAGATCAATTAGGGTTACCATAATTTTTAATATTTGCCAAATGCCAGAATAATGAGAGAGAGAGAATGTTTTAAGTAATTTTTATTACTTACTGCAAAGTCAACAGTTTACATACACTAAGATTACTATGCCTTTAGACAATTCTGGACTGCCCATATGATGATTTCATGTGTTTGGAAGTTTCTGATAGTTTTTTGGCAACATCTGAGTTAATTAGAGAAACACCTGTGGATGTATTTTAATGCACACCTGAAACACACTGCTTCTTTGTGTAGTATCATGGGAAAGTCTAAAGAAATCAGCTAAGATATCAGGAAGAGAATTGTGGACTTGCACTTGTGGTCTGGCTCATCCTTGGGTACAATTTCAAGGGTGCCTCGTTCATCTGTGCAAACAATTATACGCAAGTACAAACAAGATGGGAATGTGCAGCCATCATATTGCTCAGGAAGGAGACGGGTTCTGTGTCCCAGAGATGAACGTGCTTTGGTCCGACATGTGCATATCAACCCAAGGACAAAAGCAAAAGACCTTGTGAAGACGATGGCGGAAGCTGGTAAGATCGTGTCAATATCCACAGTGAAACGAGTACTGTATCAACATGGGCTGAAAGGCCACTCTGCCAGGAAGAACCCATTTCTCCAAAAGAAACATAAAAAAGCCAGATTAATGTTTGCAAATGCACACATGAACAAAGACCTTAATTTTTTGAGGCATGTCCTGTAGTCTGCTGAAACTAAAATTTAACTTTTTGGGCATAATGACCATCATTACGTTTGGAGGAAAAAGAGAGAAGCTTGGAAGCCTAAAAACACCATCCCTCAGGGGTGGCAGCATCATGTTGTGGGGTTGTTTTGCTGCAGGAGGGACTGGTGCACTTCACAAAATAGATGGCATCATGAGAAAAGAAGATTATGGGGCAACACTGAAGCAAATCTCAAGACATCAGCCAGGAAGTTAAAGCTTGGGCGGAAATGGGTCTTCCAAATGGTCAATGACCTGAAGCATACTGCCAAAATGGTAACAAAGTGGCTTAAGGATAACAAAGTCAATGTTTAAGAGTGGCCATCACAAAGCCCTGATCTTAATCCTATTGAAAATTTATGGGCAAAACTGAAAAGGCAGGTACGAGCAAGGTGACCTACAATCCTAGAACAGTTACACCAGTTTTGTCAAGAGGAATGGGCCCAAATTCCGACCAACTATTGCGAGAAGCTTGTGGAAGGATATCCCAAACGTTTAACCCAACTCATTTCCATTTAAGGGCAATTTTTACCAAATACTAATGAAATGTATGTAAACTTTTGACTGTGCAGTAAGTAATAAAAATGCCTTAAAACAATCTCTCTCTCTCATTATTCTGGCAATTTGCCAATATTAAATATTATGGTAATCCTAATTGACCTAAAACGGGAAAGGTTTATTTTGATTTAATGTCAAATATTGAGAAAAACATGCATATGTGTCTTTTTATATAGTGTATGTAAACTTTTGGTTTCAACTGTATATGCAGGCTTGGACTGGCCCACAGGAGAAAAGGGGAATCCTCCGGTGGGCCCATGTACAGGAGATATGAGCAGTACTTGGCACAATATACTTGAATCACTATGTACAGACAAAGGCAGCATCTTATTAATTTAACAATATGTATGTATGAATAAAGCAGAAAAGAGAGTAACTTTTGCTTACCCTATGAAAAATAGTATTTTGTATTGTATTTATCAGAATAGTATGAGAGTATTTACAAAGTGCTTATATCCACATATTCAGAATAATGCAGTGAATGGAACTTTTTACTATATACAAAAATATAGGAAAAGAATACTTGAGGTTAAACATAGATTAGGGGTGTGTTAGGTGTTGGGCAGTTGCTGGACCTGAAATTGGGTCAGAATCATCTGTGGTCTCCCATGCTGGTCCAGGCAGGGCAGATTCTGCTTAGCATTGCTGTCAGTCCCAACGCCTAGCCAGTGCACAAGAAATACAGGCTGGTCTCAGGTCCTTGTTCCTAGTAGTGTTAAACATAGGTTGCGGAGGGGAACAAGGGCTGCTACAGCCTAAGTCCAGGATGCACTGCACTGAGCATGCCCGGAGATAGTGCGAATCCCTTTTCCCGTCTCGGTGTGCACTAACACTGGAGGGAGTTATATATTAGTTGGTTGTTTTACCTTCTTATCCGGAAGGTGTTCGGACGCAGTCTTCTAGGCTGCATCGCGACCCCGGGTTCAGTTGCTTTCCATTATTAATAAAGTTGTTTGCAACCGTCTCCATAACAGGGTGTGATAGAAGTGTACAACACAGTGCAGAATTACCAAGTTTTGCAGGCACAAGAGAAATTGTTGAATCATGACAGTGTACATTGCACACACTTTCAGGATTCACCTCTATTTCTAGCATGAGTAGTTGCTCACGTGACTGCAAGAATGCGATGTGCATAATTGCGGTCACGTGTTGACAAGAATTTCATCCGCTTCTCTCAGTGTTCTACTGAACGAAATAGATGAGACCGCCAACTAGAGCGAAATCCTGACAGTGTACATATTGCACAATGTCAGAATTTTGCAATCTGCATTGACTGCAGAAATTCCTCTTGTTCCCGGAATGCTCGATAAATACAAAAAGAGTTGAAAATTTCCCAGAATAGTAAAGAAATCAGAAACTTGTAAAAATATGGGACTGTAAAGGAATATGGTTGCAATTACATAAAAAATATGAGCATAACCAGGGTATAGGCACATACAGTATGAACATTTAATAAGAAAGTATACAATTGTATAGATGAGGGGTGGTGTATGCGTGATTAATCATTTATAATACTACAACCTCAATTCCACAAAAATTTGGACTCTGTGTAAAATGTAAAGAAAACAAGAATGCTGATGATTTGGAAATCTCTTATTACCATATTTTATTCACAACAGAACATAGTACACAGATCAGAAGATGAACGTTGGACTTCTGCAAAATCTTTGAATCTTTTGATGATATTGTGTATTGTAGATGGTTGAATATTCAAAGTCTTTGCAAATTTAGGTTGAGGAACATTTTTCTGAAATTGTGGCACAATTTTTGCATGCAATTTTTCAGATTGTTGGATCCCTGACCATCTTTGCTTCTGAGAGACTCTGCCTCTCTAACATGCTCTTTTTATACACAGTCATGTAACTTAATTGAAAATTGACCCTCCAGCTGTTTTTCATTAGTACCACTTACTTTCCCAGCCTTTTGTTAACCCTGCCCCAACATTTTTAAGATGTGTTGCTGCAATTAATTTCAAAATTAGTTATTTTTTTCAAATTAAGTGGAAAAATGTCTAACTTTGACCTTCTGATCTGTACTGTATGTTCTGTTGTGAATAAAATATGGCTAGAAGAGACTTTCATATCATTGCATTCTTGTTTTCTGTTTATTTTGCATAATGTCGCAACTTTTTTGGAATTGGAGTTGTAAATTGTAGAAGAATTTTCCTGAGTAAATAGAATGTATATGAATCCATGTAAGTGTTTCAGATGATGAAGTAAGTAGATGAATTACGCTTATACATATTTGAGGTTATGCCCTGCACAAATGCCCCTTAATGTGTTTTGGTGCAAACCAGAAATATTACTTTTTTTCACACAGAGACCCAATCAGCTCAATGTTATTAACACTGTAAATAATACACAAACTTTTAGTTAAAGGGAACCTGTCACCAGAAAAAACGCTATTAACCTGCAGATATGGGGTTAATCTGCAGGTTAATAGCATTACTAACCTGCCCGGCGCCTGCACGTAGCCAAATGCTGCGGGGAGAAATTGAACTATATTCTCTCCGGCAGCATTTGGTTTCAGTCACGGGGACGTGACTGCGCATTTTCAGTCACTGCTCTGAGAATACAGAGTGGCGGCTGTAAGCATACCCCTGACCCTGACTGACAGCCGATCCCAATGCAGAGCCAGTGTCAGTCAGTTTGAATTTGAACCATGGGGCATTTACAGAATTCTGGACAGTCTCTCCCTTGGGCCTAGAGGAGGTTAGGTTGCACCTAACTCATTTTTCAGCTTTTGCATATGCCATCTGTGCCTCTATGGGTGCAAGAAAGGCTACTTCCTACTACAGAATGCCCAACTTAGGCATTGATTTTGGTGCTACGCCAGCCACAGGCACCTTCAATTGACCATTTTGTCCACAGGAACTACATAGACTAATTCTACTTCTACACTGTGTGCACAATTATTAGACAAGTGACTATTTGACCATATCATCACTTTTATGCAGATTTTCCAACTCTGCACTGTATAAACTTGAATACTTATTGGATGAAGCAGATCAGGTGATGTGTATTTGTGTAATGAGGGAGGGTGAGGCCTATGGATACGACCCCCTTATTAAGGTGTGCAGAATTATTAGGCAGCTTGTTTTCCTTGTGCAAAATGGGCCAAAAAGTAGATTTAACTGATTATGAAAAGTCCAAAATTGTTTTACGTCTTACAGAGGGATGCAGCACTTTTGAAATTGCTAAGATATTGAGGTGTGATCACAGAACCATCAAAAGTGTTTTGCAAATAGTCAACGGGGTCTCAAAAATTGTGTTGAGAAAAAGACGTATATTAACTGCCAAAGATTTGAGAAGAATCAAACATGAAGCTACCAGGAAGCCATTATCCCCCAGTGCTGTCATATTCCAGAACTGCAACCTCCCTGGAGGCCTAGAAGTACAAGGTGTTCAGTTCTCTGAGACATGGCCAAGTTAAAGCAGTCTAAAACCTGACCAGCACTGGTCAAGACACAGAAGTGGAAATGTCAAGACTGGGACAAGAAATATATGAAGATATGTTTTTCAAAGGTTTTGTGAACTGAGGAGATGAGAACGACTCTTGAGGCACCAGATAGATGGACCTGTGGCTGGATTAATAATGGGCGACAACCTCTACTTCCACTCAGACTCCAACAAGGTGGAGGTAAGGTACTGCCATGGGCTGGTATTATTAAAGATGAGTTAGTTGAACCTTTTCAGGTTAAAGATGGAATCATAATCAACTCGCAAACCTACTGCCAGTTTTTAGAAGACACTTTCTTCAAGCAGTGGTACAGGAAAAAGTCTGCATCTTTTCAAGAAAACCATGATTTTTCTGCAATTCTCCATAGTAGCAACGTAGTCTTCACTGCTTATCCAATAAGGCCTTAAAGTGAACCTGTAAGCACGATTTTGTAATGTAAAGTAAAAACATTGCTGTAATGGCACTGTTATACAGATTAAATTGATACCTTTGGTGAAGACATCTGCTTTGTTGTTCTCCTTTAATCAACATTTGAAGTTTTCTCCTAATTAAATTTTGGTGCACAAAGGCCGAACTGTGCACTGGATCTTCTCCTCACTGTGTGTGATTCCCTGTCCCTTTGCCGGCCTCTGGTCTTTGAATGACCTGTCTCCTCTGTTTGAAATCTCAGCAGTGACCTGATGTTTTACACCTGAGGCAGATGGAGGGGCGGGGAATTACAAAAAGAAAGGCTAAGACCCAGTGCACAATCCAGCCCCTGTGCACCAAAATCTAATCAGCAGAAAACGTCAAATGGTGATTAAAGAAGAACAACAAAGCGGATATCTTCACCAAAAGTATCAATTTAATCTGTGTTACAGTGTCATTACAGCAATGTTGTTGCTGTACATTACACAATTGTGCTGACAGGTTCTTTTTAAAAATGAAAGAATAATGGCATGATCCCCTTCCTCATCTAACCTAAACCCTACTGAGAACGTGTGTCCTTTTTAAATAGGAGATTTACAGTGAAGGTCAAAAGTCCGTGTTTCTGATCAGTGTCTGGGAGGCTGTGGTTATTGCTGTGGTTATTGCTGCCCAAAAAGTTGATCATCAACAGATTAAGAAACTAACAGACTCCATGAATGGAAGGCTGATGACTGTTATTGAAATGAAGGATGACTATATCGGTCACTCAGACTTTTATAAAATGCATATTTTATTTCTTGAAATTAAGTCCTGTGGCGGTCCTATTAAGTGATTGACAGTCTTCCCTGTATGAATGTGCATGTAGAAATAGCTGTCAATCACTGAGTATTAGCACCCACTGGACTCATATGCATGCAAGCAAAAGAGATCGTAGAATGATAGAATGTTAGAGATGGAAGGGACCTCCAGGGTCATCGTGTGCAACCCTCTGTTCAATGAAGGATTCACTAAACCATTTCAGACAGATGTCTGTCCAGCCTCTGTTTGAAGACTTCCATTGAAGGAGAACTCACCACCTCTCGTGGAAGCCAATGAGTAAAAGCCAAGTTATACTGAATCTTTTCTAACAAACGAATATATCTGCTCAACGTTTCCTTCTCTATATGCTGTCTACAGTTCGGACTACCTGTACCACGTGACATGTTCCTTTTTACTACTATCTAAAAGGTATGGGCACTTTTAGTCTGACTGACTAGTAGCAGGCGTGACCATTTTATGTGCTTAGGACAGCATGAATGGCAACTACAGCCCTGGGTAAAAGTACTGATCGGATAAAGTCTTTATGGAGTTGTTAGTTTATCACAGTAGTCGGGGAGGTAATATGCTAGCTGTAAGAAGAGTAGTTAACGATATAGAATGCCTCCATGGACCTACATATAAAAGTATAAGACTACATGGTAATTAATAGGGGGTAATACAATAGTGGGTGTGTTACTTTGTTACTTGTAGAAGAGTATGCCATGGACTAAGACGGAATTGAGAAATGTGTTAGCATGAAAGTAACCATGGCATAGAAGAATTGATAAGGAACGTTGTGGTTTAGTTATCAGAGTACACAAAGAATAAAACCTTGAATATGATTGCATTCACAAGAGTCATTATTTATGTATTCAAAAGTAAGGGAGTTACCAGAGTATTAGAAATACAGGATATAAGCAAAGAGTACCTGAGGGTAGGAGAGAGAAGAAATTATAGGTGGAACATTAGTAAAAGAGGAATATATTATTATACAAGTGTGTAAAACGTGAGAGCATTATCAAGAGTATGAGCATTATCAAGAGTAACAATGATGGAAAAGATTGTGCATGGGAGTGAACAAGATGAAAACATTGGTATACTGTACACAGACATTTATAAGTGTACTCAAAGGATAAAAATGTTTGCATGTGGTGCATAATAGTGTAGAGATGGCTGCAAGCACAGTGGGTATATAAGAGTAGCTTTAGGAAAAAAATGAGAATGAGTACTATTAAGTAAAATGATCATATTTATAGGTACATAGAATGGATATAACAAGTCTATACACCCCTGTAAAAATGCCAGGATTTTGTCATGTATAAAAAATCATACCAAGAAGACTTATTTCATAACTTTTTCTAACTTTAATATTACCTACAATCTGTACAATTCAATTGAAAAACAAACTGAAAACCTTTCAAGTGAAAAAATAAAGAACTAAAATAAAGTGGTGGTATAAATATGCACACCCCTATGCTAGTAATTTGTTGAAGTACCCTTTGAATTTATGACAGGATTCAATCTTTTTGGATAGGAGTCTTTCAGCATGGCATGTGTAGAATTAGCAATCTTTGCCCACTCTTCCTTGTAGTAACGCCACATCTGTCAGATTACAAAGGCATATCCTTTGTACAGAGCCCTCTTCAGGTCAACCCACACATTCTCAATTGGATTCAGGTTTGGGCTCTGTCTGGGGGAGTCGAAAACTTTGTTATTCTTCTGGTGAATCCGTTCTTTTGGCTATTTGGATGTCGTTTAGGGTTGTTGTTCTGAAAGGTGAAATTCCTCTTTATCTTCCGCTTTTTAGCAAAGGTCTGGCAATTTTGATAAAAAAATTAACTGATATTTTGTACTGTTCTTAATTCCCCCCACCTTGAATAAAGCCTCAATTCCAGCTGCCAAAAGACAGCCTTAAAACATAATACTGTCTCCACTATGCCTCAATGTGGGTATGGTGTTCTTCTGGTGATGCGCAGTGTTGGCTTTGCACCAAACATACTTTTGTAATTATGGCCAAAAATTTCAACCTTAGTCTCATCAGACCATAGTGTAATACATTGTCACATGCAGTACACAACCAGTACTCGCCCAAAATTCCTGCAGCTCTTTTAATGTTTCTATAAGCCTCTTGGCAGCCTCCTGGACCAACTTCCTTTTTGTCTGTTCATAATTTTTTGAGGGACATTAAGTTCTAGATAATGTCACTGTTGAGCCCAATTTAAGCCAATTCTTGATGACGTCTTCACAGTGTCTGATTGTTTATCCAATGCCTTGTATTTTTTTACCCTTCTCCTGACAGCTTTTGCTGTAAAATGCAACTGTCAAGGACGGAAAAGGGGATTTCCGGCGGACGGCACAGCACACAGATACAACGGAATGATATAGGGGGGAGGAAGGCCCTAACGTTAGGGAGACACCTCCTGACACCAACCTGTGTCTGTCCCTAAGCTCCCCTAACACCCTATGCGGGTCCTTGCCCCCCACCGCTGTCACGTGCCTAATCCCTGACTGTCACCTCAACTTACCCTACATAGTTACATAGTTAGTAAAGCCAAATAAAGACTTGCGTCCATCAAGTTCGACCTGTTAGTTCTGTAATTGCTAAAGTTGATCCAGAGGAGGGCAAAAACCCCAAATGATTTGGCCAATCTTCACCTGAGGAAAAATTCCCTCCCGACTCTGAAACCAGCAGTCAGAATAAATCCCTGTATCAACCTACTATTTTATTCTATTTTTAAGTATATGCAGAAATCTGCCTGGTATCTAGAAAAGCATCCAGTCCCCGCTTGAACTGGTTTAGTGAATCCGACATTACCGTCTCCTCACTCAGTGAATTCCATATTCTCACTGCTCTTACCGTAAAGAACCCCTTCCTATGCTGGTGCTGAAACCTTTTCTCTTCCAGTCTTAGTGAATGCCCTCTTGTTACCGTAATATCCCTCCTTTTGAACAAATCTCGGGCAAGGTCTCTATACTGTCCCCTAACATATTTGTACACATTTATTATGTCCCCCCTCAACCTTCTCTTTTCCAGGCTGAATAGTCCTAGTTTTGCCAACCTCTCTGGGTATTGCAGTCCCTCCATTCCCTTTATTAATTTTGTTGCCCTCCTTTGTACCTTTTCAAGCTCATTTATATCCTTTCTATATATTGGGGCCCATAACTGAGCACAGTATTCCAAGTGTGGTCTGACCAGTGCTTTGTACAGTGGAAGAACAATGTTCTCATCCTTTGCAGCTATACCTCTTCTGATACATCCCATTACCCTGTTTGCCCTTACAGCAGCCGCCTGACTTTGGGCACTCCAATTTAGTTTGCTATCAATCAAGATGCCCAAGTCCTTCTCCATCTCTGAATTCCCCAATGATTTCCCATTCAGTGAGTACTGGTGACTTCCATTTTTCCTTCCCATATGTATGACCTTACATTTCTCCTCGTTAAACCTCATTTGCCATTTAATGCTCCCCCTTCCCAGCTTATCCAAATCCCTCTGTAGGTCTGCACTATCCTCTTTTGTATTAATTGTTTTACATAACTTTGTGTCATCTGCAAATATTGATATTTTACTATTTATCCCGTTGACTATGTCGTTAATAAAGATATTAAATAACATTGGGCCTAGTACAGACCCCTGTGGTACCCCACTAGTGACGCTTACCCAATCTGAGTATATTCCATTTATAACCACCCTCTGCCTTCTATCCTTTAGCCAGTTAGCTACCCACTTGCAGACATTTTCCCCCAGCCCCATCATTCTCATTTTGTATACCAACCTATTATGTGGCACGCTATCGAACGCTTTTGAGAAGTCGAGATACACGACATCCACTGGTTCCCCCTGATCTACTCGAGAGCTAACCTCCTCGTAGAAGTCAATCAGGTTTGTTTGGCAGGAGCGATTCCTCATGAATCCAAGTTGGTTCTGGGTTAATAGATTATTAGCATCAAGATGCTCCATGATTGCCTCATTAATAAAGCCTTCAAAAATTTTGCCCACAACGGACGTCAGACTCACCGGCCGATAGTTTCCGGCGTCACTTTTTGCTCCCTTTTTGAATATTGGCACTACATTCACCTGTCGCCAATCAAGTGGTACAGACCCAGTCTCAACAGAGTCCTTAAATATAAGATATAACGGTCTGTCTATCACATTACTTAGTTCCCTTAGTACCCGTGGGTGTATGCCATCAGGTCCTGGTGATTTGTTTATTTTAATGTTACTGAGGCGTTTCTGTACCTCAGCTTGGGTTAGATTTGTCATACTTAGTGGAGGATTAAGCTTGTCACTTCTCATTTCGCCTGTTAGTTCTTTTTCCTTTGTGAAAGTTGACGAAAAAAATTTATTTAATAGATTAGCTTTATCCTCATCTTTCTCTATGATTTTGCCTTCATCACTTTTTATCGGTCCAATATTATTCGATTTAATCCTTTTACTATTTATATACGTAAAGAACAGTTTGGGATTTGATCTACTTTCCCTAGCAATACGTCTCTCTGTTTCCTCCTTTGCTATTTTTATTTGTTTTTTGCAGGTTCTCGTTTTTTCCTTGTAACACATTAGTGCCTCCTTGCTGTTTTCCTGTTTTAATCTCTTGAATGCCTCTTTTTTGCTATTTAACGCCCCTTTTACGTTCTTATTCAACCATATTGGTTTCCTCTTATTTCTGGCCCTTTTATTCCCATACGGTATATACCTCTCGCACTGAGTATTCAGAATTATTTTGAAGGTTTCCCATTTACTATTCGTATTTCCTTGATTAAGAACTTTGTCCCAGTCTATAAGTTGAAGGTTTTCTTTCAGCTGACCAAACTTCGCCCTCCTAAAGTTTAATGTTTTAGTTGTTCCCTTATTGATAACCCTACTGAAGGGCATTTTGAAATTGATAATATTATGATAGCTATTACCTAGGTGCCCCCCTATCTGTACCTCAGTTATTCTATCAGGCCTATTAGTCAATATTAAGTCCAACACTGCCTTCCCTCTCGTTGGTTCCTGCACTAGTTGGGAGAGATAATTATCCTTGATATTTGTCAAGAACCTTTTTCCTTTCTGCGATCTACAGGTTTCTGTTTCCCAGTCAATATCCGGGTAGTTGAAGTCCCCCACTACCCTAGCTAGTGAACAGGCCGAAAAGGACGCTAGCCTTATCACTACTGTTAAAGTAACACAGGGTAAGATGACAAACAAGGGACTGGCAGCAAGAAAAAATAACTTAAACAGCAGAAAAGTTCCGAATCTGCAGCAAAATCTCCAATAACGATACCAGGGTACAGAACTCCTACAGCAGCTCAACACCTCCAGCTGGTCTGCATAGAAATTAACTCTATAACCGACTGTCAGCTGATGGGTCATGTGGCTATTTAAAGGAAGGTGGGAGTGGTTCCAACCACCATCAGCTGGCCGGCCTCACAAAGCTGCCAGCAAGAGACGAACATTAAACCTTGCTGGACCAAAGGAAAAAAAATACAATTTAAATTCCAGTATAACCAGAGCTGCCATGAATCCTCTAATGATTCGAGACAGCAACTAAGAAAATGTCAGGAAAACTTTATATGGGGTTATTCAGAATCACTCTAAATGATGGCGGTATCACGGACTACTATGTAACATGAGTTTAAATGTTAAAGGCTAATTCTTAAACAAACCACATCCTCAATTATAAGAGGGTTTTCATACTTATGCAAACACATTATTTTTTTTTACATTTTTATTTTCTCCCTTAATAATTTCAGTTTCTCACTGGATTTCTACAGAATATGGGTGACATTAAAGGTGGAAAAAGTTCTGAAATTATTCTTCTTGGTATGATTTTTTTGACATGACAAAAAATGGCATTTAAACAGAGGTATGAAGACTTTTTATATCTACTGTATCTTAATAGATAAAAAAAAGCTTATTTTTCCACTTATGAAACACTTCTCCAGCTCAAATCCAACCGAGCCATGGCAGTTGGGTGAGGAAAGTTCAAATGTGAGTGGTTGTGTGAGGAAAGATGAGATATGAGTGGTTGTGTGAGGAAAGCTTATTTATGAGTGGTTGTGTGAGGAAAGCTCTTATGTGAGTGGTTGTGTGAGGAAAGCTCATATGTGAGTGGTTGTGTGAGGGAAGCTCATATGTGAGTGGTTGTGTGAGGCAAGCTCATATGTGAGTGGTTGTGTAAGGGACGCTCATATGTGAGTGGTTGTGTGAGGGAAGTTCAGATGTCAGTGGTTGTGTGAGCAAAGATGAGATATGAGTGGTTGTGTGAGGAAAGCTTATTTATGAGTGGTTGTGTGAGGAAAGCTCATATGTGAGTGGTTGTGTGAGGGAAGCTCATATGTGAGTGGTTGTGTGAGGGAAACTCATATGTGAGTGGTTGTGTGAGGGAAACTCATATGTGAGTGGTTGTGTGAGGGAAGTTCAGATGTGAGTGATTGTGTGAGGGACTCTCATATGTGAGTGGTTGTGTGAGGCAAGCTCATAGGAGTGGTTGTGTGAGGAAAGCTCATATGTGAGTGGTTGTGTGAGGGACGCTCATATGTGAGTGGTTGTGTGAGGGAAGTTCAGATGTGAGTGGTTATGTGAGGAAAGATGAGATATGAGTGGTTGTGTGAGGAAAGATGAGATATGATTGGTTGTGTGAGGAAAGCTGAGATTTGTATAAATGTGGGATGGAAGATGATTCATTAGTACCATTGTGAATGAGTTACAGTACTTGTTAAATGGGTTGTAGAATGAAAACAACTCTATTTTATGTCTGTTGCAAAATAGATGCGTGACCGCTGTTCCATTTATTCTATATGAGGCACCTAGAGAAACTCATGCCTAGCGCTTGGCTCCCCCATGGGAATGAGTAGAGCGCAGTCGAACCTGCGCACTGCCACTCTGTTCGAATGGGGATATACACACGTGGTCAAAATTGTTGGTACCCCTCTTTTAATGAAAGAAAAACCCACAATGGTCACAGAAATAACTTGAATCTGACAAAAGAAATAATAAATTAAAAATCTATGAAAATGAACAAATGAAAGTCAGACATTGCTTTTCAACCCTGCTTCCACAGAATTTTTAAACAAATTAAACTCATCAAATAGGCCTGGATAGAAATGATGGTACCCCTGAAAATAATGTGACAAAAGGGACATGTTAAATCAAGCTGTGTCCACTAATTATCATCACAGGTGTCTACATTCTTGTAATCAGTCAGTGGCCTGTATATAGGGTTACAGATACTCACTGTGCTGTTTGGTGACATGGTGTATACCACACTCAACATGGACCAGAGGAAGCAAAGGAAAGAGTTGTATCAGGAGATTAGAAAGAAAATTATAGACAAGCATGTTAAAGGTAAAGGTTATAAGAACATCTCCAAGCAGCTTTATGTTCCTGTGACTACAGTTGCACATATTATTCAGAAATTTAAGATCCATGGGACTGTAGCCAACCTCCCTGGATGTGGCCGCAGGATGAAAATTGATGACAAATCAAAGAGTCAGATAATACAAATGGTAACAAAAGAGCCCAGGATAACTTCTAAAGACATTAAAGGTGAACTTCAAGCTCAAGGAACATCGGTGTCAGATCGCCGTTTTGTGATCCAAAGTGGACTTCATGGGAGACGACCAAGGAGAACACCATTGTTGAAAAAAAATCATAAAAAAGACAGACTGGAATTTGCAAAGCTACATGTTGACAAGCCACAACGCTTCTGAGACAATGTCCTACGGACAGATGAGACAAAAATGGAAATTTTTGGCAAGACACATCACTCTATGTTCACAGACGTAAAAATGAAGCATATCAAGAAAAGAACACTGTCCCTACTGTGAAACATGGAGGAGGCTCTGTTATGTTCTGGGGCTGCTTTGCTGCATCTGGCAAAGGGTGTCTTGAATCTGTGCAGGGTACAATGAAATCTCAAGACTATCAAGGGATTCTAGAGAGAAATGTGCTGCCCAGTGTCAGAAAGCTTGGTCTCAGTCGCAGGTCATGGGTCTTGCAACAGGATAATGACCCAAAACACACAGCTAAAAACACCCAAAAATGGCTAAGAGGAAAACATTGGACTATTCTGAAGTGCCCTTCTATGAGCCCTAACCTAAATCCTATTGAGCATCTTTGGAAAGAGCTGAAACCTGCCATCTGGAAAAGGCAACCTTCAAACATGAGACAACTGGAGTAGGCCAAAATACCTGTCGAGAGTAGTGTTGAGCCACCCCCGTAGTGTTCGAGTTCGGTTCGGTTCGTCGAACACCCGTGTGTTCGCCGAACTGTCCGTCGAACTGTTCGTCGAACACCTTCGAACACCGTTAAAACCAATGGCAGGCAAACAAAAACACATAGAAACACATAGAAAACACCTTCAAAGGTGTCCAAAAGCTGACAAACTGCTCAGAAGACACAACTAACACATGGAAAAGTGACAAGTACATATAGTCATGCGAAAAGAAAAGAGGTGGAGGAGTAAAAGGAGGGGGAGACACAGATATAGGCATGTCATGCCCTTCTAAAATCCAAAAAGTGAGAAGCCGAGACGGCCAGTCCGCTCCTGCCCGTGCCACCTCCGTGTCGCCGGGTTTGTGCCAGAGCCGCGGTGAACCCTGACGGCCAGCCCCCCTCTCCCAATACTGGTGCCTGTCCGCTGGTGGGTCGAGAGAGCCCCTCTGTGGTGGAGGCAGCTCTAAGCTTTTTAATTTAAATTGTCCCTCTAATTTGAATGAATACACTTTAAATCCATTTACAAGGATCTATTGGAGGGCAAGTCTCATGCCAGCAGCCGCGTAATTCCAGCTCCAGTAGCGTCCACTAAAGCTGCTGCAGTTAAAAAGCTTTTATAAGGATCGAGCTCGGCTGTCCACCGCAAGGCATCCTAGTGCCAGTCCCAGCCCCTATGCCTTGGGGTGCCTCCTGATGCTCTTCACTAAGTATCCCGTGGTCCCGAAGCATTTCCTTTGAAAAAATTAAGTGTCCAAACTACAGGTGGTATAGCTTGCTTAACAGCCGGGATAATCCGCTGACTAGCAGACACTGCTACTAGGCACAAAGTATTTCCTGGGCTAGATGCAGTTAAAAATTTGTAAGTAGATACTCTCGTTGGATGCTGAGAAAGCATTCCATAGAGTCTCCTGGCACGCCATATATGATTCTCTTAAAAAGCTTGGGGTAGGGGTCTAGGGGACCCTTTTATAGCCAAAATCACGGCCCTGTATCACAATACGTCACCTAGGCTGAAGATAAATGGAACTGTAGCACCGAGGGCTCGGTTGCTACAGACGTATTGCACCTCACCCAGAGGTGTGATATCTCACTCTCAGATAAGGATGGAGTGTGGATCAGGACCCGACACCTGCATGCATTACACCACATTGCCGTGGGGCAGGGCGACCAATATGCCCCTGAGATGGGCACGACAGTCCCTGTCCCTGGCTGGAGTGGGGGGAGGGAACACTGAGGAAGGGGAACCCTGCAGTGCAGGAGCAGGGAGGAAGCAGTTCCTGGGTGCATTGAGAAGGGAGTATAAAAGGTGGGCACCATCTTAGTTCAGTGCAGAGAAGTCTGAGCAGAAGTGGCAGGGAGCAGGGGCTCTGCATGAGCTCTGCTCCGGAGGCGGGCCTAGTAACAGAGGCCCAGGCCTGCAAGAGGGAGAAGGAAGGAAGAGGAGCGGAGAAGGCTCCAGGAACGAGGAATGAAGGGATCCCAGGGGTGCGGACGGGCGAGTCGCCACCGCACGCCCGAATCCACCTGCGTGGAGGGGTCAGGCCAAAGGGGGAGACCAGTCCCCGAACTAGTGGAGGCAGGAAATGACCCTCAGCTAGAAACCGGAGGCTCTGACATTTTATGTGGCGCAGCCCCTTGCTCCACCCGCTAGGAAGGCACCACATAGGGTCAGGGAAACTGGCGCCAAGTTTACCAAGAGGAGGCCCGAGGCAGCCGGACAGAAGTGTTGGTAAGAAAGGCCAGACAAAGGACACACAAAGGGGGTCCTGTGAAGCGCTCCAAAGTTATCTGGGAGTTGTCTGAGCCCCTCACCTGGTGAGCACAGTACGACGTGGGCAGCCGTTACCTGCAGACGTGGTCTGGATAATAAGAACTGTGAGTAAAGGCCCTGAACTGCATCACTGACTCCGTGTCGTTACTGCTGCTGCCCTGCACCATCACCCCCATCCTCCGCATACACTGCCCTGAGGCTATACTCCTCCCGTGGGGAGTTATGCTACGCTCTGCTGCACCCACAACACCAGCCTTAGCGGTCTGCCCTGTAGCGGCGGTTCACTCTGACCGCAATCCACGGGTGGCGTAGTCGGACATTTAAACATCAAAACCACATAAATAGTTCCGCCACTGGTTTGACCGCCCTGAGCCACGGAACCGGATCGCCGCCACGAAGACTACAACCACCAGCATCCACCAAAAAGGGTCCGGCTCCGGGTGTCCCAAGGCCCAGGGGGTGCGTCAGAACATTTTCATCACCTTTCACAATCACCAATGGGACAAGGCAGGGATGTCCTCTGTCCCCTCTCTTATACATCCTAGTGACGGAGCACCTGCTCTCATCAATTCGCCATAACCCCAATATTAGGTGGATTGAGGTGGGAGGCACCGAGTACAAGTGCTCTCTATTTGCTGATGATGTCCTAGTATATATCACTCAATCACATATATCCATCCCTGCTGTTATGGCTGAAATAGATCACTTTGTTACATGGTAAAATTTTAAAATCAATGCAGCGAAGTCTGAGGCCCTCGATGTCTCCCTCCCTAAATCCATATAGGATTCCATCCAGTCCAACTTTCCCTTTGCCTGGCCCTCACAGGGTATCAAATACTTAGGAATTCCTATTCATAGAGACCTCTCCCATCTATGTTATCTTAATTTTGGGCCCTTTATTGAACAATTCCATACAGACCACGGTTGGCAAGTTGGAACTGTGAGATTCACTACGTGCACCACTGGTATTTTGTGGAAAAGCACATGTAAGATTCTGCAACAGTCTCTGCTGATACTCCTGCATGCGTGCATCCCTTTCTATGGCAGGAATAATTTCTGCAAATTTACTTTTGTACCGGGGATCTAACAGTGTGGCAACCCAGTAGTCAGGATTATTTCTAATTCTCACAATTCGAGGGTCATGTTGCAGGTAGTGCAGCAAGAAGGCACTCATGTGTGTTGCGCATCCAGGAGCACCAAGTCCCTGTTGTGTTGGTGGCGAGGTAACAATCATGCTTCCTTCCTCTGTCCTCTCCCCCCAACCTCGCACAACAGAAATGTGATCAAGGTCTCCCTCATCTGATGAGTCTTCCATCAGTTCGTCCTCCACTTCTTCCTGGGCTCCTGCACCTTCCTCACTAGTTTGGCTGCTACCATGCGCCCTGGTAAAATCATCTCCCCCACCCTCACATGCCTGCCGCCCTGGTGCTGCCGACCGTCTGGACCTTGCAGATGTTAGCCCTTCCGCATACAACTCCTCCTCCTCTACTTCCTCCACCTCCTCTTGTGCCACCACCTGACTCCGAATTCTGTTTAACATGTGCTCCAGCATGTAAATCACCGGAATAGTCATGCTGATAATGGCATCGTCAGCACTAAACATCTTCGTCGCCATTTCAAAACTGTGCAGAAGGGTGCATAGGTCCCTGATCTGAGACCACTCCTCCAGCGTGATTTGCCCCACCTCTGAATCTCGTTGGCCCAGGCTATACGTCAGAACGTATTGCACCAGGGCTTGTCGGTGCTGCCACAGTCGCTGCAACATGTGCAGAGTTGAATTCCACCGGGTAGGCACATCGCATTTTAGCCGGTGAAGTGGCAGGCCCAACGACTTCTGTAGAGATGTAAGTCGCTGAGCTGCGGGATGCGAACGGCGGAAGTGAGCACACAGCGACCGTGCCCTCTGCAGAAGGCCATCTAGTCTGGGATAGTGGGCTAAAAATTGCTGGACAACCAGGTTCAACACGTGAGCCATACAAGGCACGTGTGTGACATTGCCCCGGCGAAGGGCCGCACCCAGGTTTGCAGCATTGTCGCACACGGCCTTCCCTGGTTTCAGGTCCAGTGGAGACAACCATTCATGAAATTGGTTCTCCAGAGCTGACCACAACTCCTCAGCTGTGTGACTCACATTTCCCAGACATTTCAATGTAAAAACCGCCTGATGACGTTGAGCCCTACTGCCAGCATAGTAAGGAGGTGTGCAGGATCCCTTCTGCGCAGTTAGAAAGCTTGTGGCATGACCAGACAGGCTTTGGGTGCAGGTGGAAGACCGAGAGGAGGTTGAGGAGGCAGAAGCAGTGGAGGAAAAATGACATAAAGAGGATTGACGCACAACTCGTGGGGACGGCAAGACTTGGACAGCAGCCCCTTGTCCTGCTGTCACCATAGTTACCCAGTGCCCAGTCAGCGACATGTAACGCCCCTGTCCATGCCTACTCGTCCAAGTGTCTGTGGTGAAATGCACCCTGTCACACACAGAGTTTCTCAAAGAAGCGGTGATGTTGTGTGCGACATGCTGGTGGAGCGCAGGCACACCTTTCTTTGAGAAGTAGTGCCGACTGGGCATCTGGTACTGGGGCACTGCGACGGACATAAGGTCTCGAAAATCCTCTGTGTCCACCAGGCGGAAAGGCAGCATTTCTGTAGCCAAGAGCTTGCAGATGGTGAAATTCAACCTCTTAGCTTTCTCATGGCTAGGAGGAAATGGTCTTTTACTTGTCCACATCTGAGGGACCGAGGGCTGGCTATTGTGCTTAGACGGGGTTGATAAGGGTGTCCCCGGCAAACTGCCGGTCTGTGAGGAAGATGCAGGCGGACATGTTAGGTTGCCTTGATCCAAAGGTGGTGCTATCGATGTCGGACAGCGCTCAAGACCAGCTGGTGTTACCACCTCCAAAGAAAATGATGACCTGCCAATCACGCTGGCTGTTGCGGGTAAAGAGGTGGCAGGTCTGCGCCCCAAAACAGGTGTGACTGCTGTCCCCCCAGTCACAGAGGATGAAGAGGCCGCGGATGCACAAGATATGGCAGACGGTGGTTGGCCCGGCCGGCTAGACCGCATTGTAGCACACTGAGCTTCCCACTGCAACTTATGCTTCATGTCCATGTGCCGGTTCATGCATGAAGTACTCAAACTATGTATTTTTTGGCCTCTACTTAGCTTTTGCTGACAAATGTTACAGATAACACGAGTTGGGTCATCTTTATCGATCTGAAAAAATGCCCAGGCTATGCAAGGCTTAGCACCCATGCGACCTGAAGAGCCACCACGACTTGTGGTGAGAGGCAGAGTTGTGTTTGAGGATGCAGTTGTTGACGTGCTTCCAGTACTACGTCTCTGTCCAGGAAGGCGCAACCTGACCTCGTCGTCACTAGCATCTTCCTCCACCTCCTCTGCTGACCTCATCTCTTGGCTGACTGTGGGTTGACAGTAAGTGGGATCTCCGACCTCATCATCATCACCCTGTGCGTTATCACACCCGTCGTCCTCAGAGCCAACCTGTTCCTGCCCTGACAAAAAACTAAAGTTGTCGCTCCAATCAGGTATTTGAGTCTTATCATCGTCTTCCTCATTGTCTCCACCAACAGGAGTTACAGTTTGGGAATGAGGGTCTACATTATGGTCAGAACCTTCTGCGTCTGGTCCTGGATCCGACTCATAAAGATTCTGGGCATCAGTGCAGATCATTTCCTCGTCTGGATTCACAGAAGCGCTGGAGTCGACCTCTGATTCCCAGGCTATAGTATGAGTAAACAGCTCTGCAGACTCAACCATCTGTTCTACCTCATACTCAGACGGGCAGCTGGAGATTTGGGAGCTGTGAGGAAGCAAGTGCGATTTGGTGACACCTTTGAGGACTGGAGTATTTGTGATGTTGAAGTTGATGTGGAGGAGAGCCCACTTAAAGGAGCACTTGATATCCGTTGAAGCACCTGCTGTTTTTGTGCCTCATCTGGAATTTGTAGCGATTGGCGTGGTCGTAAGAAAGGGATCTTATCACATTGTCCGCTAAAAGAAGTAGACATTTTAGTTTGGCTGGAAGATGGTCTTTCTTCTGCACCTACCCCACGGACACAACCTTTTTTCCCCTTCCCAACACGCCTATTCCCCTTTCCACCAGCAGCAGGCCTTTTTCCACTCATTTTGGTGGTTAACTAATTCACAACTCTGGAGTTGTTTGCACAAAAAAACAATGGATGGTAACCGAGCAGAGCTGAGTGGCCAAACTGTGGTATTAGGCCAAAACTATTGGCTGGGTTAGATGCAGAAAAAAATTATTTTTAATTTGCAACCTGATGGAGGTCAGTATAGATGGACTAATAGACCAAGTCCCACACACCGCTAGAAGCCCAAATATTTTTTCAGAGCTAGATGCAGAAAATTTTTTTATTCAATTTGCAACCTGATGGAGGTCAGTATAGATGGACTAATAGACCAAGTCCCACACACTGCTAGAAGCCCAAATATTTTTTCAGAGCTAGATGCAGAAAAAAATTATTTTTAATTTGCAACCTGATGGAGGTCAGTATAGATGGACTAATAGACCAAGTCCCACACACCGCTAGAAGCCCAAATATTTTTTCAGAGCTAGATGCAGAAAATTTTTTTTTTCAATTTGCAACCTGATGGAGGTCAGTATAGATGGACTAATAGACCAAGTCCCACACACTGCTAGAAGCCCAAATATTTTTTCAGAGCTAGATGCAGAAAAAAATTATTTTTAATTTGCAACCTGATGGAGGTCAGTATAGATGGACTAATAGAACAAGTCCCACACGCTGCTAGAAGCCCAAATATTTTTTCAGAGATAAATGAAGAAAAAAATTATTTTTAATTTGCAACCTGATGGAGGTCAGTATAGATGGACTAATAGACCAAGTCCCACACACCGCTAGAAGCCCAAATATTTTTTCAGAGCTAGATGCAGAAAAAAATTATTTTTAATTTGCAACCTGATGGAGGTCAGTATAGATGGACTAATAGACCAAGTCCCACACACCGCTAGAAGCCCAAATATTTTTTCAGAGCTAGATGCAGAAAAAAATTATATTCAATTTGCAACCTGCTGGAGGTCAGTATAGAAGGACTAATAGAACAAGTCCCACACACTGCTAGAAGCCCAAATATTTTTTCAGAGCTAAATGAAGAAAAAAATTATTTTTAATTTGCAACCTGATGGAGGTCAGTATAGATGGACTAATAGACCAAGTCCCACACACTGCTAGAAGCCCAAATATTTTTTCAGAGCTAGATGCAGAAAAAAATTATATTCAGTTTGCAACCTGATGGAGGTCAGTATAGATGGACTAATAGAATGATGCTATGCCCAAAAGATTTTACTTCACTAGGTGCAGTAAAAAAATTGGTATTCTATACACAGGTGGTATATCTTGCAACACAGATAGGCTACTCCACTGACTAACACACTCTGCAATAGGCCAAAAAGGATTAGCTTTGCTAGATTCAGCCAAATGCTGTGAAAAAAACTTGCACAGCACTGGCACAGACCTGCCTGGCAAAAACTGATAGGAACTGATGTAACCTAGTCCTGAAAAGGACTGCAATTACAATTAGTCTTTACTCCCACAATCTATCTATTTAAGAGCACAGACCTGCCTGATAAAAGTCGTAGGAAATGCTGTAACCTAGTCCTTAAAAGGACTGCAATCACAACTATTCCCTACTCCCAAGCTATCTGTATATTTGTGCGAAAATTGGCTTGAAATTAACAAGGTATAGCGCACACAGCAACAGCGGTGCCGTCTAACACGCAGCTGCAGCAGTGAGAAAATGGTGGCGACGGGGAAAATGGCTTGGTCTTATAGGGCAAGGACATGTGACATACACTGCCAATCACACATGCCCTTGCTTGTGTGAAAAAAAGCACTTCGCTCCGTGTGTGCGCTGCTGATAGGCTGACAGATTGCACCTCCCCACTGCAAATGCGGGAAAGAGAAAAAAAAATGGAGATCTTCATTGTTCCTGCAGAGATCCATCCCCTGCCCCTCCCCCCGCCCCGCTGTACACTCAAACTGCGTATTAACATTAATTTTCATCATTACTGAGAAAAAATCCAGTTATGATTTTGGTGCACGAACAGTTATCGAACATAACCTCGAACAGCCGAATTTTTCTCAAATTGTTCGTGTTCGCCGACCGGCTCGAACACCGCCCAAAACAGCTCGAATTTGAGATTGGCGAACAGTTCGAGTAGAACAACGCTCATCTCTAGTCGAGAGGTGCAGAAGTCTCATTGACAGTTAGGCTGTGTGCCCACGATGCGTTTTTTAAGCGTTTCCGCAGCAGCAAAATGCTTAAAAAACGCATGGTAGAAGGCCTGCCATGTTCCCCAATGATAATCCGCATGTGCTGTGCACATGCTGCGGAAATTTCTGCTGCGGGTTATCTTTGCGGAAAAAAACGCAGCACTACCAATTATTTTGCGGAAGCACTGCGTTTTCGCCGCCATTGACTTGCATTGGAACTCTTGGATTCCGCATCACTGGATCTGTACATGCGGAATCCAAGCGTTTCAATGTGCGGATGGTACCCGGGTCTGGAGGAGATGAGACTCTCCTCCAGACCCAGGTACCATAGAACCTGTAAAAAAAAGAATAAAATAAAAAATAAATATTATATTTACCTTCTAATGGTCCACGGTGCGCTTGTCTTTGCTTGCCGGCAGATCACAGTGGACTGAAGGACCTGCGCTGACGTCATTTAGTCATGTGACGGCAGGTCCTTCAGTGTACTGCGAGCTGCCGGAAGCCAGGACGGAGCGAATAAAGACTGCAGGGGCCATCAGAAGGTAAGTATAGATTTATTTTTTTATTTTTTTACCATTCTTTAAGGTCACACTATATACTGTAAATCCATGCTGTTTGCATGGATTTATATAGTGTGACCAAGTTGTCAAGCACTTTCCAAGTGATGCTAAAATCGCTTGGAAAGCGCTTGTCAACCCGCATGCGGAAATGCATGTGAAGAACGCTTCACATCCGCATGTTCCTGGCATGAAAAACGCATGTACAATCCGCATGCGTTTTTTCTGCCAGGGAGATGCAGAAATGCTCAGGAAAAAATCCGGAGCATTTCTGCATCGTGGGCACATAGCCTTACAGGAATCGTTTGATTGCAGTAATTGCCTCAAAAGGTTGATCAACAAAATATTAATTTAAGAGTACCACCATTTCTGTCCAGGCCTATTTCATGAGTTTAATTTTTTTTAAAATTCTGTGGAAGCAGGGTTGAAATCAATGTCTAACTTTCATTGGTTCATTTTCATAGATTTTTATTTTAATTTATTACTTTTGTCAGATTCAAGTTATTTCTGTGACCATTGTGGGTTTTTCTTTCATTAAACGAGGGGTACCAACAATTTTGACCACGTGTGTATGTGCCTGGTTCTGCTGCTCGGTGTAGGTCCCAGCGGTTGGACCACCCACCTCTTATGGATAGGTGATAACTTATTTTCACCGAACCACCCCTTTAAATGATTGGGAAGCTGAGATATGAGCTGTGATATGAGTGAGTGAGATAAGAGTGGTTGCATATGGGAAGCTGAGATATGAGTGGTTGTGTGAGGGAAGATGTGATATGGGTGGTTGTGTGAGGGAAGATGAGATTGGTTATATGAGTGAAGATTAAATATTGATGGTTGTGAGGGGGAACATGAGATGTGGATGGTTGTATGAGGGAAGATGAGATATGGGTGGTTGTATGAGGGAAAATGAGATATAGGTGGTTGTATGAGGGAAGATGAGATATTGTTAGAATCTATGTTGTTTTACTATCGGCCATCTTGTGGTTTGCTGGCTTCTAGTCTTTTCCTCTGGTGCTGGGTTTCTTGGTCACGTGATCTCTGCACGCTTTATTACTCAGCACCTGGCTCTCATTCCCGCTGGACATCAGTGTTGTAATGCTCGTGCTCTGGCTAAGTAGCCTTGTTTAGTTCTACTTGCTTTGGACTATTGTTATCCTGGGACTTCTTGTTCCACCAGTTTTGTTCCCTTTAATCTTCATTTCTGCAACTAACTTTTCTGTTAGGAGGTCTCCTGCTTTTGCTCCCAGTCCTTAGATCTTTTAGGGACCCCTTTCCCCTTCCTACAGGTCTTCGTTTGAGTTCAGTGTAGGAGTTTCGGTGGGGCTATTCATAAGGAATAGGGCACCCACCCCAGCATAGGGTTAAGCTGAGTCTCAGTGCAGGGACAGCTTTTCCCTCCTATTCCTTAGTTCTAAGTTGCAGTACATAACATCTGTACTTGGCCGCATTCATGTTTCCTTCAATTGCAACCAGTCATCCTGTCCCTGCAGCTGAAAAACACTCCCATAGCATGATGCTGCCACCACCATGTTTCACTGTTGGGATTGTATTGGGCAGGTGATGAGCAGTGCCTGGTTTTCTCCACACATACCGCTTAGAATTATCACCAAAAAGTTCTTTCTTCGTCTCATCAGACCAGAGAATCTTATTTCTCATAGTCTGGGAGTCCTTCATGTGTTTTTGAGCAAACTCTATGTGGGCTTTCATATGTCTTTCACTGAGGAGAGGCTTCCGTCGGGCCACTCTGCCATAAAGGCCCGACTGGTGGAGGGCTGCAGTGATAGTTGACTTTGTGGAACTTTCTCCCATCTCCCTACTGCATCTCTGGATCTCAGCCACAGTGATCTTGGGGTTCTTCTTTACCTCTCACATTAAGGCTCTTCTCCCACGATTGCTCAGTTTGGCTGGACGGCCAGGTCTAGGAAGACTTCTGGTGGTCCCAAGCTTCTTTCATTTAAGTATTATGGAGGACACTACGCTCTTAGGAACCTTGGGTAATGCAGAAATTCTTTTGTAACCTTGGCCAGATCTGTGGCTTGCCACAATTCTGTCTCTGAGCTCCTTGGGCAGTACCTTTGAGCTCATTATTCTCATTTGGTCTGACATGCACTGTGAGCTGTGAGGTCTTATATAGACAGGTGTGTGACCTTCCAAATCAAGTCCTATCAGTTTAATTAAACACAGCAGGACTCCAATGAAGGGGTAGAACCATCTCAGGGAGGATCACAAGGAAATGGACAGCATGTGATTTAAATATGAGTGTCTGAGAAAAGGGTCTGAATACTTATGACCATGTGATATTTCAGTTTTTCTTTTCTAATAAATTTGCAAAAATTTCTACATTTCTGTTTTTTTCAGTCCAGATGGGGTGCCGAGTGTACTTTAATGAGAAAAAAATGAACTTTTTAGAATTTACCAAATGGCTGCAATGAAACAAAGAGTGAAAAATTGAAAGGGGTCTGAATACTTTTCGTACCCACTGTAGGTGATTGTATGGGGGAAGATCAATATGGGTGGTTGTATGAGGTTAGATGAGATATAGGTGGTTGTATGGGGAAGATGAGATATGGATGGTTGTATGAGGAAAATGAGATATGAGTGATTGTATGAGGGAAGATGAGATATGGGTCGTTGTATGAGGAAAGATAAGATATGGGTGTTTGCATGAGGAAAATGAGATATAAGTGTGTGTATGAGGGAAGATGAGATATGGGTGGTTGAATGAGGGAAGATGAGATATGGGTGGTTGAATGAGGTAAGATGAGATATGGGTTGTTGTGTGAGGGAAGATGAGATATGGGTTGTTGTGTGAGGGAAGATGAGATATAGGTGGTTGTATGAGGGAACATGAGATGTGGTTGGTTGTATGAGGGAAGATGAGATATGGGTGGTTGTATGAGGGAAGATGAGATATATGTGGTTATATGAGGGAAGGTGAGATATGGTTGGTTGTATGAGGGAACATGAGATATAAAGTTGTTTTATGAGGGAAGGTGAGATATAGTTGGTTGTATGAGGGAAGATGAGATATGGTTGGCTGTATGAGGGAAGATGATATATGGTTGGTTGTATGAGGGAACATGAGATATGGTTGGTTATATGAGGGAAGATGAGATAAGGGCAGCATGGTGGCTCAGTGGTTAGCACTGCAGCCTTTCAACACTGGGGGCCTGGGTTGAAATCCCACCAAGGACAACATCTGCAAGGAGTTTGTATGTTCTCCCCGTGTTTGCGTGGGTTTCCTCCGGGTTCTCCGGTTTCCTCCCACACTCAAAAGACATACTGATAGGGAACTTAGATTGTGAGCCCCAGTGGGGACAGTGTCGATAATGTCTGTAAAGCGCTGTGGAATTAATGCCACTATATAAGTGAGTAAATATGGGTGGTTGTATGAGGGAAGATGAGATATAGGTGATTGTATGAGGGAAGATGAGATATGTATGGTAGTATGGGGGAAGATAAGATTAACAGAATATTAGCCCCTTCTCCCATGCCCTCTCCTGTAGTGTTTGTCTAGAGATGACAATTATACAGTGTCTTACGGCAAATTATCACCACTTGTCAGCACCGAGCTGTCCCATTCTGCTCAGCACAAAAGCCCCAATTAGCACACGGCTGAGAAATAGCTTATGCAAACAATGCCAGCCAAGGAGTGTTATAACTTCGTTAGGAAGCAAGCATCTTGTCTCTGGAAGACGCAGGAGGTAATTAAAGCGCAGGCTTGCACTAATTTGCATGTAACCGTGAGGCTGCTTCCCGAGCCTCAAAGGGAAGTTTGCAGACGAACTGACTCCGATATGAACTATGAAATATTATGAGTTCCATACGTCCGACAATAACAGGACCCATATGTTTAGTGACTAAATCAGCCCAGGAATGTATAGGTAGTTTTCCAGGGCTGTAGGCAAAATCAGGGAGCTGTAGCGCAAAAACACCAGAATAGCAGACTGCAGCTATGTGATGTGTGGTCTCTAAATAAAGATAAAATCATAAGGGAAAAATTGGCATCGTTTGCACGCTTCTGCGATCAACGAGCGATGAGTTATTGCAGAAGTTAGTGTTGTTAATGAAAATGTACAGGCTGGAGACCGGCCCACATGATGTCACCACCAGGGGCGTGTGGCCAGATCTCCCCTTAGGTATAAGAAAACCCATGGAGAAGACAGGAGCACTCATTACCAGGGGGGAATAAGAATTATAAGTAACGGGTCCTGTTCAATAACAGCATAATCCGACTGGAGAGCCCCTCCTCCACCTATATTGAATCGTCTCCGCGATCGTATAGTGCAGGGGTCTCAAACACGCGGCCCGCGGGCCGCATGCAGCCCTTCAGGCTGCTTCATGCGGCCCGCAGGCACGATAGACCTTGATTGCGGCCCGGCCCAGGAGCTGCCGACAGCTGCGCTTTAGTTCAGTGTATTGCCGTGCAGAGACCGGCACAGCAATACCAATGTCAGCCGCCGGTTTATCAAAGGCCAGAAGCTGCCATCAGCGTCCCAGCGCAGCGGCGTATGACGTCACTGCCATGCGCAGATGATAGGCCAGCGGCTGGCATTGGTATTGCTGTGCAGAGAGCCGGTCTCTGCACAGCAATACACTGAACTAAAGCGCAGCTGTCGGCGGCTCCTGGATCGGGCCGCGATTGGCAAGGGGGCTGTGGTGCCTGCGGGCCACAGGTGCAGAAAGGACACCGAGAGAACGGAGGACAGTTGAGAAGAATCTTTTTTTTTTTTTTTCTTATATGTGTATGTGAAGAACGGCACAAGGGACATTCCTCAAATATGGGGACTAGGATGGGGACCTTCCTACAAGATGGGGACCAGGATGGGGACATTCCTTCAATATGAGGACCAGGATGGGGACCTTCCTACAAGATGGGGACCAGGATGGGGACATTCTTCCAATATGGGGACCAGTATGGGGACATTCCTCCAATATGGGGACCAGGATGGGGACTTCCTCCAATATGGGGACCTTCCTACAATATGGGGACCAGGATGGGGACCTTCCTACAATATGGGGACCAGGATGAGGACATTTCCAATATGGGGACCAGGATAGGGACTTTCCTACAAGATGGGGACATTCCACCAATATGGGGACCAGGATTGGGGACCTTCCTACAATATGGGGACCAGGATGGGGACATTCCTCCAATATGGGGACCAGGATGGGGACCTTCCTACAAGATGGGGACCTTCCTACAATATGGGGACCAGGATGGGGACATTCCTCCAATATGTGGACCAGAATGGGGACCTTTCTACAAGATAGGGACAAGGATGGGCACATTACTACAAGATGGGAACCAAGATGAGAACATTCCTACAATATGGGGACCAGGATGGGGACATTCCTCCAATATGGGGACCAGGATGGGGACATTCCTCCAATATGGGGACCTTCCTACAATATGGGGACCAGGATGGGGACATTCCTCCAATATGGGGACCAGGATGGGGACCTTCCTACAATATGGGGACCAGGATGGGGACATTCATCCAATATGTGGACCAGGATGGGGACCTTTCTACAAGATGGGGACAAGGATGGGCACATTACTACAAGATGGGAACCAAGATGAGAACATTCCTACAATATGGGGACCAGGATGGGGACATTCCTCCAATATGGGGACCAGGATGGGGACATTCCTCCAATATGGGGACCTTCCTACAATATGGGGACCAGGATGGGGACATTCCTCCAATATGGGGACCAGGATGGGGACCTTCCTACAATATGGGGACCAGGATGGAGACATTCCTTCTATATGGGGACCAGGATGGGGACCTTCCTACAAGATGGGGACCAGGATGGGGACCTTCCTACAATATGGGGGCCAGGATGGGGATGTTCCTCCAATATGGGGACCAGGATGTGGACCTTACTTCAAGATGGGGACAAGGATGGGCACATTACTACAAGATGGGGACCTTCCTACAAGATGGGGATCAGGATGGGTACATTACAACAAGATGGGGACCAGGATGGGAACATTCCTACAATATGGGGACCAGGATGGGGACATTACTACAAGATGGGGACCTTCCTACAAGATGGGGACAAGAATGGGCACATTACAACAAGATGGGGACCAGGATGGGAACATTCCTACAATATAGGGACCAGGATGGGGACATTACTGCAAGATGGGGAATAGGATGGGGAATTTCTTACAATATGGTGACCAGGATGGGGACATTCTTACAATATGGCGACCAGGATGGGGACATTCTTACAATATGGCGACCAGGATGGGGACATTCTTTCAATATGGGGACCAGGATGGGGACATTCCTACAAGATGGGGACCAGGATGGGCACATTACGTCAAAAGAGGGGGACCAGGATGGGGACCTTTCTACAATATGGGGTCCAGGATGGGAGACATTACAACAAGATGGGGACAAAGATGGGGGATATTACAAGATGCAGACCAGGGTGGGGCACATTACTACAAGATTTTTGCCAGAAAAACTTCAAAATAAAGCATGAAAAAATATTTTGCCACTAAAAATGCTGCTTTATATATAAGCTAAAGTAAACAAAAAAAGTGCACGTTTATTATCGCCACATTTGTAATGACCCAAGCTATAAAAAATAAAATAAACAGCAAAAATGTTCAAAAGGTGTATAGAAAAAAAAATGGTATCACTAAAAATGTCACTTTGTCCTGCAAAGAATGCGGCCCCCCAAATTATTATTTTTTTCTGTGTGCGGCCCTTATACCCTGCCGAGTTTGAGACCCCTGGTATAGTGTAAGTTATCTCCTTTTTTTACCCTGTTTATTTTATGTAACTGCGTATGTATTTTAATGTCTCCTTTGTAACATCCTTGTATATATTTTTCCTAAACATTGCCTCCCTTTTGGATTAAATATAAAATTTAATAGTTCTGTTTCTTTTGTTCTGTAATCGTTCCCTTCCCCGAAGCCATATATGCTACCAAAACGCAGGCGTCCTGCTAGGCCTGTATTATATTTCAAACTCGGCCGGTGGTGTTAGAGAATATTAATAATTGGGCTATCGTGAAGCTGACAGTGACCGTACGGAGGGCGTTAAACACGGATTCCAGGCTTTGAAATCCCCGAGGTGTGGCGCCATGCGCTCATTGGTCGCTTGCCGATATCCACGTAGCGAGTAGTCTGGATCGCGTGCTCGCGACTCCGGATGAAATACGGACAGCGTGACGACACGGTGAGATATTGCGTGATCTCCCTGGTGTCGTCCCTCTGTGTGTTGGAATTCCTGACATGGGTGGTTGTATGAGGGAAGATGAGATATGGGTTGTTGTGTGAGGGAAGATGAGACATTGGTGGTTGTATGAGGGAAGATAAGATATAGGTGGTTTTATGAGGGAAGATAAGATATAGGTGGTTGTATGAGGGAAGATGAGATATAAGTGGTTGTATGAGGGAAGATTAGATATAAGTGGTTGTATGTGGAAAGATTAGATATGAGTGGTTGTATGTGGGAAGATTAGATATGAGTGGTTGTATGAGGAAGATGAAGTCTGGGTTGTTGAGGAGGACAGATGAGATTTGTGTAACTCTGGGATGTAGGATGTTACATCAGTAACATTGTGAGTGAGATAACTGCTAAGTGATTGGACTCAAGGCAATAAATGTCACATATAAAATATTCATAAGAATAACAATGTTGGCGAGTTATCTACCTGTTTGTCGCCACTTTGAAATTGGCAATAGATTAAAGGATTCAACAACCAGACTATAAAAGATGACTGTTAATGATTATCACTGAGCTTGTGGAACTACAACTATATTCTGGTAAGTAGAAGTTGGTCTAAACCAGAGGTCTCAAACACGCGGCCCGCGGGCCGCATGTGGCCCCTGAGGCTGCTTTATGCGGCCCGCAGGCACAGACCCCTTGACGATCCCGGCCTGGTCCAGGAGGAGCCGCCGACAGCAGCACTGCATTGCCGCGCAGAGACCGTCTCCCAGCACAGCATTTCCAATGCCAGCCGCCGGCCAATCAGAGGCCCGCAGCTGACATTTGTGTGCCGGCGCAGCAGCGTATGACGTCATTGCCATGCACAGATGTCATCTGCTGGCCTCTGATTGGCTGGCATGGGAAATGCTGTGCTGGGAGAGGGTCTCTGCGTCGCAATGCAGCGCTGCTATCGGCGGCTCCTCCTGGACCAGGCCGGGATCGTCAAGGGGTCTGTGCACAAAGGACGCCGAGGGAACGGAGGACAGGTGATAAGAATCTTTTTTTTCTATTTTATGTGTGTGTGAAGAACAGCGCAGGGGACAATTCTACAATATGGGGACTTGGATGGGGACATATCTACAATATGGGGACCTGGATGGGGACATATCTTCAATAGGGTGACCTGGATGGGGACATATCTACAAGATGGGGACCTGGATGGGGACATATCTACAATAGGGGGACCTGGATGGGGCATTACTACCAGATGGGGGACATTACTCCAAGACGAGAACCAGGATGGGGCACATTACTGCAAGATGGTGACAACCAGGATGGAGCACATTACTGCAAGATAGGGACCACCAGCATGGGGCACATTACTTCAAGATGGGGACCACCAGGATGGGGCACATTACTGCAAGATGGGGACCACCAGGATGGGGCACATTACTGCAAGATTGGGACCACCAGGATGGGGCACATTACTACAAGATGGGGACCACCATGATGGGGCACATTACTACAAGATGGGGACCACCAGGATGGGGCACATTACTACAAGATGGGGACCACCAGGTTGGGGCACATTACTACAAGATGAGAACCAGGATGGGTGGGGCACATTAGTACAAGATGTTTGCCAGAATTGCTATATGGTGCTAATTGTAAAACAATATTACTGTATGTGGCCAATTGGAGGAAACAAAATTGTAAAAATTAAAAAAAAAATTAAAAATAAAGCATGAAAAAATATTTTGCCACTAAAAATGCTGTTTTATATGTAAACTAAGGTAAACACAAAAAAGTACACGTTTATTATCGCCACATCCGTAACAACCCAAACTATAAAAAAATAAAATAAACACAGCAAAAATGTTCAGATGGTGTATACAAAAAAAAATGGTATCACTAAAAATATCACTTTGACCAGCAAAGAATGCGGCCCCCCAAATTCAAATTTTTTCCATGTGTGGCCCATATGCCCAGCCGAGTTTGAGACCCCTGGTCTAAACTGTTTTAATTTTCACTTGTTCATTACTGAATACATAAACTCGGGAACTGGAGTATTTATTTTTTTCATTCATTCCGGCATACAAGTAGTTACATGTGGAGCAAACAATGTTTTCATTTCTTGGAATTATTTTCCATTACTCTTAGGGTATGTGCACACGATGCAGAAATGAAGCAGAAAATTTCTGCATCATTTCTGCATCTCCCTGGCAGAAAAAACGCATGCAGATTGTGCATGCGTTTTTCCTGCAGAATACATGCGGATCCACATGCAGATTGACATGCGTTTCCGCATGCAGATTGACAAGCGCTTTCCAGGCGATTTTAGCATCACCTGGAAAGTGCTTGACAACTAGGTCACACTATATAAATCCATGCAAACAGCATGGATTTATATAGTGTGACCCGAGAGAGTGTATATACTTACCTCTGATGGCCCGTGCTGTCCTGCTTTACAAAGTTCCCGGCTGCCGGCAACTTTGAATTGAAAGACCTGCCGACGTCAGCGTCACGTGACCCGTCACATGACTCTGACGTCACCGCAGGTCCTACAACTCACTGCAAGTGCCGGGAACCAAGCGGGAGCGCTGCGCGGGCCGACAGAAGGTAAGAATACATTTATTTTTTATTTTATTCTTTTTTTACAGCTTTTTTAATGGTACCTGGGTGTGGATGAGACTCTCCTCTCCTCCACACCCGGGTACCATCCGCATATTAGAACGCGCCAATAACGCAAGTACAAATGCTGTCTTGCGGAATTGGCGCGTTCTAATGCAAGTCAATGGCGGCGAAATCGCTGCGTTTCCGCAAAATTAATTGACATGCTGCGGATTTTTGACTGCAGCGTTAACGCTGCGGAAAAATCCGCATCATGGGCACAGCACATGCGGATTTCCATTGGGGAACATTGCTTCCCTTCTACCATGCGTTTTTCATGCGTTTCCGCGGCGTTTACGCAACTGCAAAAACGCCGCGGAAACGCATGAAATACGCATCGTGTGAACTCAGCCTTAGACATGTATTCTCTTGGAGTGTCATGGCATATTGCTGGGATATGCCACAGCATTCTGATTGGTAAGGCTATGTTCACACATCATGTTTTTTGTTCCTTTTTTTAATGCAAATTTTCAGCTGTGTTTTGCAGTAGCAGTAAAGTCTATGAGATTCCAGAATTCTTAGTTCACACATCATGTTTTCTTTTTGTTCAGGATTTTGTGCCTTACTTGTTTTTTTTTGCAAAATAGAGCATGTCACTTCTTTCAGTATTTTTTCAGCATTTTTCACCCATTGGAAGTAATGGGTAACGAAAAAACACTGAAAAAATGACTAGTGTGAACATAGCTATCAGGTTTTGCTGTGTTTTTAGTGAAAATAAGCAAGTACAACATGATGTGAAACGCATTTATTTTTGTAATTTTACCATCTTGTCTTGGTCACTGAGATGGTAGTTTGTATTAGTACAGTGTAATTAAATTAGTGATGTGTACAGTGTAAACATTGGCTGAGCTATGTATGAGATTAAACAATACCTGTGTCCCAGGCAGGTGTGAAATTATATAATGCCCTGAGCAATTCAATGACAGACCCCATAGTGTGAAAGTAAATAGTGTCATACAAACTCAATGCACTGCCAGTGTCTTAGGTAAACTATTCCTGAACAATTCACCTCCCCCACTGTACATTTAAAATTCTGGTTAATATGTTTTCACATACAGTACAAACCAAAAGTTTGGACGCACCTTCTCATTTAAAGATTTTTCTGTATTTTCATGACTATGAAAATTGTACATTCACACTGAAGGCATCAAAACTATGAATTAACACATGTGGAATTATATACTTAACAAAAAAGTGTGAAACAACTGCAAATATGTCTTATTTTCTAGGTTCTTCAAAGTAGCCACCTTTTGCTTTGATGACTGCTTTGCACACTCTTGGCATTCTCTTGATGAGTGTAGCATCGGTGTCTCTGCCCCGTTCTAGGCAGAGACGCCGTCCCTCTCACCTCCCCGCTCCTGGCGCGGCGTCCTCCAGCGCTTCTCTCCCCGTTGCTTCCGGCACGCGCTCCTTCCCCGGCAGTGTGCTTAGGGCGCGCGCGCGCGCGCGCTCCCCCTCTCTTAAAGGGACCGCGCGCGCCGTCCTAAGGAGTCCCCGGCCAATTGCCGGAGGACCTCCCATATATAAGGCACCTCCTCCAAAATGGAGGTGCCCGAGCAATGTTGTAGCACTGTTCACTACTCTGCTTCAGCCCTCAGGTCCCGTTGCCAGTTACCTGCCAGATACCTGCCAGATTCCTGCCAGTCTGCTGTCTTATTCCTGCCTGATATCCTGCTACCTGCCTGCTAGCCTAAGGTCCGACGGTCTGCCTTCCAACTCCTGTCAGTCTGTCTAAGGACCAGCTTGCCCGCTCACCTGGGAGCGCACATCTTCTACCTGCCTGCTTGCCTGAGGTCCGACGGTCTGCCTTCCAACTCCTGTCAGTCTGTCTAAGGACCAGCTTGCCCGCTCACCTGGGAGCGCTCATCTGCTGCCTGTCTGCTAGCCTACCTGGAGGCTCTGCCGTCACGTGCTGTGACCACCCGCCTGTCCAGAGACTCCTGCCCGCTCACCTGGGAGCGCTCATCTGCTACCTGTCTGTTGGTCTTCCTGGAGGCTCCGCCGTCACATGCTGTGACCACCCGTTTATCCAGAGACTCTCACCTGCTCACCTGGGAGCTCACGTCTATCATCAGCCGCCACAGGTCGTACCAATCCTTTACCCAGAGACTGCCCCGGTCACTTGCCGTGACCTCCTGCCCGTTCATCCAGAGACTGCCCCGGTCACTTGCCGTGACCTCCTGCCCGTTCATCCAGAGACTGCCCCGGTCACTTGCCGTGACCTCCTGTCCGTTCATTCAGAGACTGTCCCGGTCACCTGCTGTGACTGCCTGCCCGTCTACCCTGGTCGCCACCCGGTCCCTTACAAGGACCGCCCCCTTGTATAGTAGCTCAGAGGTTCCGCCTCCCAGACCCGTTACAGTTTGCTCGGGCCATGGATCCCGGTGGCACCCAAGCTCCCTCGCTCTCGGACCTGTGTCATGAACTGTCCCGTCAGAGGTCCCAACAGGAGTCCATCCTGGGTCACCTGCGGAATGTCAATTCTCGCCTGGACACTCTGACTGCTCCGCCTGCAACCACCGCCAGCGCCATGACTCGCAATCCGGCAGCTCCACTGCCCACTAATAACATGGTATCCTACCCCGGACCCCGGCTTTCTGCACCTCCTCGCTTCGGAGGCGACTCCGCCCAGGCTCGGGGCTTCATAAATCAGTGCACCCTGCACTTTGAACTCCTGTCTCACCAGTTTAACTCCGACCGGGCCAAAATTGCCTTCATCATGTCCCATCTCACCGGGGAGGCCCTGGCCTGGCTAAATCCTCTATGGGAGAGAGGAGACCCCCTGGTGTCCGACTTGCCTGCCTTTCTCACGGCTTTCCGGAAAGTCTTCGACGAACCCGGACGGAAGACCTCATCCGCATCATTACTGCTACGCCTCCGTCAGGGAAGTCTCACCGTGGGCCAATATGCCATACGGTTCCGTACCCTTGCCTCGGAGCTGGCCTGGGATAATGACGCTCTGGTATCCGTCTTCTGGGAGGGTCTGTCCGGCCGTATTAAAGATGAACTTGCCGGTCGGGACATTCCTACCACTCTCGATGACCTAATAACTCTTGCCACCTGGATTGACCTACGGTTCCAGGAGCGTGCCAAAGAGGTCACCCGTGAGAGGAGGTTTCCACGTCTAGCTCCTACTTTTCAGAAACCCGTCACTCCCTCCGTCTCTCCTCTGGTACATTCTCCTGAGCCTATGCAGGTCGACCAGACCAAGATGGTCGGTTCTCGCCAAGAGTCTCGTCGAGCCGAGGGAAGCTGTTTCTATTGTGGCAGTATGAAGCACCTCATCCGTTCCTGCCCGGAAAAGCCGGGAAACGCCAGTGTCTAGGACCACTCGGAGTGGTCGTCCTAGACAAAAGTAAGCCCTCTCCGTCTCTGACCTTACCGGTCTCTATTGCTTGGGGAGAGAACCGTCTCTTTGAACTCGCCCATCTGGAAACCTCATCTCCCAGTCTCTGGTAGAGAGATACCATATTCCCACCAAGTCCCTGGCTGAGCCATTGTCAGTCGCCTCCATGGATGGAAGACTTCTCTCAGAGACCATCCTGCTCGTCACTGAACCCATAACCCTGCAGGTGGGAATGCTGCACTCTGAGGAGGTCTCATTCCATGTGCTGTCCGGACTTTCTTACTCCCTGTTGCTAGGTTTACCTTGGCTCCAGACACATGAACCCGTATTGAACTGGCGGTCCGGTGAAGTACTCCGATGGGGTCCTGACTGCCATAGGACCTGCCTGGTCCCCGTCCGTCCACTTCACCCTCAGCCTACTCCAGCTAACTTACCTGGTCTCCTGGCTCCCTACTGGCCCTATGCGGACGTCTTCGGTAAGAAGGAAGCTGAGACGTTGCCACCCCATAGGCCATACGATTGCCCGATCGACCTGGTACCTGGCACCACTCCTCCCCATGGGCGTATCTACCCGTTGTCTGCAGCCGAGATCCGGGCCATGTCTGAGTACATTGAAGAGAATCTGGCTAGGGGTTTTATCCGAAAATCTACCTCCCCGGCTGGAGCCGGATTCTTCTTTGTCAAAAAGAAAGACGGCTCGCTACGTCCCTGTATTGACTACAGAGGACTCAATCTCATCACGGTAAAAAACAAATATCCCCTGCCACTCATCTCCGAATTGTTTGACCGTCTCAAGGGCGCCAGGATCTTCTCCAAGCTGGATCTACGAGGAGCGTATAATCTGGTCCGTATCCGTCAAGGAGACGAGTGGAAGACGGCATTCAATACCCGGGACGGTCACTACGAGTACCTTGTGATGCCCTTTGGTCTCTGTAATGCTCCCGCGGTCTTTCAGGAACTAGTCAACGACATCTTCCGTGACCTCCTGTACTCCTGCGTAGTGGTATACCTGGACGATATCTTGGTCTTCTCTCCGGATCTCCCCACACACCGGAGGGATGTTCGTCAGGTCCTGCTTAGGCTTCGGCAGAACCACCTTTATGCCAAATACGAGAAGTGCCTCTTCGATCAGACCTCCCTTCCGTTCTTGGGCTACGTCATCTCCCAAACAGGTCTGCAAATGGATCCCGAGAAGCTCTCTTCCGTTCTAAAATGGCCTCGTCCTGAAGGTTTGAAGGCGATACAGCGATTCCTGGGCTTCTCTAATTACTATCGTCTTTTCATCCCACGCTTCTCGTCTCGGACTGCTCCCATATCTGCACTTACCCGTAAGGGGGCAAACCCCAGGACATGGTCGCCTGAAGCCGAGGAGGCCTTCCTTTCCCTAAAGAAAGCCTTCGCCTCTGCTCCCGTCCTGCACCGTCCGGACTGTAATAAACAATTCTACCTGGAGGTTGATGCCTCCTCCGCCGGAGCGGTGCTCACCCAAAAATCTTCTACCGGGAGAATGGTAACATGCGGCTTCTTCTCCAAAATCTTCTCCTCGTCGGAGCGCAACTACTCCGTAGGAGACCGTGAATTGCTAGCCATCAAATTGGCACTGGGGGAGTGGCGCTATCTGCTTGAAGGGGCTCTCTACCCGGTAATTATCTACACGGATCACAAAAACCTGGCATATCTCCAAAATGCCCAGAGACTCAATCCCCGCCAGGCCCGGTGGTCGTTGTTTTTTGCCCGCTTCGACTTCGTTCTTCATTTCCGTCCGGCGGACAAGAACGTCAAAGCTGATGCCTTGTCCCGGTCCTTCCTGTCCTCCGATCAAGAGGAGGAACCTACGCACATCATCGACTCCTCCAAGGTGATGAATGTGGCCCCCTTGGATCTGACTCGTCTTCCACCCGGTAAGACGTTCGTAGCTGTGCCAGATCGGGAGAGGGTTCTTCGCTGGGGACATTCTTCTAAACTAGCTGGCCATGCTGGCCAAAAGAAGACCTTCCAACTTATTACCCGGCATTACTGGTGGCCTACCCTGCGTAAGGACGTGGTAGACTTCGTCGCGGCCTGTTCATCCTGTGCCCGTAACAAAGTTCCCCGACATCTACCAGCCGGCCATCTCCTGCCCCTTCCCGTACCTGCTGCTCCTTGGCAACACATCGCTATGGACTTTATCACCGACCTTCCAGTTTCTGCCGGTTATACTGTCATTTGGGTTGTCGCTGACCGTTTTTCTAAGATGGCCCACTTCATTCCCCTGCCTAGTCTCCCGTCTGCACCCGAGCTGGCTAAAGACTTTATCCGCCACATCTTCCGTCTCCATGGTCTGCCCCTCCACATCGTGTCGGATCGTGGGGTTCAGTTCACCTCACGCTTCTGGAGAGCCACATGTAAGCTGCTGGACATTACCCTGGACTTCTCCTCCGCTTACCACCCTCAGTCCAATGGTCAAGTGGAGCGGATCAATCAGACCTTGACCAGCTACCTCCGGCACTTCGTTGATGCTCACCACTCGGACTGGGTGGATCTCCTACCATGGGCCGAGTTCTCTTATAACAACCATGAGAGCGAATCCTCTTCCAAATCCCCGTTCTTTATAGTCTGTGGCCAACATCCCCGGATTCCACTTCCTGTCTCCGTTTCTGTGGACAACCCTGCTGCGGAGTCTCTTGTCAGCGAATTTTCTACTATTTGGGAGAGCACCAGGTCCGCTCTTCTTCTCTCCTCTGAGCGGATGTAGAGATATGCTGATAAGAGACGTCTGGATCCGCCCCAATTCCGTCCGGGAGACAAGGTTTGGCTCTCATCCAAACATGTGCGGCTCAAAGTACCCTCCTTCAAGTTGGGTCCTCGATTCATCGGCCCCTTCGAAGTCCTCAGGCAAATTAACCCTGTGGCCTACAAATTAAAACTCCCGGCCACCCTACGGATCCCCAACTCCTTCCACGTATCTCTCCTCAAACCCGTTGTCTTTAACTTTTTTTCCAAAAATCTAGGTGCCCCTCCTGCTCCGGTTTCCGCTGATGACGTCTTTGAGGTAGAGAGTATTCTGGCCTCCAAGAGGGTAAGAGGAAAAACCTTTTTTCTGGTAGATTGGAAGGGGTTTGGTCCTGAGGAGAGAACTTGGGAACCCAGGGAGAACATCAACGCCCCGCTTCTCCTTGAAAAATTTCTTTCTGGCCAAAAAAAGAGGGGGCCTAAAGGGGGGGGGGTACTGTAGCATCGGCGTCTCTGCCCCGTTCTAGGCAGAGACGCCGTCCCTCTCACCTCCCCGCTCCTGGCGCGGCGTCCTCCAGCGCTTCTCTCCCCGTTGCTTCCGGCACGCGTTCCTTCCCCGGCAGTGTGCTTAGGGCGCGCGCGCGCTCCCCCTCTCTTAAAGGGACCGCGCGCGCCGTCCTAAGGAGTCCCCGGCCAATTGCCGGAGGACCTCCCATATATAAGGCACCTCCTCCAAAATGGAGGTGCCCGAGCAATGTTGCAGCACTGTTCACTACTCTGCTTCAGCCCTCAGGTCCCGTTGCCAGTTACCTGCCAGATACCTGCCAGATTCCTGCCAGTCTGCTGTCTTATTCCTGCCTGATATCCTGCTACCTGCCTGCTAGCCTGAGGTCCGACGGTCTGCCTTCCAACTCCTGTCAGTCTGTCTAAGGACCAGCTTGCCCGCTCACCTGGGAGCGCACATCTTCTACCTGCCTGCTTGCCTGAGGTCCGACGGTCTGCCTTCCAACTCCTGTCAGTCTGTCTAAGGACCAGCTTGCCTGCTCACCTGGGAGCGCTCATCTGCTGCCTGTCTGCTAGCCTACCTGGAGGCTCTGCCGTCACGTGCTGTGACCACCCGCCTGTCCAGAGACTCCTGCCCGCTCACCTGGGAGCGCTCATCTGCTACCTGTCTGTTGGTCTTCCTGGAGGCTCCGCCGTCACATGCTGTGACCACCCGTTTATCCAGAGACTCTCGCCTGCTCACCTGGGAGCTCACGTCTATCATCAGCCGCCACAGGTCGTACCAATCCTTTACCCAGAGACTGCCCCGGTCACTTGCCGTGACCTCCTGCCCGTTCATCCAGAGACTACCCCGGTCACTTGCCGTGACCTCCTGCCCGTTCATCGAGAGACTGCCCCGGTCACTTGCCGTGACCTCCTGTCCGTTAATTCAGAGACTGTCCCGGTCACCTGCTGTGACTGCCTGCCCGTCTACCCTGGTCGCCACCCGCTCCCTTACAAGGACCGCCCCCTTGTATAGTAGCTCAGAGGTTCCGCCTCCCAGACCCGTTACAATGAGCTTCAAGAGGTAGTCACCGGAAATGGTCTTCCAACAATCTTGAAAGATTCCCCAGAGATGCTTAGCACTTGTTGGCCCTTTTGCCTTCACTCTGCGTTCCAGCTCACCCCAAACCATCTCGATTGGGTTCAGGTCTGGTGACTGTGGAGGCCAGGTCATCGGGCGTAGCACCCCATCACTCTCCCCCTTGGTCAAATAGCCCTTACACAGCCTCCAGGTGTGTTTGGGGTCATTGTCCTGTTGAAAAATAAATGATGGTCCAACTAAACGCAAACCGGATGGAATAGCATGCTGCTGCAAGATGCTGTGGTAGCCATGCTGGTTCAGTAAGCCTTCAATTTTGAATAAATCCCCAAGTGTCACCAGCAAAGCACCCCCACACCATCACACCTCCTCCTCCATGTAGCGCTGGCGTCCCTGCCCTCTGATAGGCAGGGACGCTGCTCCCCTCACCGCTCTGCTGTCAGCGCGCGCTCCGTCCCGGCGTCCTCTCCCCGCTCTGCTGTCAGCGCGCGCTCCGTCCCGGCGTCCTCCTCCTGCTCTGCTGTCAGCGCGCGCTCCGTCCCGGCGTCCTCCTCCTGCTCTGCTCTCAGCGCGCGCTCCTTCCCGGCCCCTGTGCTTAGGGCGCGCGCGCTTCCCTCCTCTTAAAGGGGCCGCGCGCGCCGCCCTAAAGAGTCCCCGGCCAATGGCCGGAGGACTTCATCATATATAAGGCACCTCCTCCAAAATGGAGGTGCCCGAGCAATGTTGTTTGCACCTGTGTCTCACCTGTGCTTCAGCCCTCAGGTCCCGTTGCCAGTTACCTGCCAGTTTCCTGCTAGTTACCTGCCTGATTCCTGCCTGAATACTTGTTACCTGTCTGCCAGTCTGAGGTCCGACGGTCTGCCTTACAACTCCGGTCAGCCTGTCTAAGGACCAACTTGTCCGCTCACCTGGGAGCGCACATCAGCTACCTGCCTGCTTGCCTGAGGTCCGACGGTCTGCCTTACAACTCCGGTCAGTCTGTCTATGGACCAGCTTGCCCGCTCACCTGGGAGCGCTTCTCCGCTACCTGCCTGCTTGCCAGCCCGGAGGCTCCGTTGTCACGTGCTGTGACCACCAGCTATCTCAGAGACTCTTGCCCGCTCACCTGGGAGCGCATCTCCGTTACCTGCCTGCTTGCCAGCCCGGAGGTCCCGTTGTCACGTGCGGTGACCACCAGCTATTCCAGAGACTCTTGCCCACTCACCTGGGAGCGCTTCTCCGTTACCTACCTGCCTGCCAGCCCGGAGGTTCCGCCGTCACGTGCCGTGACCACCTGCTATTCCAGAGACTCTCGCTTGCTCACCTGGGAGCACACATCTACCATCTGCCTGCTAGCCTACCCGGAGGCTCCGCCATCACAGGTCGTACCTACCCCTTACCCAGAGACTGCCCTGATCACTTGCCGTAACTCCCTGTCCGTTCACCCAGAGACTGCCACCCGCTCCCTTACAAGGGCCGCCCCCTTGTATAGTAGCTCAGAGGTTCCGCCTCCCGGACCCGTTACAGTTTGCTCGGGCCACGGAACCCGGTGGCACCCAAGCTCCCTCGCTCTCGGACCTCTGTCTTGAACTGTCCCGTCAGAAGTCCCAACAGGAGGCCATCCTGGGTCATCTGCGGAATGTTAATACTCGCCTGAACACCCTGTCTGATCCTGCAACTACGGCCAGTACCATGGTATCCTTTTCCGGACCCCGGCTCTCTGCACCTCCTCGCTTCGGAGGCGACTCCGTCCTGGCTCGGAGCTTCATAAATCAGTGCACCCTGCATTTTGAACTATTGTCCCACCAGTTTAACTCCGACCGAGCCAAAATTGCATTCATCATGTCCCATCTCACCGGGGAGGCTCTGGCCTGGCTAAATCCTCTATGGGAGAGAGGAGACCCCCTGGTGTCCGACTTGCCTGCCTTTCTCACGGCTTTCCGGAAAGCCTTCGACGAACCCGGACGGAGGACCTCATCCGCATCATCTCTGCTACGCCTCCGTCAGGGAAGCCTCACCGTGGGTCAATATGCCATACGGTTCCGTACCCTTGCCTCGGAGCTGGCCTGGGATAACGAAGCTCTGGTATCCGTCTTCTGGGAGGGTCTGTCCGGCCGTATTAAAGATGAACTTGCTGGTCGGGACATTCCTACCACTCTCGATGACCTAATAACTCTTGCCACCCGGTTTGACCTACGGTTCCAGGAACGTGCCAAAGAGGTCACCCGTGAAAAGGGGCTTCCACGTCTGGTTCCTACTTTTCTGAAACCCGTCACTCCTTCCGTTTCTCCCCAGGTACACTCTCCTGAGCCTATGCAGGTCGACCAGACCAAGATGGTCAAATCCCGTCAGGACTTTCGCCGTGCCGAGGGGAGCTGCTTCTACTATGGCAGTAAGGAGCATCGGATCCGTGCCTGCCCGGAGAGGTCGGGAGAACGCCTGTGTCTAGGTTCGCTCAGAGGACTTGATCTAGACAAAAATAAATCCTCTCCATCCCTGCTGCTGTCTGTCTCAATCATCTGCGGGGAGAATCGTTATTCCGAACTAGCCCAACTTGACTCTGGAGCAGCCGGAAATCTTATTTCACTGTCCCTGGTGGAGAAATACCGCATCCCCACCAAACCTCTGGCTGTACCCTTGTCTGTTGTTGCCGTGGATGGGGGCCTCTTATCTCGCCCCATCCAATTCATCACCGAATCCATTACTCTGCAAGTGGGTATGCTGCATTCAGAGAGTATCTCCCTTCACGTTCTGCCTGGACTCTCTCACGCCCTCTTGCTAGGTCTGCCTTGGCTCCAGAGACATGCACCCGTGCTTGACTGGCAAACCGGAGAAGTCCTTCGCTGGGGACAAGACTGTCATAAAACCTGTCTGGTTCCCGTCCATTCCGTCCGTCCCTCTCCTATCCCAGCTAATCTACCTGGACTTCCGATTCCTTATTGGTCTTGTGCTGATGTCTTTGATATGGAGGAGGCAGAGACATTACCACCTCATAGACCATGTGACTGCCCCATCGATCCCGCCAGAGTAATGCAGGTGGCCCCCGTGAGTCTAAATTGTCTCCCTCCTGGTAAGACGTTCGTATCGGTACCTGATCGGGAGAGGATCCTACACTGGGGTCATTCGTCTAAACTAGCTGGCCACGCCGGTCAGAAAAAGACCCTCCAGCTTATTACCCGGCACTACTGGTGGCCTAACCTGCACAAGGATGTTATGGACTTTGTTTCTGCCTGTGCGTCCTGCGCCCGCAACAAGGTTCCGAGACACCTGTCGGCCGGCCGCCTTCTTCCTCTGCCAGCACCTGCTGCCCCCTGGCAGCATATAGCGATGGACTTCGTAACTGATCTGCCCGTCTCTGCCGGTTGTACGGTCATTTGGGTGGTCGCTGACCGCTTTTCCAAGATGGCTCACTTCATTCCCCTGCCAGGTCTTCCGTCTGCACCCGAGCTGGCTAGAGTCTTTATCCGCCACATCTTCCGTCTTCATGGCCTGCCCCGTCACATCGTGTCGGATCGAGGAGTACAGTTCACTTCTCGTTTCTGGAGAGCCACTTGTAAATTGCTAGACGTCACTCTGGACTTCTCCTCCGCTTACCACCCACAGTCTAATGGTCAAGTGGAGCGGATCAATCAGAACCTGACCAGTTACCTCCGGCACTTCGTTAATGCTCACCATTCTGACTGGGTGGATCTCCTGCCATGGGCCGAATTCTCGTACAACAATCACGAGAGCGAGTCTTCCTCCATATGGGAGAGTACCCGGTCCGCACTCCTTCTGTCATCCGAGCGTATGAAAAGGCACGCTGACAAAGGACGTCTGGATCCTCCTCAATTCCGTCCTGGGGATAAAGTCTGGCTCTCGTCCAAATATGTCCGGCTCAAGATCCCTTCCTATAAGTTGGGGCCTCGGTTCATCGGCCCACTGGAGGTTATCAGTCAGATCAACCCGGTGGCCTATAAATTGAAACTCCCGGCCAACTTACGGATCCCTAACTCCTTCCATGTATCTCTCTTCAAACCTGTGGTACTTAACTCTTTTTCTAAGTCTACAGGTACGCCTCTTGCTCCGGTTTCTGCTGAGGACGAGTTTGAGGTAGAGAACATTCTTGCCACCAAAAGGGTAAGAGGAAAGACCTTTTTCTTGGTAGATTGGAGGGGGTTTGGTCCTGAGGAGAGAACGTGGGAGCCCCGGGAGAATATCCATGCCCCTCTCATCCTAGCTAAATTTCTGTCTGGCCTAAAAAAGGGGGGGGCCTAAAGGGGGGGGTACTGTAGCGCTGGCGTCCCTGCCCTCTGCTAGGCAGGGACGCTGCTCCCCTCACCGCTCTGCTGTCAGCGCGCGCTCCGTCCCGGCGTCCTCTCCCCGCTCTGCTGTCAGCGCGCGCTCCGTCCCGGCGTCCTCCTCCTGCTCTGCTGTCAGCGCGCGCTCCGTCCCGGCGTCCTCCTCCTGCTCTGCTCTCAGCGCGCGCTCCTTCCCGGCACCTGTGCTTAGGGCGCGCGCGCGCGCGCGCTTCCCTCCTCTTAAAGGGGCCGCGCGCGCCGCCCTAAAGAGTCCCCGGCCAATGGCCGGAGGACTTCATCATATATAAGGCACCTCCTCCAAAATGGAGGTGCCCGAGCAATGTTGTTTGCACCTGTGTCTCACCTGTGCTTCAGCCCTCAGGTCCCGTTGCCAGTTACCTGCCAGTTACCTGCCAGTTTCCTGCCAGTTTCCTGCTAGTTACCTGCCTGATTCCTGCCTGAATACTTGTTACCTGTCTGCCAGTCTGAGGTCCGACGGTCTGCCTTACAACTCCGGTCAGCCTGTCTAAGGACCAACTTGTCCGCTCACCTGGGAGCGCACATCAGCTACCTGCCTGCTTGCCTGAGGTCCGACGGTCTGCCTTACAACTCCGGTCAGTCTGTCTATGGACCAGCTTGCCCGCTCACCTGGGAGCGCTTCTCCGCTACCTGCCTGCTTGCCAGCCCGGAGGCTCCGTTGTCACGTGCTGTGACCACCAGCTATCTCAGAGACTCTTGCCTGCTCACCTGGGAGCGCATCTCCGTTACCTGCCTGCTTGCCAGCCCGGAGGTCCCGTTGTCACGTGCGGTGACCACCAGCTATTCCAGAGACTCTTGCCCACTCACCTGGGAGCGCTTCTCCGTTACCTACCTGCCTGCCAGCCCGGAGGTTCCGCCGTCACGTGCCGTGACCACCTGCTATTCCAGAGACTCTCGCTTGCTCACCTGGGAGCACACATCTACCATCTGCCTGCTAGCCTACCCGGAGGCTCCGCCATCACAGGTCGTACCTACCCCTTACCCAGAGACTGCCCTGATCACTTGCCGTAACTCCCTGTCCGTTCACCCAGAGACTGCCACCCGCTCCCTTACAAGGGCCGCCCCCTTGTATAGTAGCTCAGAGGTTCCGCCTCCCGGACCCGTTACACTCCATGCTTCACGGTGGGAACCAGGCATGTAGAATCCATCCGTTCACCTTTTCTGCGTCGCACAAATACACGGTGGTTGGAACCAAAGATCTCAAATTTGGACTCATCAGACCAAAGGACAGATTTCCACTGGTCTAATGTCCATTCCTTGTGTTCTTTAACCCAAACAAGTCTCGTCTGCTTGTTGCCTGTCCTTAGCAGTGGTTTCCTAGCAGCTACTTTACCATGAAGGCCTGCTGCACAAAGTCTCCTCTTAACAGTTGTTGAAAAGATGTGTCTGCTGCTAGAACTCTGTGTGACATTGACCTGGTCTCTAATCTGAGCTGCTGTTAACCTGCGATTTCTGAGGCTGATGACTCGGATAAACTTATCCTCAGAAGCAGAGGTGACTCTTGGTCTTCCATTCCTGGGGCGGTCCTCATGTGAGCCAGTTTCTGTGTAGCGCTTGATGGTTTTTGCAGCTGCACTTGGGGACACTTTCAAAGTGTGCCCAATTTTTCGCACTGACTGACGTTTATTTCTTAAAGTAATGATGGCCACTCGTTTTTCTTTACTTAGCTGCTTTTTTCTTGCCATAATACAAATTCTAACAGTCTATTCAGTAGGACTATCAGCTGTGTATCCACCAGACTTCTGCACAACACAACTGATGGTCCCAACCCCATTTATAAGGCAAGAAATCCCACTTATTAAACCTGACAGGGCACACCTGTGAAGTTAAAACCATTTCCGATGACTACCTCTTGAAGCTCATCAAGAGAATGCCAAGAGTGTGCAAAGCAGTCATCAAAGCAAAAGGTGGCTACTTTGAAGAACCTAGAATATAAGACATATTTTCAGTTGTTTCACACTTTTTTGTTAAGTATATAATTCCACATATGTTAATTCATAGTTTTGATGCCTTCAGTGTGAATGTACAATTTTCATAGTCCTGAAAATACAGAAAAATCTTTAAATGAGAAGGTGTGTCCAAACTTTTGGTCTGTACTGTATGTCTTTCATTGGTGACCTGTGTTCATGCTTCCATGGTGGAAGAAAAGCTGAACTTTGGCTATGTTCACACATCATGTTTTTTTCAGTGTTTTTTGTGCCTAAACCAGAATGAAGTTTTTTTTTGTTCACTGAACTTTATGTACATGCATAACAGAGACCAAAGGACAGTGAGAAAAACGCTGAAAAAACGCACCAAAAGCGCACACAAAAAAAGCAAGAAAACTTCAACAAAAATCCTGAACAACCTCCTGGCAAGAGATCAGGTTTTGCTGCAGAAAATGAATGCTGAAAAAAACATGATGTGTGAACATAGCCTAAGGGAGCTAACCATGGGGCCTCCCTGCTGATCCTGAGATGGGAATGGGACTGAAGATCTTTTGGCATTGGGGTGAAATGCCTGCAGGGAACTACAATAATCAATAATGCTCCATTTAAGTTAAGTGAGCTGCGCTTTAGTTCCCTTCTCAGGAACTAGGCAAGGAAGTTTTTAAGAATTGTGCAGGTACTGGAATTTGTTTTGATGTACAGTCATGCTTTATTGTGGAAAAACATCTTTCAACCCAATAATATAAAATGCCAGAGCTACAGAAAAACTGGGTAAAAAGCAATCTGTACGGCCTGCTTAAAGAAAACCTTACAGTACAGAATGTACCTGGTATGTGTATATATACTGTATGTACAGTACAGGCCAAAAGTTTGGACACACCTTCTCATTTAAAGATTTTTCTGTATTTTCATGCCTTTGAAAATTGTACATTCACACTGAAGGCATCAGAACTATGAATTAACATATGTGGAATTATATACTTAACAAAAAAGTGTGAAACAACTGAAAATATGTCTTATATTCTAGGTTCTTCAAAGTAGCCACCTTTTGCTTTGATGACTGCTTTGCACACTCTTGGCATTCTCTTGATGATCTTCAAGAGGTAGTCACCAGAAATGGTTTTCACTTCACAGGTGTGCCCTGTCAGGTTTAATAAGTGGGATTTATTGCCTTATAAATGGGGTTGGGACCATCAGTTGTGTTGTGCAGAAGTCAGGTGGATATGTAGCGCCCCGAGGGTTCGGTCCCTACAGAGGTATTATACCTCAACCAGAGGTGTGATATCCCACTCCCGGGTAAGGATGGTGTGTGGACCGGGACTCAGTTAGCTGCATGCATCACACACACCCCATTTCTGGGGGACAGCTCAACGGTGCTCCCATTAGTACAGTAATGCAGGCACGACAGAACATGTCCCTGGCTGGAGTGGGGAGGGGGGAGGAAAGCCCTGCGATGTAGGAGCAGGAGGGGACGGTTTCTGGGCATAGGTAGGAGCTCATTGGTTGCTTGTCACCTGGGCTCATACACTAGGGGAAGGTATATAAGGTGGGCACCATCTTAGTTCTGGGTTGAGTACAGTGCAGAGAGAGGAGAAGTTCTGCCAGAGAGGGCTGACAGGGAGCTGTGGCTCAGTCTGGGCCCAGCTCCACTTGGCAGGCCTAGGGTGAAGGCCGGAGCCAGAGAGGAGAAGGGAACAGAAACAGAAAGGAACAGCAAAGAGAGAGAAGTACCCAAAGTGTAGAAACACCCAGAGACACGAAGGCGGAAGGAACCCTAAGGACCCAGGAGATTGCGAGTGACGGGTTGGCAGAACAGGGTATCAGATCCCAAGTTGGTGGAGGCGCCTAATCCTTAGCCAAGAACCGGAGGTTGTGATCATTTACTGGTGCGACCCCTCACTACACCTACTAGGAAGGCACACCACATAGGGTCAGGGAAGTGGACACCCAGTCCTCCCAGGAGAAGACCCGAGGCAGCTGGACAGAAGTAGTGTCACTGGTGGGGCACAGCTGACGAAAGGATAGAAGGGAGTCCTGTGCCACACTCCGGAATTGCCTGGGGGTTGATCGAGCCCCCTGCCTGGTGGACGCCACACGGCTCAGGCGGTCCTATCTGTGCACAAGTGACCTGGATGAGAACTGTGAGTAAAGAACCTGAACTGCAACACCTTGTCTCTGTGCTTTCTCACCGCGTCAGCACTACTAGTACTGGGACGCCCCGCACCACAACCACCATCATCACTCTACACTGCCCTGAGGCTATACTCCTCCTGTGGGGAGTTGTACTACACTCTGCTGCACCCACAACACCAGCCTCAGCGGTCTGCCCTGCAGCGGCGGTACACCCTTACCGCAATCCACGGGTGGCGTAGTCGGACATTTAACCATAAAAACCCTATAAAGACTGCCACTGGTTTGACCACCCTGAGCCACGGGACCGGGTCGCCGCCACGGAGACTACAACCCCCAGAGACCCGGCTCCGGGTAACCCACACACGTGCACACACGGCCCAGGGGGCGCGTCAACTTTGGCGTAGTCGGCAGGATCGTTACCAACCCGCCGCAAACGGGTATTGCACGCATGAAAAGAGACTGTTTTATTGTATTAAAGATGGCGCCCGCCCCTGAGGAACGAGCGCCATAATGTGTGCGCCAAAAGACAACAGGAAACCACCTCCCATCGTGGGCCAGGTCCCAGAATGGCGCCAAAGAAGGAGCCCATCCCCAACAGCCATGAGTGCGGCTGTAGAGATGTCCATCAATGTGGGGGGGCTGCCCCTGAAGGTGATTGTCTGCAGGTGGCCCCAAGACAACCCCCAATGGGGGCGGACAGGAAAGAAAACTGTGGGGCAGGGTGCGGTCTGGATCAGTCTGGACAGACTGCACCCGGGAATGGAAGTAACACCAAACACCACCAGCACCTTGGCCCGTAGCCTGTTGCAGGATGAACCGCCATGCAGCCTAACCGAATTGCTGGCACAGCTCCCCAGGGACCCGGAGTGTGCGCGAGCTGCGCTGGAGGATCTGGACCGGAGGATGGTTCGGGTGCAGCGGGATGTGTTTGCCGGATGGAAGGAGGAGTTGGCCTGGCAGCCTTTAGCCCACCAGCAGGAGGCGTCACCAGGGCCGAGCAGCGCGCCTGCCTCCGAGGGCGGTGAAGGTGGACCGGTGGCCGAGGACGACGCCGCGGAGGAGGCCATAAAGACCGAGGCAGGTAACGGGGACATCATCACCCCAAGCCCTGAGGCCGCAAGCCTGCCCCTGCCTCCCGTTGCGGGACCCGAAGCCCCGGGAACCGTACCTGCCACCGCGCCTCCGCTACTCCCGGCTAGGCCTCAGGCGGCAAGAGCCGTGGCTACGCCCCGCCCTGCGCCGTGCCCTTTAACCTCGGGCGCGGTCGAAAGACAGACGTCACAGGCCTGGTCGCAAGGCTTAGTGCACCCGGGCGCCACTGCCTCACCAGCGCCCCCTGCCTTGACTGCACCACTCCCGGGCACGATCGGAAGACCACCGGCCTGGTCGCGAGGCCGAGTGCCCCCGGGCGCTGCTCCCCAACCGGGGCCCCCTGCCATACTGCCCCTGGGCGCGGATTTATTCGCCCAGCACACCGGCCCGGATGGACTGCCCCTGGTATGGCCGGCCGACCTGACCAGCAGCCGCCCATGGAGGGACCAGCCCCCGCGTGAACCCCTGATACCGGCTCCGGAGCCCAGAGAGATAATCCATCCCTCACTGGAGGACGCCCAGTTCGAGTGGGACCCCACTGGAGAAAACCTGATGGGGTTCACCCAGGAAACCCGGGCGGACGCAGCCCGTCGACTGGAGTCCTGCCGCCAGCAGTTGGCGACGTTTGAGAGGGAGCGGCGGGAGCGACGTGTCAGGGAGGAGTGGCTCCAAGCACGGAGTGCGGAGCAAAAGAGGAGAGCCCGACAGGATCCCCGAGCCGCCCGCGGTCCCTGAGCCACCGGGACCGTGGTGAAATTCCTGATGGAGCGCGGCTGGGGCTTCATCAGGGATGCTGAGACCACAGACGACGTCTTTGTGACCCGCAGGGACGTCGAGAGCCACTTGCCAGAGGGACGTCGCGGGCGAGATCTATACCCTGGTGACGTGGTCACCTACACCCGGCACAAGGGCGCAAAGGGACTGTACACCCTCCGTGTCCATAGAGTGGTAGGAGAGGAGGAGCAGTACCACTCGGACCCCGAGTACCAAGAGGGCCAGGACGGGCCTGAAGACTACCAAATGTATATAGTTACCCGTCAGGGTGTAAGAACTGTTGTGGGACTGTTTCCACTGAGAGTGTGGTCCCCGTTGGGACTATTATGGGACTGCTACCTGTTTAAAAGTTGCCCCTTTCCTTAATCTGGCTGGGGACTGAGAACAGCCATCCCCTTCCCTACCTGGCCGAGGACTGAGAGCGGCCGCCCCTGTAAATAGTTGCGCTTCCTAAAGCGCCACCTACTGGTTTTATAAAAAGACTGCAACGTCTACCTCAAGACAAATTTACTGGACTGTTGCACCTTTAAGAAGAAAGGACACCTGGTCGCAAGTTGCATGGCGGCCAGTACCCAAGAATGTGTTTTATTTGAGAATGTTTTATACTGAAAAGTTTTATGGTATTTTATATGTGTAATACTTGTTAAAAGAGGAAAGTCTCCCGGTAACGTTGAAGGAGAAAAGTGCCTCCCATAAAGGGAGGGGTTAAATGGTTATTGTCTTATATGCTGTAGCGTCGGCGTCCCTGCCTCCTGCTAGGCAGGGACGCTGTTCCCCTCACCTCTCCACTCCGTGCCCGGCATCCTCCTCCCGCTCTGCTGGCAGCGCGCGCTGCTTCCCGGCCACTGTGCTTAGGGCGCGCGCGCGCTCCCCCTCTCTTAAAGGGGCCGCGCGCGCCGTCCTAAGGAGTCCCCGGTCAATGGCCGGAGGACCTCACCATATATAAGGCACCTCCTCCAAAATGGAGGTGCCCGAGCAATGTTGTTGCAAAGCCTTCACTCTGCTTCAGCCCTCAGGTCCCGTTACCAGTTACCTGCCAGTCACCTGTCAGATTCCTGCTTGATACCTGCCTGATATCCGTTTACCTGCTTGCAAGCCTGCGGTCCGACGGTCTGCCTTCCGACACCTGTCAGTCTGTCTATGGACCAGCCTGCCCGCTCACCTGGGAGCGCTCATCTGCTACCTGCCTGCTAGCCTACCTGGAGGCTCCGCCGTCACTTGCCGTGACCACCTGCCTGTCCAGAGACTCTTGCCTGCTCACCTGGGAGCGCTCATCTGCTACCTGCCTGCTAGCCTACCTGGAGGCTCCGCCGTCACTTGCCGTGACCACCTGCCTGTCCAGAGACTCTTGCCTGCTCACCTGGGAGCGCTCACCTGCTACCTGCCTGCTAGCCTACCTGGAGGCTCCGCCGCCACTTGCCGTGACCACCTGCCTGTCCAGAGACTCTTGCCTGCTCACCTGGGAGCACTCACCTGCTACCTGCCTGCTAGCCTACCTGGAGGCTCTGCCGTCACTTGCCGTGACCACCTGCCCGTCCAAAGACTCTCGCCCGCTCACCTGGGAGCGCTCACCAGCCACCTGCCTGCTGTCCTTCTACCCAGAGACTGTCCCTGTCACTTGCCGTGAGTACCCGTCTTTCTACCCAGAGACTGTCCCTGTCGCTTGCCGTGACTACCTGCCCTTCTACCCTGAGACTGTCCCTGTCACTTGCCGTGACTACCTGCCCGTCTTCCCTGGGAGCCACCCGCTTCCTTACAAAGACTGCCCCCTTGTATAGTTGCTCAGAGGTTCCGCCTCCCAGACCCGTTACATATGCGAATGCATTCTAAAAATTTTGTATGTTTTTGAATTGTCTTTACTCTTTTCCAGCCTGAGGACGTGCTGTGGTTTACCGGGGGGGAATGTAGCGCCCCGAGGGTTCGGTCGCTACAGAGGTATTGCACCTCAACCAGAGGTGTGATATCCCACTCCCGGGTAAGGATGGTGTGTGGACCGGGACTCAGCTGCATGCATCACACACACCCCATTTCTGGGGGACAGCTCAACGGTGCTCCCATTAGTACAGTAATGCAGGCACGACAGAACATGTCCCTGGCTGAAGTGGGGAGGGGGGAGGAAAGCCCAGTGATGTAGGAGCAGGAGGGGACGGTTTCTGGGCATAGGTAGGAGCTCATTGGTTGCTTGTCACCTGGGCTCATATACTAGGGGAAGGTATATTAGGTGGGCACCATCTTAGTTCTGGGTTGAGTACAGTGCAGAGAGAGGAGAAGTTCTGCCAGAGAGGGCTGACAGGGACCTGTGGCTCAGTCTAGGCCCAGCTCCACTTGGCAGGCCTAGGGTGAAGGCCGGAGCCAGAGAGGAGAAGGGAACAGAAACAGAAAGGAACAGCAAAGAGAGAGAAGTACCCAAAGTGTAGAAAGGCCCAGAGACACGAAGGCGGAAGGAACCCTAAGGACCCAGGAGATTGCGGGTGACGGGTTGGCAGAACAGGGTACCGGATCCCAAGTTGGTGGAGGTGCCTAATCCTTAACCAAGAACCGGAGGTTGTGATCATTTAATGGTGCGACCCCTCACTACACCTACTAGGAAGGCACACCACATAGGATCAGGGAAGTGGACACCCAGTCCTCCCAGGAGAAGACCCGAGGCAGCTGGACAGAAGTAGTGTCACTGGTGGGGCACGGCTGACGAAAGGATAGAAGGGAGTCCTGTGCCACACTCCGGAATTGCCTGGGGGTTGATCGAGCCCCCTGCCTGGTGGACGCAGCACGGCTCGGCCGGTCCTATCTGTGCACAAGTGACCTGGATGAGAACTGTGAGTAAAGAACCTGAACTGCAACACCTTGTCTCTGTGCTTTCTCACCGCGTCAGCACTACTAGTTCTGGGACGCCCCGCACCACAACCACCATCATCACTCTACACTGCCCTGAGGCTATACTCCTCCCGTGAGGAGTTGTACTACACTCTGCTGCACCCACAACACCAGCCTCAGCGGTCTGACCTACAGTGGCGGTACACTCTGACCGCAATCCACGGGTGGCGTAGTCGGACATTAAACCACAAAAACCCTATAAAGACTGCCACTGGTTTGACCACCCTGAGCCACGAGACCGGGTCGCCGCCACGGAGACTTCAACCCCGAGAGACCCGGCTCCGGGTAATCCACACACGTGCACACACGGCCCAGGGGACGCGTCGGATACACAGCTGATAGTCCTACTGAATAGACTGTTAGAATTTGTATTATGGCAAGAAAAAAGCAGCTAAGTAAAGAAAAACGAGTGGCCATCATTACTTTAAGAAATGAAGGTCAGTCCGTCCGAAAAATTGGGAAAACTTTGAAAGTGTCCCCAACTGCAGTTGCAAAAATGATCAAGCGCTACAAAGAAACTGGCTCACATGAGGACCGCCCAAAAAAAGGAAGACCAAGAGTCACCTCTGCTTCTGAGGATAAGTTTATCCGAGTCACCAACCTCAGAAATCGCAGGTTAACAGCAGCTCAGATTAGAGACCAAGTCAATGCCACACAGAGTTCTAGCAGCAGACACATCTCTACAACTGTTAAGAGGAGACTTTGTGCAGCAGGCCACCGTGTCTTTGTGCGACGCAGAAAAGGTGAACGGATGGACTCTTCATGCCTGGTTCCCACCGTGAAGCATGGAGGAGGAGGTGTGATGGTGTGGGGGTGCTTTGCTGGTGACACTGTTGGGGATTTATTCAAAATTGAAGGCATACTGAACTAGCATGGCTACCACAGCATCTTGCAGCGGCATGCTATTCCATCCGGTTTGCGTTTAGTTGGACCATCATTTATTTTTCAACAGGACAATGACCCTAAACACACCTCCAGGCTGTGTAAGGGCTATTTGACCAAGAGGGAGAGTGATGGGGTGCTACGCCAGATGACCTGGCCTCCACAGTCACCAGACCTGAACCCAATCGAGATGGTTTGGGGTGAGCTGGACCGCAGAGTGAAGGCAAAAGGGCCAACAAGTGCTTAGCATCTCTGGGAACTCCTTCAAGATTGTTGGAAGACCATTTCCGGTGACTACCTCTTGAAGCTCATCAAGAGAATGCCAAGAGTGTGCAAAGCAGTCATCAAAGCAAAAAGGTGGCTACTTTGAAGAACTTAGAATATAAGACATATTTTCTGTTGTCTCACACTTTTTTGTTAAGTATATAATTCCACATGTGTTAATTCATAGTTTTGATGCCTTCATTGTGAATGTACACTTTTCATAGTCATGAAAATACAGAAAAATCTTTAAACGAGAAGGTGTGTCCAAACTTTTGGTCTGTACTGCATATACAGTATGTATACATATACCGTATATATATATATATATATATATATATAAAAATACATATATATATATATATATATATATATATATACATATACATATGCAGTTGTGCTCAAAAGTTTACATACCCCGGCAGAATTTTTACTTTCTTTGCCTTGTTTCAGAGAATATGAATGATAACAAATATGCAAATTGCCTCTTCAGAGAAAAAGAGGACTTGAACTCTATAGCGCCACCTATTGGAAGCAGCAATCAATGATAACAAAAAAAACTTTTTCTCCACTCATGGTTATTGATTGGGTGAAGTCATTTATTGTCAAACTACTGTGTTTTCTCTTTTTAAATCTTAATGACAACCAAAAACATCCAAATATCATTCATATTCTCTGAAACAAGGCCAAGAAAGTAAAAATTCTGCCGGGGTATGTAAACTTTTGAGCACAACTGTATATATGTAAAGCTGTCAGTTTTCTGTCCACTTTTGTGCCCTTCTTAAACATTCTAGCTAGATGGATGAACCAGTTTGATAATTAGAGGAACATTTTATTCAAACCAAACACACAGGGAAAATTCATTCAATGCCTGTACACCGTTTTTTGGCATGAAAGTCCCACAAATTATTGCATTTTTTTAAGTAATAGTGCACAAAAAAATTGACAACTTTAAATTTTTTTTTGTCATGGTTCAGGTTTATTATAGATGAAAATGGCCTTACAAAACTTTCATTATAATTTCCATTAGAAATTTGCAGCCATTTTTGCGGAAGTCTTACACTTGCTTATATCTGATGTGGATTTCAGTTTGTAGTACTTACACAAACAGAGGTGCGCTTCTTAATAAATTTGATGCAACTTATTCCAAGTTACTTTACTTTAGTACTATTGTTTACCACACCAGTATATCATTTTATTATGTCATATTTTTGCATTGATTTAAAGAAACATTTATTTGACTTCTTCACCTTTTATTTTTATAAAGTCAAATGTGCCAAGGTATTTTCTTAGTACGAAAAGATTTTTTTTGGCTGTGGCTTTTCACAAAACATTTCCCAAATATCAGTCACATGCATTGACCTGGGGGAAGTATTGATTATCCTTTCCATGGTGCAAGTTTCTAAACCTGTCAGCATGGAAGAAAATTTAGCAAATTTAGCAAATTAATATTTGTCAAAAACAAATGCTTTGTTACCACAGATGCAAAGTTTATTACGCTCTTTATTGGTCCCATTGGCTGGATATGGCCTGCCTTATGTCAATAACAAGCTTGGAGGATGAGTGACTGATGAAAGACTAGAGAACAATGAAGTATTTGTAAGGACATCAAGAGGAGTTTAATGGATGTAGGAAAGTGGTGAAGTGACTGTGTGAAGAGAGTTAAGAGACTAATAAAAAGCTTCAGTGAAATTATTGAATTAATTGTGTGAGGGAAGCTGTTGTCGGCCACATGCGTCCCTTTATCTGTAATTATTTTGGCTAAGTAACCGAATGTAGGAAGACGTGAACTATCCAAACAATCGTGATGTCTGGTATTAATCTAATACCAATCCAGTCTATGGACTTTATCAGTTGGTATCTGCACTAGGAGGCACTGATGATGCTGGAGAAGGTCATGAATGAACAGATTTTGTGTATTATTTTTATTATTTAACGGCCTTCAGCTCAATGTTGAGCCATGGTGACTTGATGGATGAACGCTCTATGGAAGATCGATCTAGTGCGAACCTAGATAGGTCCACCACGGTCTTCTCTGTCGTTATCTTGATAGTATGAAGCCATCGGGCTGCTGGTCTTCTTCTTCGCCTTGTTCCTTCTATTTCTCTAACCATGATGTCCTTCTCCGATGTTTGCTCTCTTCGTATGATGTGTCCAAAGTAGGCAAGTCGCAGCTTGGTGATCCTTGCTTCGAGTGACATGTCTGACTTTTATTTGTTAAAAAATTGATTTGTTTGTTCTTCTTGCCTTCCATGGTACTGATGGCATTCTTCTCCAGCACCACATCTCAAAGATGTTGATTCGTCTTCTGCCTTCTTTCTTTATCAAAATCTGCTCACTATTGCCCCAATGATAAAAGGCAGAGACAGCACAGGTGCAAAATACTAATGAACAACTAGTCACATTGGGGGGAGGTTGCTTAGTATGATAAAGCAAGTGTAATGTGCTAACATACTTTAAAATAAAGACACCCCATGTAATGTAGACATATTCAAACTTCGGAAAAGATAATTAACTAACATGGACTTCGGGTGTAGGCCTATATATACTTGTCTGTGTTCCCAAAGCTTCTGTTCATGAATGTTCTATTATGATCTAGAATCAGCGAGAGCTGGCGGCCACTTACCTCTCCTCAACACCCACTCCCTGTTCTGGCCAATCACACAGTTGTCAAGCGCGACTGCATAGATGTACTCCTGTACTTATTCTCAAATATACCAGACAACAGCCGAAACATTTCACTGCCGCTTGCTGCAATGTTCATATCGGAGCTCCTTTGCTCAAGCTGGCCTCCAATGTCAGCCAGCCGAGCTAGCATGCTGATTTTACATTTCTTTCAATATCAAATCGATACTATTTTCCATCCGTTACGCAAAACCTGAAAAGACTCGAGGCCAATAGGCTGGTGCCTACTATGCCTAATTGGTTATCCGATACTGCTTCCTGGCTCACTGTCAGCCTCTACTTTGCACTTGATTCGGACAGACATGTGACCCATGCGACTATCTAACTTTTCTGTAAGGCTAGACCGTATTTTTGGCCCAAGTGCTATCCGTGAAAAAACTGACATCAAACGGACAGCACTCTGGCCAATGTAATTCAAGTGGGCTGTTGATGACCTTTTTTTTATAGACCAAATCTGCATGTGAAAAATATCGCAGCATGTACTAGTCTCTTCCATGTATCAGATGAAACTTACCTATTCAAATTTATGAGTGTGAAAAAAAAAATAAGGCTATGTTCACACATTGCGTTTTTGCTGCATTTTTTATGTAAATTTTAAACTGCATTTTACAGTACCAGCAAAGGCTATGAGACTTCAAAAATCTGATGCACACACATTGTTTTTTTTTCCTGACTGATTTGGAAAACTGCTGTGTTTTTGCAAACTGCAGCATGTCACTTCTTTCAGTGTTTTTGCAGCGTTTTTTCACCCATTGCTTTAGTGCAAAAACCTGAGGAAGTTGAATCATGTTTTTTTATGCACTAAACTTTATCAGCATGCAGAAGAGACAAATGTACCTGACAAAAACACAGAAAAAATGCAGCAATAACTCAGCAAAACCTGATTTTTGTAAGCAGCTTCTTTACTGCCAAGAGAGAAGGTTTTACCTGCAGAAAAAAAGGCAGCAAAAACATGTAGATGTGGCGCCCTGCTGTGCATTGGTGCCACAGAACCCAGAAGGGTGCATGCATGGACTACTCCACAAGAGGCCCTCACACATTCACACACCTCCACCCTACCACTTCAGACCAGCAGAGGGAGCCCGTTAGGGATATATATAGGGAGGGTGGAGCCAGGCAGCTCAGTTTGTGTTTAGTGTTCAGAGAGGGACACAGCTCAGAGTTGAGCAGAGAGCGTGCTGATGCTCAGAGAGCAGCGAAGAGGCAGCACGCTGGCTGCCGTGCTTAGGCAAGCCAAGGCCTACAGCACAAGTGAAAGCCTAGTGAGGGCCTGAGTGTGGCCGAAGGTGAGAGGAGAAGGAAGAAGTAGTGAGGGGGCAGAGGAGCATACCAGGCTCACCCCAATATATATACCGGACACCGGGTCCGCGCCTGCAGGGACCCTTAATGCCCAGTAGGAACCACCGGAACCCCTGGAGGACTACAGGGCCCAGGTTCACCAAATGCTGATAGCAGTACCAGGGCTAGGAGTCATGGAGGCCCCAGCATCCAGGGAGAGTGATCTCCAAAGAGAAGGCCATACCACCAGGTCAGCAGGTGCAAAGAGAGACAGTCACCAAGCTAGGCCTAGCTCCAGGCAGGTCAGAAGCTCAGGGAGTAAAGCCACGGATCAGGATGCCCTATACCCGCTCACTGGGGAGAGTCCAAAAGTGCGCCCTTCGCCTGGAGTACCCTGGACCGTGCCTGCAGCATCACCAGTAAAGGTACTGAAGCTTACCCCCGTGTGAGTGTCCGTCTTTCCTCCGTGACCGTCCTGCCGTCTCTCCCCTGCACCACCATCCATTACACCCCACGCTGCCCTGGAGCTAGCTCTGCCTGTGGAGAGCCACACCATCCCTGCTGCCGTATCACCAGCTCCAGAGGACTGCTCCGCAGCGGCGGCTCCCCTTAGCCACATTCCACAGGTGGCGTCATGAACACTTATAATCCCCTATAAATAGTTTCCCCTTTTTTTACTGACCGCCCTGGGTCACGGACCGGGCCAGCCACCGTGATATTCCCCAAGCAACCAGGGGCCCGGCTGCTGAGTACCCCACGGCCCAGGGGGTGCGTCATAAACATAGCCTAACATCCGTTTTTTTATGGACAAATTGTGATTATTAATCTAGGAAATCTAGGAAAATGTACACGATCATGTGCATTTTAAAATATTGATGTTTGAAAATGGATGTCACATTTATGTAAAAAAAAAAGACACATGGATTGCACACAGATTGTATATGGATGACAATATAGACAAAAATTTGATGGAAAAACAATGTAATACGCTCATGTGAACTTAGCCTGACAGTGTTGGTAACATGTCAGGTCCAGGCCAAGAACAAAGTGGACTGGGGTACACAAGCAGGTTGGAGGATTATTTCCCAGCATTCTAATTATTGGCCATTTAGTAGAGGCTGGCAGAGAACCCAGGAAGCATTGGAACAAGAGCGCGCAGGATCAGTAAGGTAAGAATTAGTTTTTTTCTATGGTATCTTTCAAATTCTGTTTGCTCTCCTCGCTTTGGTGTAAGGGGGTGGAAAAAGGAAAATGAAATCAGCCAACGTTCCACAGCACTCACAACCAGTTGTGGCACAGATGCTAAATATAAAAGGCCAGGATGGCGAAGCTAGAACTTAGTTGGCGCCAAGATGTGAGAAGGGGAGGACGCATGAGTCGCGCAAGGAGCTTGTGGTAATCCCTGGAGTAGAGTCACCTGGGAGCGACTGGATACCAGAGCAGGTGAGATGTCTTTGATCAAGCACCAAAGTCCAGATGTCGCCGGTCAAGAACTGACATCAAGACTTCGCCAGTCAAGACCCAACGTCTGTACTCTGCCAGTAAAGTATCGAAGGTTGGACATTAATCCTTGGATAGGACGGAACGTGCTGAAGAGGAAGTCCTGGGTGAATTGGGCCGTTACTGCCAGCGTAGACGTACAGTACAGGTACGGCATAGACGTATGGTACAGGTGTGCGCCAGGACCGTGCTTCAGGAAACAAAGGCTGTCAGTGTGAGGACGCACTGGGTACCAAGTGACTCATATATTGGGGGCTTGCGGCCTAATGGGAAGTAACAGTAACCCGTGTTATGGCTAGTGTAACTAATAGAGGTGTCCAAGAAAGCGTACGATGGTAATGGGCCTTGTACTGGGAGTGACGTTTGTTAAGCTTAGATACATAGGCCCAATTAGGTGTCCAACTACTAGATACTGGGGATAGTGTGCCTAAACAGAGTGTTGAATAAGGTATCACATTTAATGTTCCAATCATCATCATAACCTACTGTATTACTCTTGTTGTATTTACCTTCCATAACTTGTGTACTTGCATATCCATATACAACCCCTGGCAAAAATTATGGAATCACCGTGCTCGGAGGATGTTCATTCAGTTGTTTAATGTTGTTGAAAAAAAGATCACAGACGTGGCACAAAACTAAAGTCTTTTCAAATGGCAACTTTATGGCTTTAAGAAACACTAAAATAAATCAAGATAAAAAATGTGGTACTCAGTAAGGATAATTTTTTTCAGATCAAGCAGAGGAAAAAAATTATGGAATCACTCAATTCTGAGGAAAAAATTATGGAATCATGATGTCTTTCTTGGTCTACCAGTATGTTTGCCTTTAACAACCTTCCCATGTTGTTTGTATTTGCTCCAGACTTTAGACACAGCTGACTGTGAACAACTAACATCTTTTGCAACATTGCGTGATGATTTACCTTCTTTTAAGAGTTTGATAACCCTCTCCTTTGTTTCAATTGACATCTCTCGTGTTGGAGCCATGATTTATGTCAGTCCACTTGGTGCAACAGCTCTCCAAGGTGTGATCACTCCTTTTTAGATGCAGACTAACGAGCAGATCTAATTTGATGCAGGTGTTAGTTTTAGAAATGAAAATTTACAGGGTGATTCCATAATTTTTTCCTCAGAATTGAGTGATTCCATAATTTTTTCCCTCTGCTTGGTCTGAAAAAAATTACCCTTACTGAGTATCACATTTTTTTATCTTGATTTATTTTACTGTTTCTTAAAGCCATAAAGTTGCCATTTGAAATGACTTTAGTTTTTGTGTCTGTGATCTGCTTTTTTTCAACAACATTAAACAACTGAATGAACATCCTCCGAGCCCGGTGATTCCAGAATTTTTGCCAGGGATTGTAGATCTTGTCTCTCTATTAGACAAATAAATAGTGCCGTTTGACTATTGCTGCATACTCAATGTCTGCGTTGCTGCATCTAAGTGACCTGCTTACATTGACTTCATGTTTTGTTTTTTGTTTTTAACAAAATAATAACTTTTTTAAAATATGTTGCAGTTCTCTTGCAGACTGCAGCAGGATTTCTCTTTTCCACAAGCCTTTCTCAGCTTGGATCAGGAAAATATCACCACAGGATGATGCTGACACTACTGTGCGTTTTCATCATTATATGCCGTAGTGTTTTGTTTTTTGATGGCCGCAGTTCCTGCATTAGCTGTTTTCTTGATCAAAGTTTCATATACAATTGAAATCAGAGATCATTAAGGTGATTATGTGCTGGAGATGAGGGAGGTGATTTGGCATGTAGATTAGAGAGATGTGTGAAGTGACTGTGGAAAGACAACCAAGCGATGATTGTGTTCATTGAGTGAGAAAAGCTGATGACGACTGTAGGGGTTATGTGAGTGTAGAAGAATGAAATGATTGTCCAAAATAACAAAACGTTGGTGCAACTACAGTGGTTATGCAAAAGATGCCAGACAGACCACTATGTGATTGTGTAAAGAAACCTGATTGAATAAGAGTAAAGGAAGTGTGAAATGCTATCATGAGAAGGAGAGGCTAGTAGATGAGTTATTAGAGAAGAGCTGCAAAGTTGGTAAAGTGATTCAATGAAGGAAACACTGAAATTATGATTTTCCATTTTTGATCTCTAGTTTTTTACTCTCCTTCGTCTAAGGACCATAACTTTTTTTATTTATAGTTTATGGTTTTTTTTGCTAAATGAGTTGTAGTTTTGAATGGCACCATTCATTTTAGTATACAATGTCCTGGAAAACAGGAAAAAAAATCCAAGCCATTACGAATATGTAAGGTTAAAGAGTTTTCCCTGTCAAAGAAAGTGATGGCATTTCACTAGGATATATCCTAACTTCAAGGCTGGCTTAGTCTGGTGGCCATTTTAAATATAACCATGAGCCCTCTTTTCTACTAGCCATGTGCCTAGAGTTACTGCAAAGAGTGGCTCCTGCTCTGGAAGAAACAGCACCACCATCATGTGAATGGGTCCATGTAATACCACTGTCATTGGCTGCTAAAGAATAAATATACGGTCCCCAGTGGGTCTTCGTTTTGAGGAGAGGTCATTCATATGGGACAGTTATTATATTGGTTGCTTCTGATGGAGGAAAATAAATGCAATGAGGATAAGAGAGATGATTAAAATAACTCTATGATGATTACAGACATTTACGGAAGCACTCCCATGAATGTTTTTTTTTCATTAAATTTGTGTATACAGTGGGGAAAAAAAGTATTTAGTCAGCCACCCATTGTGCAAGTTCTCCCACTTAAAAAGATGAGAGAGGCCTGTAATTGACATCATAAGGAGACCTCAACTATGAGAGAAGACATGATAAAACAAATCCTGAAAATCACATTGTCTGATTTGGAAAGAATTTTTTTCAAATTTTGGTGGAAAATAAGTATTTGGTCAATTACAAAAGTTCATCTCAATACTTTGTTGTATATGCTTTGTTGGCAATGACAGAGGTCATACGTTTTCTGTAAGTCTTCACAAAGTTGGCACACACTGTTGCTGGTATGTTGGCCCATTCCACCATGCAGATCTCCTCTAGAGCAGTGATGTTTTGGGGCTGTCACTGGGCAACACAGACTTTCAACTCCACCCAAAGGTTTTCTATAGGATTTAGATCTGGAGACTGGCTAGGCCACTCCAGGACCTTGAAATGCTTCTTACGAAGCCACTCCTTCATTGCTCTGGCGGTGTGCTTGGGATCATTGTCATGCTGAAAGACCCAGCCACGTTTCATCTTCAATGCCCTTGCTGATGGAAGGAGGTTTGCACTCAAAATCTCAAGATACATGGCTCCATTCATTCTTTCACGTACACGGATCAGTCGTCCTGATCCCTTGGCAGAGAAACAGCCCCAAAGCATGATGTTGCCACCTCCATGCTTCACAGAAGGTATGGTGTTCTTTGGATGCAACTCAGCATTCTTTCTCCTCCATACACGACGAGTTGTGTTTCTACCAAACAGTTCTACTTTGGTTTCATCTGACCATATGACATTCTCCCAATACTCTTCTGGATCATCCAAATGCTCTCTAGCTAATGTCAGATGGGCCCGGACATGTAATGGCTTAAGCAGTGGGACACGTCTGGCACTGCAGGATCTGAGTTCCTGGCGGCGTAGTGTGTTACTGATGGTAGCCTGTGTAACGTTGGTCCCAGCTCTCTGCAGGTCATTCACTAGGCCCCCCCCATGTGGTTCTGGGATTTTTGCTCACCGTTCTTGAAATTTTGACCCCACGGGGTGAAATCTTGTGTGGAGCCCCAGATCGAGGGAGATTATCAGTGGTCTTGTATATCTTCCATTTTCTAATTATTGCTCCCACAGTTGATTTCTTCACACCAAGCTGCTTGCCTATTGCTGATTCAGTCTTCCCAGCCTGGTGCAGGGCTACAATTTTGTTTCTGGTGTCCTTCGACAGCTCTTTGGTCTTCACCATAGTGGAGTTTGGAGTGTGACTGTTTGAGGTTGCGGACATGTGTCTTTTATACTGATAACAAGTTCAAATAGGTGCCAGTACTACAGGTTAAGAGGCTCCTCTGTCTTCCACTCATTAAGAAGAAGTTACAGGTCCGTGAGAGCCAGAAATCTTGCTTGTTTGTAACTGACCAAATATTTATTTTCCAACAAAATTTGAAAAAAATTATTTCCAAATCAGACAATGTGATTTTCAGGATTTGTTTTTTCATTTTGTCTCTCATAGTTGAGATCTACCTATGATGTCAATTACGGGCCTCTCTCATGTTTTTAAGTGGGAGAATTTGCACAATTGGTGGCTGACTAAATACTCCCCCCCCCCCCCCCCGTATGTGTATGGTGTGTAGTGTGAATTGTTAATATACTCACCTCCCGCCGCATTTTCTAGGCTTGAGCACCGTTCTGCTCTTTGTTTCAGCGACGTCACCATAATTCTGATTAGATGGCTCACTCTATGCTCTATGCGTGAGCAATAAGTCTATTTTATAATGCAAGTCAATGGAGCCTCATTCTGACTCTCCATAGACTTACATCGTAAAAGCCACTTCTGGATTACACAGAGTGTAGCGTGATCAGCAGAGGCTGCATTTCAGTGGCGGCAGTAGGTGAGTATATTAATACACTCACACCAAACACCGTACACTCATTTATTGAAAAAAAAAATATTCATGGGAGTGCTTCTTTAAAGGGGTATTCCCATCTCCAAGATCCTATCCCAATATGTAGTAGGTGTAATATTAATAATATTAGCAAATACCTTCAATTAGAAATGTAGTATAGTATTTTTGATTCGCTATGTCTTTTTCCTCATGTGAAGGCATTGCAGGACCTTAGGTACCCATGGTTACGTCCACTGATAAAATGACAGTTAGTTAGCTAGCTTCTAGTGGTCGTAACCGTGGATACCTAAGGTCCTGTATTGCCTGCACATGAGGTAAGTGGCATAGCGAATCAAAAATACTATACTACATTTCTTATTGGAGGTATTTGCTAATATTATTATTATTACACCTACTACATATTGCGATAGGATCTTGGAGATGGGAATACTCCTTTAAGTAATCATGTGATCAGTAGTAATAGATGAGTAAACTCACTTGATGATGGCTGCTGATTGATTGCAATGATTGTATAATAACAACATATTATTAAAGGGGTTTTGTTTGGTATATCAAAAATCAAGATTTTTGGGGGATCTTAAAGAACTGCATACAAATTAGACTAAAATCAACCAAAACTGCAAATATTGTTGGGACAGATCGTCGGTCTAAAGAGTGATGACAGATGATGTCAGGAGAGAGACAGATCAAGCCCATTGGATTTACGCCAACAGATTTTTCTTACATGACAACAGATCCTTTTGTTCTCCAGGAGATAAATCACTGCCAGTAGGGTCTGGCAGTGTCTCTCTCGTAGCGAACACTAGGGTGTTCAGTAGAGCTTGAGCGTTCCTGTGTGTAGGGGACTTGGGAGAGAGGCTTATTTACGGGGGGCTTAAGAACCAATTAAAGTAATTGTGTGATTGGTGAAAAAAGTTTCTAACGGACCTGATTTGACAAATATGTTCTAGAACTGATAAAAGAATTTTTGAACCAAAGTGTTGCATAAGATACTCATTGCACACAGATCATTGGGTGTTTTGTGAATCCACATTTTTTATCATTCCCATTCACCATGGACCTTGGTGACCCTTGGTAACTGGTGACCCGGACTTAAAGAGGAATTGTCACTTGCATAGAAAAAAATTGAGTTAAATATGGTATCTTGTTAAAAGCTCTGTGCTCCACTGATTCTGATTTTTTTCCGTTTTGCACTATACCTCTTCATTTCAGGCATATTAAAATTTGTTTTTTTTTGGAGCACAGTATGTGAAATCTCTGCTTGTAATGCAACTGGGTGTCTCTTTAGAGTCTTCTCTGGGGTCACACGCCTCCACCGCTTCCTCTCAAATGCTGCCATTAGCAGCTCAGCAGAAGATGTAGAAGTTTAGCTGCCTCAGACGCTGCTGAGCTGTCATTGGTAGCATCTCTTAGGGAGGGGTGGAAGCGCCCAATCCCAGAGAAGATTCTGAAGAGACACCCAGTTGCACTACAAGCAGAGATTTCACACACCGCGCTCCAAAAGCAACAAAGGTGAATGAAGCAACGCAGAGCAAAATGGAAAAATGTTGCAGAATCAGGAGAGCTGAGGGATTTCTGCAAGGTATTTAACTCCATTTTTTTTAGCAAGTGACAGGTCCTCTTTAAACTAGCCAGATTGCGGAGTCCTAGTCAGATTAGAGTTTTAGGACACGTTTAGGACACATATTATTAAACACCTCGTAAACTTATGGCTGAATCACAGAAATTTCTAACAGAATGAAACTTTTGTTTTACTAGGATACATAAAAACCTCCATCAGATTGCAGAATAATCCTAAAAGCTATTTGTGGCAAAAAGGTGAAATAAGTGTTTGGGTTTTTTTGCTCACAGTTGGTCCCTTGGTATAAGCACAAAAATAAGTAGAATCAGATATGTGAGCATGGGTGCTGATAAGGTGCTTCCCTCATAGCAGCTGTGTTCCCATCTGCCAATGGGCTCTTTCGAGAAGATAATGCTCCGTGCCACAAGGCTAGAAAAGTCCTGGAGTGGTTCCAAGAATATGGCAGGGATTTTAGCTTAATGCGATGGCCTCCCCAGCCAACAGATCTCAAAGGGCAATCAAGAATCTATAGGATGCGAGAAACGCGGTATTTCACAGAATTCCCAAGACAATTCAGAGGATGTATGTAATTATAATGTGTGTCAGGATTCCCTTATCATACTATGATTGCCTTGTTCATTTTGTTGCATTAGGCCATGTTCCCATGTGCAAAGTGCTGGGTTTTTTCCACACTGGGGTTTTTTCTCACCAAACTTCACGATTTTAATCTGCTTTAATTATTGTGTTTTTTTTAGTAGGCATTTTAGGATGTATTTTCCTCTTTCGATTTATGCATTTTCATGCAGATGTGAAACAATGTTTTTTTTATACGGAAATCCTGGGATTCTGCCCTTTAAAACTGTAGTTTTTTTTTTCATTGAAGCCCATGGGAAAAAAAACCATAAAAAATACACTGTCTTTAAATGCACAGGCCCATAAGTAGGAACACTACTTCCAGAGCACTTTACATGTGTAGACCAGTAAAAAAAACATATAAATTAAATCCACAGCCAAACTGGGGAGTGGCAGATGTTTTAGCATCATTGGTGTATAGATATGTCATGGATTTCACTAGGATTCTCATAAGGTATTTGAGAGCTTAAAGAGAACCTGACAGCTGACACATGCTGCCCAAACCACGGGCAGCATGCATCAGGCATTCGCTGGTATGTCAGGTATGTCTGACTATGAAGCGTTGCAGCATTTCAAAGAAAAACGTTCCTTAAAAGCTGCTGCTGACCGAGCCATGCTAGAGACTAGTCAGACAGGCAAGTCCCCAGAGGCTTCTCTCCGCCCGCTGCCCTAGATTGACAGATCTCTGCCTACATGGGCATATAGATGGATAGAGAATAGGCATTTAAAGTGTTATGCTACCGGGTGGTGGAATCACTGTGCTGTGGTACAAGGAAGGACCGGAGGGGCGTAACTAGGGGCCTCACCCGACCGACCTTGGCTATACGGCGGCTTAGTCGACTCCGTGAACCAAGGAAGGACAGACACAGCCTGGAGACCCAGCGGAGGAGCGGCGTGCACAGGATCGGGGCCGCGGCTGTAAGGGGGACGGCGTCTCTGCCGGGGAAGAGAGGCAGAAGGCAGAGATGTAGTAGAGGCGAGAGAGCCTTTAAGAGAACTCTTACATGATGCTTCAAAGATGTAGAGAGACTGCCATCTGCTGGCCAGACACAGTCAAGCGGAACCAAGATATACAAGAGAAGTTGAAGGGAGAGCAGATTTAGACGCTGGACCCGGTCAGATGACTTCCAGGAAGGAGTTCCTGGAGATAAGAGGCCAGCGCGCCAAGCCTGAGGAGTTTTTGGCGCCAAGCAGCAGAGAGGAGCAGACGTGCTCCCTGCATGCTGAGAATCCCCGCGTGGCAGGCCTAAGCCGGAGGCCTGCGAGGTGCTACAGCCGGGCGCCGGTGGATGAGCTCCGGATCCCTCACAGATGTGACCCGAGGGCTGTACCTACTGAAAAGAGTCGGAACCTGCTTGCGGTGCTGAGTGAGTTCGCGGAAACCGACATTGCCCGCCGACAGACGAGGTCTGGACCCTACTATCCCCGGCTTGAGAGACTGCCTCCAACGGCCAGGAAGAGAGGAGTTGAGAGACTGCTGAGTCAGGAAAGTCATGCCAGTGAAAGCAGAAGAGCTGCATACGTGAACAGGGCCGTCACTTCTACTGTTCACTCATGGTACCGGGGCCAGTTGGGTTTAGGTACTCAGGTTGGGAGGGGAACAGTTGGGGCGAAAGAAGCTAAACTTGCTTTAATTGATTTTGTTAGAAAAAGACTTGCGGCCTAGCGGGAATAACCGGTGACCCCCGCTAGAGCCATATACGGAGATAAAGAATTGACGTGGTGACTCCCCTGACTGGGTGCACAACATTACTTTGAGAGACTTCGTATTTTGCTAATATTTCAAATTACCGTTCAATACCCTTGTTGTTATCCCCTTGTTCAAAATACCTGTTTTATATATACATAAACTGTTTATAATCATCTCCGACTGTCCCTGCCTTGTGTCTCTGTGCGTTGCATTCCGGCACCTGCATTACATTTGGCGTAGTCGGCAGGATGCAACATTCAGACGCAGAGATGGCAGATCAGTCTGGGGCTGGGTCTGGCCGGAACCATATACCCCTGGGGACTATGCTCAATCATCTTCCCAAATTCACGGAGGATGGCATGTCACTGTGGGACTGGGTAGAAAGACTGAGAAGTATGCTACGTATGTATCCCCTCGATCCCCCAGCCCAGGCGGAACTGGCCCTCCTAACCCTTGATGGGGAGGCCCGGCAAATTGTGATGTACTGCCCACCTGGGGACCGTGACACCGTGGACAAAGTGATAAAAATCCTAGAGGACATGCACAGTGACACCACAGATCAGGGACACTTGCGCCTACGGTTGTTTCAGCGGGTCCAAGGGGAAAATGAGACCATAAATCAGTATGTTAATGCATTACAGGAAGTGACGGCCCATATCACTAAGAAGGCTCGAGATGGGAACCGAGGACTGGGACCATTGGATGAAGTGTTGCGTGACCAACTGATTGCTGGCTTGAAAGACCCTTTTCTGAGGCAGATCTTGAAGGAGCGGCTGCGTTTGAGCCCTGATCTGGGCTTCCTGGAGGTAGGGTCTGAAGCTAGAGTCCTGGAGAAAGAAGTTCCTGCTCTCAAAGCCACAGTTAGAAGTCATGAGGCAATTACCTCTGGATTCACCAACAAGGAGCCTGATTGGGTACGGGAGATACGTCAGGAAATTCGAGATATTCGGGGTGAGCTGAACACTATTAGAAAGGCCCCTGCTGCCTCCTTGCCGATGCCTCCTACTGCCCCACGTGGGCGGAGACCAGAGCGAGAAAGACGTTCCTACCAGGCCCCAACACGTTATGTACCCGACCCATCGGTAGAACGAGGACCAGAGTGTTGGACCTGCGGTGGTAGGGGGCATAACTCCAAAGACTGTCCAAACCGAGAAAGGAGGAGGTGGGGGCAGCCGTTAAACTAAGATGCCCCACGGTTGTGGAGCATACCGTGGGGTCTCGAGCTTCAGAGAGTGGAAGAGGGAGCTCTGAAGACATTGTCTCCGAGAGGCCCCTTATCTGGGCTGAATTTAATGGGCAGCAGATCCGCTGCCTAATGGACACTTGGTCTCAGGTGACCACTATGCCTGAGGCGTATTTCCAAAACCACTTTCCTGAAGTTGCTCGTTCCTGGCAGGAACCCACTGTCAAGATGGTGGCTGCTAATCAACTACCTATCCCAGTAGCGGGAGTAGTATGGATGTCTCTCCGGGCATGTGGAAAGGACCTCGGTCGGAAGGGGATAATACTGACCACAGGGCCCAAAGGCGATGGGCCCATTGTAACCCTGGGCATGAATGTGCTGAAGGAGGTCGGACAGTTCCTGGCCGAGGGCTGTAATAAAAACAACTGGACCCGCGCCACTCGTGACCCAGCTAACAAGAGAGTATTCCAGCATCTTGTGCGGGTCAGTCAAATTCAAAAATTGCCCGCTACCTCTCAGTACCTTGGTAAGGTATCGATACCACCCGAAGCCACAATGACACTGCCAGTGGGACAGACTGTACTCACTTTACCGGTGCTGGCACATGTGTCCTTAGAGGGCGTGGACATTCAAATTGAACCAATGGAGGGAGAGGAAGCGCCCTCAGGACTCCTGGTTGCTCGGATCCTGGCCACCGTGCGGCAGGGTCGAGTGCCCATGCGTTGCATCAATCTAAGTGGCACGAGTTTACAGTTGTTTCCCCAACAAGAGGTGGTGCGAGTCTGTATAATGCCAGAGGCCCTTACCAGAGCTGACGCTATAGGGCTGGCACCTGTGGAAGGAGAGCCATGGACCCTGGAGGTGTCCCTCAACAGCCAAGAGAATGGAAGAGAACCGTTGGCTGGGCGCCACCTCTTGGAGAAAATGGAGGCTAATCTTACTGAGTTTTCTGCTGGACAAGTAAGGCAGATCGAACAACTTCTACAGCGATATCAGGGAGTGTTTGCACAACATGAAGATGATTTCGGGTGCACTCGGGACATTCAGCACGAAATACCCACCGGAAATACTGCTCCCATTCGAGAGAGATATCGGCAGATCCCGCCTCAAATGTACCAGAAGGTGAAAGAGCTGTTGGCCCACATGTTGCGGAACGGCGTGATCCGCGAAAGTCAGAGTCCTTGGGAGGCTCCTATCATGCTGGTCCGGAAGAAGGATGGTACCCTGAGATTCTGTGTAGACTATCAGAAGCTGAATGCCTGTACAGTACGGGACTCCTATCCACTCCCCCGAATTGAAGTGTCTCTATCTGCGCTAGGAAGCGCCAAGTTCTTCTCTTCCCTCGACCTGGCCAGTGGCTATTGGCAGGTCCCAGTAGCTGAGAAGGATCGTCCGAAGACAGCTTTTGTTCTCCCTCTGGGCCTGTTTGAGTTCAGTCGGATGCCGTTCGGGCTAACAAATGTGCCAGGAACCTTCCAAAGACTGATGGAGAGATGCTTGGGGGCCCTCAACTTTGAAGCTACTTTAATATATCTGTACGATATCATTATCTATTCCTCTACGTTTGAAGATCATCTCCGCCGACTGGAACAAGTGTTAGAACGGCTTCGGAGGATCGGCCTGAAGATTAAGCCTCGTAAGTGTCGTCTCTTCAAGTGGGAAATTGAATATCTGTGGCACACTGTGTCCAGTGAGGGAGTGCACCCCACTGCGGAGAAAGTAGCTGCCGTGCAGAAGTGGCCCACACCCTCCAATCTAAGAGAACTGATGGCATTCCTGGGGCTCGCTGGATACTACCGCAGATTCATTAAAGACTTCGCTAAGATTGCGATTCCGCTCAATGAATTGCTGAGAGGAACGGCTGGGGGAGCCAAGCGGCAGCCCATTCAGTGGGGCCCACGACAAGAAGAGGCATTCTGAGCATTGAAAATGGCGCTAACGGATGCCCCAATTCTGGCCTATGCTGACTTTTCGCAGCCTTTCGTGTTGTACACTGATGGAAGCTTGCATGGACTGGGAGCAGTGCTGGCTCAAGTGCAAGGAGGAAAAGAGCGGGTGATTGCGTATGCCAGCAGGTCGCTCCGCGATACGGAGAAGAATCCGGACAACTACAGTTCCTTCAAGCTGGAGCTACTGGCACTGGTGTGGGCCATGACCGAGAAATTTGCTGAGTACTTGTCGGGGTCAGAAGTGCAAGTGCGGACAAATAACAACCCTTTGGCCCACTTGGAGAACGCCAAGCTGGGCACGCTAGAGCAGTGGTGGGTCGCAAGGATGTCCAAATACCAGTATAAGATCGCCTATCGGTCCAAGGCTCTGAACACTCATGCAGATGCCCTGTCCCGCGTTACTCAGATGGGCCCGAAGAGGGATAGACATGAGGAGCTAGAAGGCGACGAGATTCCGGATTTCAGCCAGTTTGCCGCTGCTGTGGTCGACGCTCGGAGACCAGAGAGGAGCCGAGGCCCAGTCAAATCCTGGGCCACTCAAGAGACAAGTGGATACATTTGCAACAATCCGACACAGAGCTGGCAAAGCTGAGAGAATGGGTCGCCCTTGGTCGAAGACCCGACCAGGAGGCCAGGGCCGCTTCCCTTCCAACTACCCTACAAATCCTAGGCCAGTGGGAGAGGCTCTTCCTGAAGGATGGCTTGCTATGCTGAAGAATCCAGCTACCTCGAGAGTTTGATGTTACCTAGCAGGTAGTAGTTCCAGAGGCGCTGGTAACACAGCTAGCTCAGGAGGCTCATAGAAGAGGTGCTCACTTTGGTGTGGAGAAGACCTTTCAGTGGTTGCAACGGCTGGTGTATTGGCCTCAACTGCGGCAAGAAGTTGAAGGGGTCTGCCGAACATGTCGCCAATGTGAGTTGAATAAACCCCCGGAACAAAGGGCTCCCATTCAGGCCATCCGAACTTCTGCACCCTTGGAAGTCCTGATGATTGACTATCTGATAATCAGAACTTCATACAATGGTTACGGACACTGTTTGGTAATGACTTGTCACTTTACCATGTTCTCAGTAGTGACGCCTACCAAAGACCAGACAGCAGAAGCCGCAACTAAGGCCATCTGTCAGGATTTCATCCGGATTTATGGGTGTCCAAAGCGAATACATTCTGACCAAGGGGCCTGCTTCCAAGGATGAGTGATGGATGAACTATAACGTATCTATGGGATCGACCGATCCCGAACAACGCCTTACCACCCTCAAGGGAACAGCGCATGCGAGCGCTTCAACCGAACCCTGTTGCAAATGTTGCGAACGCTGGAAGCGGACAAAAAGATGAAGTGGCCCGAATTTGTGTTCGAGCTGGTGTGGGTGTATAATAATCGAGTTCATGCGACTACTGGCTACACCCCTTACATGTTGCTCTTTGGAAGGAGTGGACGAGAAATTACTGAACTAGAGCTAGACTCAGAAGACTCCGGCCCGGGCAGTAGCCCGAGTACCTGGATTCGAGAGCACAAGCGCCGGCTTCATACAGTGAGAAGATTGGTCGCTCAGAAGTTTCAGGAAGTAGAGCATGCAGATCGGCCCCTGACCTCAGGTGGATCACTCCAGCCAGGAGACCGTGTGCTGGTCAGGGCCAAACGATTTGGGAGTAAACTGGACCATCGTTGGGAGGAGATACCATATCGGTTGGTGAAGAAGATTCACCCCGACAACCCAGTCTACGAGGTCGGGCCCGAAGGGGATGACACCGTGACACCCAGGGTGTTGCACCGTAATATGTTGCGACCTTGCTCTTCTGAAGCTGAGGCCTGTAATGAAGTTGGGCCTTCAAACTAATTGGCTGAGGTGCCGCATACAGGAACCTTGGGGGACTGCCACAATGCAGTTTGGCCCGTCAGAACCATCGATGCCAACCCCGAGTGGGACCCAGAATGAATCAAGAAGTGACTTGCAATCCCCAGAGGTTGATTCATCGGATATCCCGGAGTCACCTCCGCAGGAGGAGCCCCGCAGAACTGAGCGGGCTAATGCCGGAATTCCTCCTAACCGGTATGTTCAAGAAGAGTTTATCTGGTCTCAGATCCAACAGAAAACACAGGAGTGTGCCCAACTCCTGTCTGAGCTTGCATTGCCTAGAAAGAGACGTCAATCCTGCAAGAAATCCACTCGCCCGAGGACTGCCGAACAAAAAGGAGGGAGGAATGTAGTAGAAGCGAGAGAGCCTTTAAGAGAACTCTTACATGATGCTTCAAAGATGGAGAGAGACTGCCATCTGCTGGCCAGACACAGTCAAGCAGAACCAAGATATACAAGAGAAGTTGAAGGGAGAGCAGATTTAGACGCTGGACACGGTCAGGTGACTTCCAGGACGGAGTTCCTGGAGATAAGAGGCCAGCGCGCCAAGCCTGAGGAGTTTTTGGCGCCAAGCAGCAGAGAGGAGCAGACGTGCTCCCTGCATGCTGAGAATCCCCGCTTGGCAGGCTTAAGCCGGAGGCCTGCGAGGTGCCACCGCCGGGCGCCGGTGGATGAGCTCCGGATCCCTCACAGATGTGACCCGAGTGCTGTACCTACTGAGGAGAGTCGGAACCTGCTTGCGGTGCTGAGTGAGTTTGCGGAACCCGACATTGCCCGCCGACAGACGAGGTCTGGACCCCCCTATCCCCGGCTTGAGAGACTGCCTCCAACGGCCAGGAAGAGAGGAGTTGAGAGACTGCTGAGCCAGGAAAGTCACACCAGTGAAAGCAGAAGAGCTGCAAACGTGAACAGGGCCGTCACTTCTACTGTTCACTCATGGTACCGGGGCCAGTTGGGTTTAGGTACTCAGGTTGGGAGGGGAACAGTTGGGGCGAAAGAAGCTAAACTTGCTTTAATTGATTTTGTCCGAAAAAGACTTGCGGCCTAGCGGGAATAACCGGTGACCCCTGCTAGAGCCATATACAGAGATAAAGAACTGACGTGGTGACTCCCCTGACTGTGTGCACCACATTACTTTGAGAGACTTCATATTTTGCTAATATTTCAAATTACCGTTCAATACCCTTGTTGTTATCCCCTTGTTCAAAATACCTGTTTTATATATACATAAACTGTTTATAATCATCTCCGACTGTCCCTACCTTGTGTCTCTGTGCGTTGCATTCCGGCACCTGCATTACAGAGACACCAGCGCTATAGTACCCCCCCTTTACGCCACATCTTCTTCAAGCCCACAAGAAAGAGGAGAAGAAAGAAGAGGAGCGTGAATGTTCTCCCTGGGCTCCCAGGACCTCTCCTCATGACCAAACCCCTTCCAATCCACAAGAAAAAAGGTTTTTCCTCTTACCCTCTTGGTAGCCAGGATGTCCTCTACCTAAAAAACATCCTCGGCGGAGACTGGAGCAGAAGTTGTACCCGGATCATCAGAGAAAGAATTGAGGATGACAGGCTTGAGGAGAGACACATGAAAGGAATTGGGTATCCGTAACGAGGCAGGGAGTTTCAGTTTGTACGCCACAGGATTAATTTGTCTCAAAACCTCGAAAGGACCAATGAAATGTGGACCCAAGTTGCATGAAGGTATTTTGAGATGGACATACAGTACAGACCAAAAGTTTGGACACGCCTTCTCATTTAAAGATTTTTCTGTATTTTCATGACTATGAAAATTGTACATTCACACTGAAGGCATCAAAACTATGAATTAACACATGTGGAATTATATACTTAACAAAAAAGTGTGAAACAACTGAAAATATGTCTTATATTCTAGGCTCTTCAAAGTAGCCACCTTTTGCTTTGATGACTGCTTTGCACACTCTTGGCATTCTCTTGATGAGCTTCAAGAGGTAGTCACCGGAAATGGTCTTCCAACAATCTTGAAGAAGTTCCCAGAGATGCTTAGCACTTGTTGGCCCTTTTGCCTTCACTCTGCGGTCCAGCTCACCCCAAACCATCTCGATTGGGTTCAGGTCTGGTGACTGTAGAGGCCAGGTCATCTGGTATAGAACCCTATCACTCTCCTTCTTGGTCATATAGCCCTTACACAACATGGAGGTGTGTTTGGGGTCATTGTCATGTTGAAAAATAAATGATGGTCCTACTAAACGCAAACCGGATGGAATAGCATGCCGCTGCAAGATGCTGTGGTAGCCATGCTGGTTCAGTATGCCTTCAATTTTGAATAAATTCCCAACAGTGTCACCAGCAAAGCCCCCCCACACCATCACACTCCTCTTCCATGCTTCACGGTGGGAACCAGGCATGTAGAGTCCATCCGTTCACCTTTTCTGTGTCGCACAAAGACACGGTGGTTGGAACCAAAGATCTCAAATTTGGACTCATCAGACCAAAGCACAGATTTCCACTGGTCTAATGTCCATTCCTTGTGTTCTTTAGCCCAAACAAGTCTCTTCTGCTTGTTGCCTGTCCTTAGCAGTGGTTTCCTAGCAGCTATTTTACCATGAAGGCCTGCTGCACAAAGTCTCCTCTTAACAGTTGTTGAAGAGATGTGTCTGCTGCTAGAACTCTGTGTGGCATTGACCTGGTCTCTAATCTGAGCTGCTGTTAACCTGCGATTTCTGAGGCTGGTGACTCGGATAAACTTATCCTCAGAAGCAGAGGTGACTCTTGGTCTTCCTTTCCTGGCGCTATCCTCATGTGAGCCAGTTTCTTTGTAGCGCTTGATGGTTTTTGCAACTGCACTTGGGGACACTTTCAAAGTTTTTCGCACTGACCTTCATTTCTTAAAGTAATGATGGCCACTCATTTTTCTTTACTTAGCTGCTTTTTTCTTGCCATAATACAAATTCTAACAGTCTATTCAGTAGGACTATCAGCTGTGTATCCACCAGACTTCTGCACAACACAACTGATGGTCCCAACCCCATTTATAAGGCAAGAAATCCCACTTATTAAACCTGACAGGGCACACCTGTGAAGTGAAAACCATTTCCGGTGACTACCTCTTGAAGCTCATCAAGAAAATGCCAAGAGTGTGCAAAACAGTCATCAAAGCAAAAGGTGGCTACTTTGAAGAACCTAGAATATAAGACATATTTTCAGTTGTTTCACACTTTTTTGTTAAGTATATAATTCCACATGTGTTAATTCATAGTTTTGATGCCTTCAGTGTGAATGTACAATTTTCATAATTTCAATTTGCATGTTTCTTCATCCGCACAGAGGACTAAAGCAACGCAGACTTTGTGTCCTCCCAGACCTCAGAAAAGTTCTTAGTGACAGACTCCACAGCAGGATTGTCGACAGAAGTAGAGACAGGAAACGGAATATATTGGGACGCTGACCACATACCACAAAAAACGGAGATTTAGCAGAGGATTCGCTCACGATTATTGTAGAAAAATTCGGCCCAAGGCAGGAGTTCCACCTAGTCGCTATTCTGGGTGTTGAAGAAGTGCCGGAGGAAGTTAGTGAGGATCTGATTGATACGCTCAACCTGGCCATTAGACTGTGGATAATAAGCCGATAAGAAATCCAAACCGACATTTAGAAGTTTGCACGCGGTCTTCCAGAAGCGCAAAGTAAACTGGACTCCTCTATCTGAGACAATATGAAGAGATAGGCTGTGGAGACAGAAGATGTGAAGAATGAACTCTTTAGCCAGCACTGGTGCAGAGGGTAGACCAAGCAGAGGAATTAAGTAAGACATTTTGTAGAAGCTGTCAGCTACCACCCAAATGACAGTACAACTGGCCGATACAGGAAGATCCGTGATGAAATCCATCGCAATATGCTGCCACGGAGCGGATGGCACAGGTAAAGGAAGTAGTCGACCAGGTTGGAAGTTGCCTAGGAGTCTTGTTTCAGGTACAGGAAGAGCAGGCAGAGACGAAATCCGCAACATCCTTGCGTAGCTTCGGCCACCAATAATGTTGGGAAATGAGCAGAACCGTTTTCTTAACAAAGAAGAATCCAGCTCCAGCCGGAGAGGTGGATTTCTGGATAAATCCCCTCATGTATTCAGACATGGCACGGGTCTCAGCCAATGACAGAGGATAGATACGACCATGGGGAGGTGAGGTACCAGGGATGAGGTCAACCGGACAATCATACGGCCTATGAGGAGGTGGAGTCTCGGCCCCTCTCTTGTCAAAGACGTCAACGTATGACCAGTAGGGTGCCAGCAAGCCAGGTAGATTAGATGGAATGGACAGAGGTAGAGCAGGTCAGACGGAAACCAGGCAGGTTTTGTGACACTCCTGTCCCGAGCGGAGCACCTCTCCCGAACTCCAATTCAAGACCAGTTTTTCCAATCTGGAGAACCACAGGCTTAGTAACGAACAGATAGACTCGGAAAAGGGCTTCCCATCAACTGAAGAATCCGCCAATGGATCCGGGAGACGTTGGATAGGGATCTGCTACTGCTCCACAATGGCTTGTTGAATGAGATTCCCAGCAGCGCCGGAATCCAGATAAGCAGACTCGATAAAATGTCAGGGATGGAGAGGAAAGATTCTTGCCCAGGATGACCTCTCAAAGTGATCTTAGGCTCTGGAGTTTCCTGGTCTCTCTGGACAGGAGTGGATTACATGCTCTGAACTGCCACAATAAAAGCATCTTCCCTCAGTGCCGCAGACCTCCTGGCGAGTTTTGCCCATTGTCACCTGGTCCACTTACATAGATTCTGGGGTAGATGCCGAGGCAGAGGCTTGTAGCGAGACCTGTTTTTGAAAGGTTGGTGTAAGGCGTAAAGGTCTTCTCTGATGGACCAACTCCCTAGAACACTTCTGGAACCTGATGTCAATCCACATGGCCAAAGACACTAGGTCATCCAGAGAGGTGGGTATGTCACAACCAGCCAGTTCATCCTTGATCCGCCCAGAAATGCCTTCCCAAAAGATAGCCACCAAAGCCTCGTTATTCCAGATGAGTTCAGACGAGAGGGTGCAGAAACGTACAGCGTACTGGCCCACTGTGAGGTTCCCATGGCGCAGACAGAGGAAAGAGGAGGCTGTTGAGGATGTGTGGCCGTACTCATCGAAAACCCTCCAGAAAGCCGCAAGGAAAGCCTGGAGATCAGACACCAGAGGGTCCCCCCTTTCTCACAGGGGATTGAGCCATGCCAATGCCTCTCTTTTGAGATGAGACATGATGAAGGCCACTTGAGCCCGGTCAGAAGCCAATTGATGAGCCAGGAGCTCGAAGTGCAGCGTGCACTGATTTATGAAGCCCCAAAATACAGCGGGATCACTGCCAAATCGTGGAGGAGCAGACAGTCAGTGTCCAAAGCTGGATACAACACCGCCACTGAGTTGAGGTGTCGCCGGAGCGGTTACCGCTGGGGTACAGGCAGACAGCCAGGGTAGACAGTGCATCCAGGCGGGAGTGTACAGTCCACAGAAAGGACAGGATTGTATCCTGTTGAGATCTCTAGCGGGAGACCTCTTGTTAAAGGTCCGAGACCAAGGCAGCCTGGGAGCCACTGGATTCCATGGCCTGAGCAAACTTTTACGCTACCGGGTGGTGGAACCACTGTGCCATGGCACAAGGAGGGACCAGAGGGGCATAACTAGGGGCCTCACCTGGACTGACCTTGGCTATATGGCGGCTTAGTTGACTCCGTGAACCAAGGAAGGACCGGGAAGGTGGACCAGGTGCTTCTCCGGGACTGCCCTCAAGTAAGAGCAGGCGATTCCCACGGGACTGATGGCTGGCGCCGACTGGCACGGCTGGTAGACAGGCAGGCGGGCACGGGTGATGGACAGGCTGGTGGGCATGGGTGATAGACATGCTGGTGGGCACAGCTGATAGGCAGACTGTTGGGCAGCACTGGGACCTTAGGTCTGACAAGCGTATTAAACACAAACAGACAACATTGCTCATGCACCTCCATTTTGGGGGAGGTGCCTTATATAGCAGATGCCCTCCAGCCATTGGCTGGTGACATCTTAGGACGATGCGCGCGTGGCCCTCTTAAGAGACAGGGAGCACGCGCGTGCCGTAAGCACAGTGCCCGGGGATCTACGCCCGGTGCGAGCACCCTGGGCAGACAGAACGTGGTGACCCGGCGGAGGAGCGGTGTGCACAAGACCGGGGCTGCGGCGATATGGGGGTCAGCGTCTCTGCCGGGGGAGAGAGGCAGAAGGCAGAGACGCCGGCGCTATATAAAGATTTCCGCGCTGCTGTAGAAGATGAAGGTTCCACACTCGAAGGTAAATTCAAGTAGCTTTATTACACATTTCAGGTTTGAACGGAACCCTGGGGGGAAGTGTAAGGACACAACACCTCTAAGAGCCTTAAAATCTGCGACTGCAGCCCCATAGGTGGAGAGGAAATACTTCCAGATAGCAATTCACTTTAGTGGAGATATCACGGTACCTGGGCTGCGCTTGAGAGGAATAAAGAAGCCTCGATAGTATACAATTAAGGTTTTTATTCACACCCACGCATTTCGGCACCGGATTTGCAACTTTTTCAAGGTAAGAAAACAAATGTCGTTCTCGGATCGATAGAGACCTGTCAATAAAGGGCAGCAGAGAAGCCTTCGGGAATGCAGAGATGCCTCTGGTCACCGAGTCGCACTAGAGACTGGTTGTACAGGCAGATCCGGGGATCTAGGTATTAACCAATGTTTTTCTCTGAAACGCCGCAGTCTTTCAGAGTCAAACGTGCCTGGCTGAGATCATATAGCCAATGCCTGATACATGCTGCCTGTGGATAGAGCAGCATGTATCAGCAGTCAGGTTCTCTTTAGATAAGTTATCCATGACGTTAAAATAAAAAATCCTCCAAGTTGCTATAAAAAGATTTTAAATCCTTATTTCCTGTAAGAAAACATTTTAGGGTTAATTATCTAACCCAAATATCACCGACCTGTCTTCAACTTCTGCTTCTAAAAAGGGGCTTAGTTTTTCAGTGAGCACAGAAAACTACAAGTACCTGCATGCCCTCTTAAGAAATAATCGAAAGAAGGATTACCATTTTTAGGTTTCCGGATATACCCCTTAAGGCAAAAATGACAAATGTTCTCGTACTATAGATACCATAGGGGTGAGTTGAATTAATCAAGGATTTATCAACAGTATTCTGGTGTAAAAAGGTACATAGTTTTTATGCAAAAAATTGCAACCTTTTGCTATTTTGCTCTGCTCTCACTACTTTTGTAAAGTGGGTGGTAAAATAGTCACATTTCTCACTCCAATAGAGGAATGTGGAGAAACATTTCTTTAAATTTAAAGATGTATAATGTGTATAAAACATTTTTGATTAATGTGTCGCAAGTAAAGGCAGCGCAGCCACAAGAAGAACTGACGTTGAAAATTCCCCTCTTGATGACTTACCTACATGTGGTCAAATGCATAGATCACAAATCCATAGGTACATAATTTATTCACATATGTAAACTAATTAATTAATGAATAATTTACATGGATGCTTAAATATTACCATCATACAGTTCCCAAATAATGCTACCGTAGGCCGGGGTCACATGGTCATCGATTTTCTCATGCAAGAGAATCGGGCTGATTATGACACTCTGCTCAAACTCTGTCAGAGTCTATGGGTGTGTGTGCAACATCAGTCTGCACTCGGATGTCATCATAGTGCAGTCCGATTACCGCGAACATAGAAACAAGGGGAAGATGAAGAAATTAAGTTATCCATCTTCTTAACACCTGTGCTGTGATTCTCTCAAGTGAGAGAATCAAATCACACTAAAGTGGACACTCGGATCAAAGTCTGACTGAGATTCATCCGAGTGACATCAGCATAATCGTCCCCATTCCCTCGCATAAGAGAATCAATGGCAGTGTGACCCCGGCCTTAAAAAAAGAGAAAAGTAGAATACTCAAGAGAACAGCAAGAATTAAATAAGAAAAAAAAATGACCTATTGAGAGGTTATCTTTAAATATTGACACCATACAGATGAAAGGGCGAAGAATAGAGCAATAGAGGTATTAAAAATAAGGGACAAACATAGGCATGCAGGGTGGGGGGGTTCTCTCCAACGTTCAAGCTTTTGTCAGGGGAGAAGAGTTGAGTAGTGAATACATAAAGTGCTTGGATAGCTGTCATGTCACAGTGCCAATGGGTTTTATTAGGGCCGACACAGCACTGATTGTGACTGCCATATGTCAGGGATTTTTTTCCGTGTAACTACTGCTGCTGTATCTCTTACAGTTAAATAATAGTATAAAAGCATTTCCAAAAATACAAAAATCCCAGTAAGCTATTTAAAGGGAATCTGTCAGGTGATTTTTGTGTAGTATACTAATACTATCCTGAAATAGGACTTGGTCAGCCCTTTCAGGATATCTAACTTTTATTTCTCTACGTGGCCCCCTTGTGTTCCTGTAAGCCCCTGGACAAATTTATTGTCTCGCGCTGGCAAGTCAAGCGTATGTAAATTGCAAATGAATATTCACCCCTTCCCGGGCCCATAATCCCATAAACCCCTTCGGGGGAAGGGGTGAATATTCATTTTGCATTTACATGTGTGCCGGCAAGCAAGTCAAGTGTATGTAAATGCCAAATGAACATTCATCCCTTCCCCCTCTAATTATCTCGCCCACCCCTTCTGGCTGGTGTCACTGAATGGGTGCAGTCAGACTGCTGAGTTACTCACCCAAGGATCACATTGCTATCCTCGGACTGGCCGTCTGACATGAGTGTGATAGCATGTATTTCTATGCAGCTGTCAGGCTCGGGTTAGGAGAGCCAACAGCCAGTCCGAGGTTACGCGTTCGAAACGCGTTGCTGTATCCACCTTTATAATGGAATCCATTTTACTGGAATAAATTATTTTGAAAATTTACGAAGCTGAAATCCCTTCTTCTCTTTTGACTGAATCAGTGGCGCCAGTGCAGAGGGGTGGGCGGGATTATAGGTGGGGAAAGGGGTGAATATTAATTCCCATGTACATATTCTTGACTTGCCGGCGTGAGACAATAAATTGGTCTGGGGCTTACAGGAACACAACGGGGCCATGTAGAGAAATAAAAGTTACATGTTCTGAAAGGGCTGCCCAAGCCCTATTTCAGTATACTATTAGTATACTACACAAGAATGACCTGACAGATCCCTTTAAAGAAAAAAAAAAGAAAAAAAAGAAAATACTCGCCCTTCATTAATTTTGGCTCTAGCACAGCCACATGTTATACATTTAAATAAACAGTAGATGACAGTCAGCACAAAAGTAATTCCATATAGAATTTCTCATATATGATGAGTTTGTACTTATGATTTTGCATACTATGGCTCCGATTCCATAAGCCTGGCATTTCATACATCAGTCTTAACGGGGGGCAAACAGGAATAAGATGTGCCAAATTCATTAGGAGGTGCACGCCACTTAGTAAATTTGGTGCATCATATCAGTTGCGTGCGTCTCCGTGCAGTTTAAGACTGAAATAACATTTTTGTGTAATGTGCGCCACCACAATTGATAAATTTGATCCATGCCGCACCCTGTCCAACCGCAACTACTCCCCAGTCCCCCCTTTTTTGGCAAAGCTGCCCGAAACTTGCCTGAAAATTTTTTGGTTTGGTTTTTAAACGTAAATACTTTGATGAATTGAAGCTAAGGGTAAGTGGAGGAAAAAAACACTACAAATTTGCCATATAATATGCATGTGCAAGGTAATAATAGACATACTCTGGAATTAAAGATTTGCAGCGTGCTAATCTATTTTCGGCTCTCCTATAGAAGTGATTGAAGAGAGCTGCAATTGTGGGTTCACCTTTCCATTTATAGCCACTAAACCTAAAAAGGTCATGGTTATTTAAACAGGACCTGTCACCAGGTCAAAAGTGACTAGTGTTTACACTTACATTATTCCTGCAGCTCCCATGAGTATTCCGGGGGGGGGGTCTTTTTGTTGGGGGCAGGTTGTAAACCCGCCATACGGTTCTTGATATCTAGCCTAGGTCTTATTATTTATTGCTAATTTTATGGTATTTACCAAGGGGGGCAGTGCTCACCGGCTAAATTTTCAGAGCAGCTTAAAAACATGCCCCCAAAGAATTTTATAAGCAATGTCCCATTGTAAAGACCATGAACAGTAGCACAAAATAAAATTGAACCCAATAAAAAACAAAAACACAGAATGAGCTTATACCCTTCAGCAAGTAAATAGTAATAGTACATGTAAATAACATTGGGTTCTTAGTTAACACTAATACTTTAAACAATTTTAATAGTTTTAGAAGTTTTAATAGTTTAATAAGTAACAAAATAAAAACTAAATAAAAAATATAGCTCTTTAAATCAAATCAATGTTTGGCGTGACTGTAAGATCCCGAGGATCTTATAGTGCTGGTGTGGCGCCCCTGAGGGTTCAGTCGCCACAGAGGTACTGCACCTCACCAAGAGGTGTGGTGTCTCCTTCTCTCAGGTAAGGAGGGAGTGCTGCCCGGAACCCCAACACCCACATTCAACACTACACTGCTCCAGGCCGGCTGGAAGGGCAAGACGCAATGTGTTTTCCTGCTGAGCCCTGTCCCTGGCTGGAGTGGGGGGAACCAAATGTAGGGGGAACCAGCAGTGGGTGTGGGTGGAGGAAGTAGAGTAGGGGAGCACCATAGTAGGAGGTATATATAAAGGGAAGCCATCTTAGGGTGGCAGAGCAGTCAGTGAAGAAGTGAGTGAGCAGTAAGAAGCGGAGCAGAGTCTGTTCAGGAGCTCTGCTCCACAAGTGGGGCATAGTGATAGAGGCCCAGGAGGGGAGTAGAGGAGGAAGGCTCCGTTCTATAGAAGGGATCCCAGGGGGTACGGTGAGTGCAGGATGGCACCCGTATGCCCCGAATCTGCCAGGTGTCAGAGGGATCAGGCCGCAAGAAGAGGACCGGCCCCTGGACCAGCCGTATTACTCCAGGGCTCGGCTGGAAAAACCGGAGGCTTCTGACTTTTATGGTGCAGTTGCCACAGCCTCATCTTAGTCACCGTGAGGGTCAAGTAGGTCCGGGAACTCCAAGTTGCCCAGAGGGACTTCAGAGCACCGATCGTGACTGTGAGTGGGGAAGAGCAGGGCAGGAGGGAGAAGACACAGTGTGAGAAGTAGGTCTAGTAAGGAACATAAGGAAAGAGGGGTTCTGTCAAGCGCTCCTGATCAATCTGAGGAAGAGCTGAACCCCCGGTCTGGTGAACGCAGCACGACGTGTGAGGCTGACACCCGTACAGTGTACCTGTGGAACTTACATAAGAACTGTGAGTAAAAACTCGGACTGCACTGCCTCCGTCAATTATTTCAGCTGCGCCATCTCTCTCTCTGCACTACAAGTCCCAGCATCACTACCCACCATCAAACTCCACACTGCCCCAGGGGCTCGCTCCACCTGTGGGGAGCAGAAACACCTCAGCTGCCATCCCATCACCCCCCGGAGGTCTTCAGCAGCGCTGGTAAACCTTACCAGGTACCACAGGTGGCATCACGAACTATAAACCCCATATAAACTTTATCCCCCCTTTTAGTTGGCCGCCCTGGGCCACGGACCGGGCCGGCCTCTGTGACATATCCCCCTTTTCCCCAGCATCTATCGGCCCGTACTCCAAGTACCCCATTGCCCTGGGGGCGCATCACTGGTATGTTACCTTGATGCATTTTCCAAATGTTAATGTTTGATGCAATTGTTCAATGGTAACAGCCGTATTACCGTTATTGTTGAACTGTTGTTGCTAACAAGTGACGTGCAGCAACATGTGACCATCATGCCTATACCTATGTGTAAAGTAGATGTGTACAACAAGCTTTCTAACTTCTACCTATTGTATTTGTGTTTTACCAGTTGCACCAGTAGCATTCAATTATTTTTATAAATTATTTAATTTATCTTTATTTATATTTACATCTGGGGTTCCTGTGCCACCTGAGCATATGTGACTTGATTGGGATAATATCTGAAGAGGATTACATCACACACGGCCAGAGGAACCCATCTTTCTAATGCTTACGTTTGTGACAGTTGACCTCAGTGTGACGCTGAGTCACTATGTAGCGCCCCGGGGGCTCGGTCGCTACAGAGGTATTGCACCTCTCCCAGAGGTGTGATATTCCACTCCCGGGTAAGGATGGAGTATGGACCAGGGCTCGGTAGGTTGCATGCATCACACACACCCCATTTCGGGGGACAGCTGAACGGTGCTCCCATTAGACAGTAATGCAGGCACGACAGAATCTTTCCCTGGCTGGAGTGGGGAGGGGGGAGGAAAACCCGGTGATGTAGGAGCAGAAGGGGACGGTTCCTGAGCGTAGGTAGGAGCCCATTGGTTGCTGGTCACCTGGGCTCATGTTCTAGAGGGAAGTATAAAAGGTGGGCACCATCTTAGTTCTGGGGGAAGTACAGAGAGAAGAGAAGACAGAGAGCAGAGGCTCTGTAGGAGCTCTGCTCAGAGGCAGGCCTAGAGAAAAGGCCGGGGCCAGAGAAGAGAAGGAACAGAGGAGAAGAGAAGGAACAGGAAAGGGAAAGAAGTGGCCAAGAAACAGAAGGGCTCAGGAACAAGAAGGTGGAAGGGACCCTAAGGACCAACGTGAAGAGGGTACCGGATCCCAATTTGGTGGAAGCTAATAATCTTCAGCCAAGAACCGGAGGTCGCGACCATCACTTGGTGCGACCCCCTGCTAAACCTTGCTAGGAAGGCATACCATATAGGGTAGCGGGAAACGGTGCCCACGTTTGTCCGCATAGACCCGCGGGAGCTGGACAAAAGCTCGGTCACTGGCGGGGCATGAGCCGAAGGAAGGATAGGAAGGAGCTCTGAACCATACTACTGAAGTGCCTGGGGGTTGACCGAGTCCCTCACCTGGTGGACACCGCACGGCTTGGGTGGTCACTGCTGGCGCTGAAGTGACCCGGAGCATATGAGCTGTGAGTAAAAGCCATTGGACTGCAGTACGTTGTCTGTGTACTCCTTGCTCCTCCAGTACTAACGGCACTGGGACTCTCTGCACTCTTCCCGTGGGGAGTAACACTACCTCAGCTTCAAACACCATCAGCCTCAGCGGTCTGCACTGCAGTGGCGGTTAGCCCTGACCGCAATCCACGGGTGGCGTAGTCGGACATTACCTACAGCACATCATCATAGACTTCCACGGGCCTGACCACCCTGAGCCACGGGACCGGGCCGCCACCACTACTCCCAGCATTGCCCTGAAGCCCGGTCCCGAGTGCCCCACGGCCCAGGGGGCGAGTCAACTACTCATGGAGAAGCTGTAAGACAGGGTAGTCAAGAGTTCGAGGGTCAGATACCAAGAGAGCTCTTCATAAACAGAGGGGTAAGACAAATGAGTTGTCAGGTCACAGTCCTAGGTCAGAATTCCAGGAAGGTAGCAGATCAAGACTAAGGGGCTAGGCAAATGAATGGCCAAAGGCAAAGTTCAAGGTCGGGCAGCAAAAGATCAGAAACAGAGCACTGGAAAACAAGGCACATACACACCACAAAGCTAAGGTTATGACTGGCAATAATCAGTTACTGACAGCCAGCTAATTAGCCAGGTAATCACCCAGAATGGGAGACACCTGGAAGAAATCCAGCATGCCCCAATTTGTCACGTACCCGCTCCTCAGCATGTGACTTGGGGTTGCGCCTGCAAGGGTTAATCTCTCTCCTCTCACTCAATCCAGCACTCGACCTCTGTCCTATGCTGAAGGGAGTATCAATCACACCCCAGCTCAGACTGCGCACCCCGCTTCATACACGCTGCCACCACCCACCGGATTTGGGGCCGATGGGTCCCCTAAACGAAGACTATCGGACAATCAACAAAATCACAGCCTTCCTAGGGTTATGGGTTCTTTAGCGCATACAAGATTCAGGCTTATTAAAGTTTTAAGCTTTAATAGAAAAGGTACAGTGCTTATAATAAAAAGATGTAAAAAAATAGAAATAAAAAGTGACATACAGATATGCAAACAGTATGAAAATAAACAGGAGAACTTACAGAACCCTAAACTTGGTCTTCTGTAGCCCGATGGGGAAGGCGGAAATATGAGATGATGATCACAGCAGTGCTCGGCTGCCCCATCTCTGTGAGGGTGGCACGGTGGCGCAGTGGTTAGCACTGAAGCCTTGCAGTGCTGGGGTCCTGGGTTCAAATCCCACCAAGACAACATCTGCAAGGAGTTTGTATGTTCTCCCCGTGTTTGCGTGGGTTTCCTCCGGGTTCTCCGGTTTCCTCCCACACTCCAAAGACATACTGAGATTGTGAGCCCCGATGGGGACAGCGATGATAATGTATGTAAAGTGCTGCGGAATATGTTAGCGCTATATAAAAATAAAGATTATTATTATTATGCCCCTACCCTGCTTGGCGGTTGAACTGTCACTCACAATACTGATAGCTTAGCACACCCTTGCCCCAGATTGGACAGCTAAGCTGTCTCTCACAGTACAGACAACGCAACGCTTCCCTTCCGCAAATTGGATGGCTGAACTGTCACAATACTGACAGCTCAACGCACCCTTGACGTAGATTGGATGGCTGAGATTTCACTCACAATACTGACAGCTCAGCACGACCCTGATCCTATAGGGCGGCTGAGCTGCCGCTTACTGTGTCCAGGACACAGAATCGTAACACTCGGCTCATACATAAGCACTCATCTTCAAAACAACATTGATTCTTCTAAGTACACTTGCACTGTCAGGGATTTTGTAGGATTATCATCGGGTGTATAAGTAACCAATTATCCCTAACAGGTGAAATTTATCATCATTTTCATATTTATATTGAATTGCAGGCATTCTGTGTAGGAGGCTTAAAACTGAGTGAGGAATAGCCAAATTCTGCTACAAAAGTGAGGTTGTGGAAGACAGTTACATATCACAGATCATATTTTATAGTCATACACCATGGCAAGACTGAACACAGCAACAAGACATGAGGTAGTTTTACTGCATTAGCAAGGTCTCTCCTAGTGAAAGATTCCAAAGCAGACTGGGGTTTCAGGATGTGCTGTTCAAGAATTGTGGAATAATGAGAACTGTAGACAAAGTGGTCGGCTAAGGAATCTTAGTGTAGCAGATGAAAAACACATTGTTCTTCCCTTCAAAATCAGAAGATCATCAAAAGTGCTAGCAGCAACCAAAGTGACTCTTTTACACCCATATACAGTGCAGGGAAGTTTGGCCTGAAGTGGTCTTCATGGAAGAATTGGTACCAAAAACCAGACCTTCCACATTAAAATAAGGCCAAACAACTGAACTATGCATGAAATCATAGGAACTGTAGTGCAGAAAAATGGCAGCAAGTTCTCTAGACTGATGAATCAAATTCTGAAATATTTGAATGTAATAGAAGGCAGTTTGTTCACCAAAGGGTTGGAGAGTGTACAATAATGAGTGTCTCAGCAGCAGCAGTGAAGCATGGTGGAGGGTGCTGTAAGTGTGGAACTGCATTTCAGCAAATGTAGTTGGGGTTTGGTCAGGATAAATGGTGTCCTCAGTGCTGAGAAATATAGGCATTTACTTATCTATCATGTAATATCATCAAGGAGGCGTCTGATTGGCTCCAAATGTATTCTGTTGAAAGACAACAACCCCAAACATCCAGCCAATGTAATTAAGAAGTATCTTAAGGCTATGTGCCCACGATGCAGAAATGAAGCAGAAAATTTCTGCAGCATTTCTGCATCTCCCTGGCAGAAAAAAACGCATGCAGATTGTGCATGCATTTTTCCTGCAGAATACATGCGGAATACATGCGGATTCACACGCGTATCCACATGCGTTAACGCATGTGTTTCCGCATGCGGACTGACAAGGACTTTCCAGGCGATAGCATCACTTGGAAAGTGCTTGACAAATAGGTCACACTGTATAAATCTATGCAAACGGCATGGATTTATACAGTGTGACCATAAAAATAAAAAATTAAAAGCTATACTTACCTCCGATGCCGCCGCGTGTGCTGTCGCGCTCCTTCCTGGTTCCTTCCTGGCTTGCCGGCATCTCGCGAGACAGCCTGCGGTCACATGACCGCGACGTCATCTCAGGTCCTGGAAGGTAAGCGCTGCAGGGGCCGCCGGACAGGTGAATATAAACTTTATTTTTTATTTTATTCTTTTTTTTACAGGTACAATGGTACCCAGGTCTGGATGAGAGTCTCCTCTCCTCCAGAACTGGGTACCATCCGCACATAGAGACGCATATAATCCGTGAGTACAAATGTACTGACACGGATTATATGCGTCTCAATACAAGTCAATGGCGGCGCTTCCGCAAAATTAATGAACATGCTGCGGATTTATGAGCGCTGCAGAAACGCTGCGGAAAAATCCGCAGCATGTGCATTGACATTGCGGAATGCCATTGGGGACCATGGGGTGCGGATTACCATGCGTTTTTGATGCGTTTCCGCTGCGGAAATTCCGCAGCATAAATCATGAAGAACGCATCGTGTGCACGCAGCCTTAGCATAAAGAAGAAGAAGTCCTGGAAGTGATGACTTGGCCCCACAGAGCCCTGATCTCACGTCATCATGTTACAGTTTTGTTACAGTTATTTTATTTTATTATTTTATTACCTTCTCTGGATTGCAACGTTCCTGTATACTCGTCTATTGGGGATGGAAGATACAACACTTCCCACACTATCAACTGCTGCTGGGCACACAGCACGAGATCTGCACCTGGATCTTCTTCCACCACTTACAAGTATCCTGCAGGTACAGACACTCTGGGGCACGCAATACGGACCATCTCAGCTAATGCTACTGAAGGATGCATGCTGCTACCCACAGCCTGTGACAGGGATACAGCCATATGTGAGCGGTGGAGGTCACTGCATACGATTTGCCATGGAGAGGACTGGTGTGACGGGTGGAAACAATGACGGGATGGTGGACCCTAGGTCTGTTGCTAAACGAGCAGTGTATTCTAGGGATCGTCTTCTGGAACTGCGCAGGATAAAGTCTTCTCCAGCAGTGGCAATACGGAATGTTCCATGGGAAATAAGGAGACCTTTCAGAGGCTGCAGAGCAGGCAAGAAGATCAAGTCCTGGAGGAGAAGGTTTAAACCAGTGGTCCCATCCATTATCATGGGTAACGTACGATCGCTGGGAAATAAGTCGGATGAACTGCTGGCTCTGAGTAAGACCCAGAAGGAGTTTAGGGAATGCAGTCTCATGTGCTTTACAGAAACCTGGCTGCATGAGGAGGTCCCAGATTCATGTGTCTCGGTACCAGGGTTTCAAATGGTTCGGGCTGATAGAGAGAGAGTTAGATGCGGCAAGAAAAAAGGTGGAGGAGTGATACTCTACATTAACAACAGATGGTGCAATCAGGGGCATGTAACTGTTAAGGAGAAATTTTGCTGTCCAAATATTGAACTGTTAGCAGTGGGCCTCAGGCCTTACTATCTGCCTAGAGAATTCACTCTTGTTATAGTAGTTGTGATGTATATACCACCATGTGCGAACCCAGAGGCTGCTGGGGTTGTGTTGTCAGGGGTGATGGCCCGGCTTCAGACTAAACACCCAAACTCTCTAACTGTAATTTCTGGGGATTTCAATCGAGTAAAGATCTCATCTGCAATACCAAAGTTCTATCAATATGTCAAATGTCCTACACGGGACAACAACACACTGGATCTCCTCTTTGCTAATGTTAAGAATGCTTATTCATCGGCTGCATTACCCCCCCTGGGGAAATCTGACCACAACCTCATACTATTGTCTCCTGCTTACCAACCAGACGTCCGCAAACAACCAGTGACAATTAAAAAGATAAGGAAGTGGTGTCCAGCAGCAGAGGAGGCGTTACAAGACTGCTTTGATTGTACAGACTGGGAGGTGTTATGTACCATGAAAGAGAATTGTGATGTTAATGAGATTACTGGCAGAGTTACTGATTACATCAACTTCTGTATGGACATTGTAGTACCTGTTCAAGAGATTCGGTGTTATGCAAACAATAAGCCATGGATTACAAAAGAGTTGAAACATTTACTAAACATGAAAAAACTGGCTTTTAAAAGGAAGGACAAGGAGGCATTGAAAATTATACAGCGAGACCTAAAGGGGAAAATTAAGATTGCCCGTGAGGCATTCAGAGTTAAATTAGAAAATCAATTTGCACAAAAAAGCTCCAGAGAGGTGTGGGCTGGAATGAAGCTAGTGACTGGGTTTAAGGCAAGGTCGGAGCAGGGGGGTGGTGGACTTAGAATGGCTAATGAAATGAATGAGTTCTTCAATAGATTCAGCAATAAAGGTGCGGTAGCAGCAGGGAAGGGGGAGGAGGCCGGGGAACAACTAGCTAAATTAACAGGGGGTGAAATAGATCATTTCTCGGTCTCCAAAAATGACGTGAGGGACCAGTTTAGTAAGCTGGCCATTGGCAAAGCAGCAGGGCCTGACGGTCTCAGTCCACGTGTCCTCAGAGTGTGTGCAAATGAGTTGTGTACTGTCTTCCAGCATCTCTTTAACCAGAGCTTACAATCAAAGAGAGTACCAGTGCTATGGAAGACTTCCTGCCTGGTGCCGGTTCCCAAGACTACCTTCCCGGCTTCCCCGGGGGACTATAGACCGGTGGCCTTAACATCGCATGCGATGAAGTCCTTGGAGAGAATAGTACTTGCTCACTTGTGTCCGAGGGTGATGGTGCATACTGATGCTCTTCAGTTTGCGTACCGGCAGGGACTGGGGGTGGACGATGCTGTAGCGTATCTGCTACAAACAGTACATTCCTTTTTGGACAATGATGGAACCACAGTGCGTGCTTTGTTCTTTGATTTCTCTAGTGCGTTCAACACATTACAGCCACTCTTACTGCGTGGAAAGTTGATTAAAATGGCGGTGGATGAGGGACTTTTGAATTGGATAATTGACTACCTGTCGGATAGGCCACAGTTCGTTAGGTGGGGGACGGCTACATCAGATAGTGTACTGAGCAGTGTCGGAGCCCCGCAGGGAACAGTGCTGTCGCCATTCCTCTTTACATTGTACACAGCTGACTTTCAGTATAAATCAGACCGCTGTCACCTCCAGAAGTACTCGGATGACTCTGTGATAGTTGGCAGTATTGGGAAGGACCAGGATGAAGAGGAATATAGAAGGGTGGTTGCGGACTTTGTAGTATGGTGCCAGGCTAACCATCTAGAACTAAATGTTAAGAAAACCAGGGAGTTGGTGATGAGCTATGGAAGGTGCAAGAAGGTATGCCTACCTGTTACCATTGACGGTCAGGATGTGGAGATGGTGGACAGTTTCAAATATTTGGGGGTTTACCTGGATAGCAAGCTAGACTGGAAGTGCCACATGGAGAAGGTCTACAAGAAGGGGATGAGTAGATTGTACTTCCTAAGGAAGTTAAGGTCTTTTAATGTGTGTGGCAAAATGCTTGAGGTGTTCTACCAATCCATTGTGGCTAGTGCCACCTTTGCGGCAATAATTTGCTGGGGTAACAGTGTGCGTGTTGCTGACGCCAACAAGCTCAACAAACTTATAAAGAAGGCTAGCGCGATGGTGGGCCTACAGCTTGGGACTTTTGAAGAGGTGGTAGAGGATAGGATTAAGAAGAAGTGCAGAGCTGTAATGGGCAACAACACACACCCGCTTTATGAACTGTTTGCGAAACAGAAGAGCACATTCAGCAATCGCCTAATACAACTAAGGTGTAAAAAGGAAAAATACAGGAGATCGTTTGTTCCAACAGCTATGGGGGTGTTTAACAAATGTCTGAAAAGCAATGTCTAAAGCATTCCAAATGTTATGTTATCATATGTGTCATGTTCGAGATCTGTGTTCTGCTGCTGTGATACCGCAATTTCCTCCGGGATAAATAAAGTATATCTTATCTTATCTTATCTTATCTAGTCTGTCTATGGTGACATGGAGAGATTGAAGGATTTTCTTAAGTGATATTCACAGAAGATCTGTGGTTAGCGCTCCAAGATGTTGGAACAACTTTCCTGCTGAGTTCCTTCAAAAATTTTGTGAAAGTGTACTGTACAGTCATGGCCAAAAGTTTTGAGAATGACACCAAAATTATATTTTCACATGATCTGCTGGCCTCTGGTTTTTATTAGTGTTTGTCTGATGTTTATATCACATACAGAAATATAATTGCAATCATATTATGAGTACCAATAGGTTATATTGACAGAATGAGTTAATGCAGCAAGTCAATATTTGCAGTGTTGCCCCTTCTTCTTCAAGACCTCTGTAATTCTCCCTGGCATGCTCTCAATCAACTTTTGGACCAAATCCTGACTGATAGCAGTCCATTCTTGCATAATCAATGCTTGCATTTTGCCAGAATTTGTTGGTTTTTGTTTGTCCACCCGTCTCTTGATGATTGACTACAAGTTCTCAATGGGATTAAGATCTGGGGAGTTTCCAGGCCATGGACCCAAAATCTCTGTTTTGTTCCATGAGCCATTTAGTTATCACCTTTGCTTTATGGCAAGGTGCTCCATCATGCTGGAAAAGGCATTGTTGGGCACCAAACTGCTCTTGGACGGTTGGGAGAAGTTGCTCTTGGAGGACATTCTGGTACCATTCTTTATTCATGGCTGTGTTTTTAGGCAAGACTGTGAGTGAGCCGATTCCCTTGGCTGAGAAGCAACCCCACACATGAATGGTTTCAGGATGCTTTACAGTTGGCATGAGACAAGACTGGTGGTAGCGCTCACCTCTTCTTCTCCGAATAAGCTGTTTTCCAGATGTCCCAAACAATCAAAAAGGGGATTCATCAGAGAAAATGACTTTGCCCCAGTCCTCAGCAGTCCACTCCCTGTACCTTTTGCAGAATATCAGTCGGTCCCTGATGTTTTTTCTGGAGAGGAGTGGCTTCTTTGCTGCCCTCCTTGAAACCAGCCCTTGCTCAAAGAGTCTCCGCCTCACAGTGCGTGCAGAAGCACTCACACCATCACACCAGCCTGCTGCCATTCCTGAGCAAGCTCGGCACTGCTGGTAGTCCGATCCCGTAGCTGAAACAGTTTTAAGATACGGTCCTGGCGCTTGCTGGTCTTTCTTGGGTGCCCTGGAGCCTTTTTGACAACAATGGAAGCTCTCTCCTTGAAGTTCGTGATGATGCGATAGATTGTTGACTGAGGTGCAATCTTTGTAGCTGCGATACTCTTCCCTGTTAGGCCATTTTTGTGCAGTGCAATGATGGCTGCACGTGTTTCTTTAGAGATAACCATGGTTAACTGAAGAGAAACAATGATACCAAGAACCAGCCTCCTTTTAAAGTGTCCAGTGATGTCATTCTTACTTAATCATGACTGATTGATCGCCAGCCCTGTCCTCATCAACACCCACACCTGTGTTAATGGATCAATCACTAAAATGATGTTAGCTGCTCCTTTTAAGGCAGGACTGCAATGATGTTGAAATGTGTTTTGGGGGTTAAAGTTCATTTTCTGGGCAAAGATTGACTTTGCAAGTACAGTAATTGCTGTTAAGCTGATTACTCTTTGACATTCAGGAGTATATGCAAATTGCCATTCCAAAAAATGAAGCAGTAAACTTTGGAAAAATTACTATTTGTCTCATTCTCAATACTTTTGGCCATGACTGTAGACTCGGGTACCATCCGCACATTGAAACGCATGGATTGCGCATCTACATATACAGTGATGCGGAATCCATGCGTTTCAATGCAAGTCAGTGGCGGCGAAAATGCAGCGCTTCAGCAAAATAATTGGTAGTGCTGCGTTTTTTTCCGCAATGATAATCCGCAGCGGAAATTTCCGCAGCATGTGCACAGCACATGCGGATTATCATTGGGGAACATGGCAGGCCTTCTACCATGCGTTTTTTAAGCGTTTCTGCAGCGTTTTTGCCGCTGCGGAAACGCTTAAAAACGCATCATGGGCACACAGCCTAATGGCTAGTGGCCTGACTGCCGTTAGATACCAGAATGAAATCCTCAGAGCCATAGTCAGCCATATTTACGCAGTGTGTCCTGGGTTCCTCCTGATGCAAGACAATGCTGGCCTCCTGGCATTTGCCATGCCTAAACTCATCCATCAGATGCCATAAACCCATAGCTGTGTAACATTACGGGGTCTCCACTTTGTGGCTGAATTGCTGAGGTACCTTTTACTGTTCAATAATATCATTCACAGGTGATCGTGGAATATTTTTAGGTGGGAAGAAATGCCATGAACTGGACTTGTTATCCCGGTGGCTTCCCATTATAGGACAATGTTCAAATTCAATAGACTCTTGGAAAGACCGACTTTTTTTTCACAAATGTTGCTAAAGGCAGACTACATGGCTGTCACATCTCCTCCTTTGGGACCTGCTCCTAAAACATCTGCTTCTGTCACCAGGCGCCACCTTAATCATTCTGCATTCAGCGTCGGTGATGGAGGAGACGTCGAGAGGTTCTGGATGGTACAGACTCTGTTCAGTCACTGAGACTAGGATGGCTGGAAACTGAAGTGCTATACCATTTGACAGTATGGGTGTGTGCTGTCCAGGCTGGAGTAATCTACTCCCTGCTTTGCCACACACCCTACTAATACTCTCAGCTTACTGCTGGGAGCTGCCAAATATAGTTAATCTACTCTGGTTCAGTCCCTGTGCTATCAGATCCTTCTTAGCTTGTTTATATTGCTGTAGTGAAACTGTGACCCATTTCCTGACCATTCTTTTGCCTTCTGATTTTGTACCTTAATTGCCTTCCTGGTTCTGACCCGACTACCTGACCAACAGCTGACTCTGTGGCGCCAACCTGAGGGCCCCTGTGTAAGTTCAGATCCCCGTACAGTGATTAAGGGTAAAAGCCAGGGCAACCCACTGGATCTTGTAAATTGAGTGGCTAGAACTAAGCCTGTCCATGATAGCCATTTTAAAGCTGCCAGGCGACAACTGGCAGAAATACGCTATTATGACCAAATGCTGGATTGTATACAACTGTGGCAATGGGACTGAATGAAAAATATACTAAAGAATATTTGAAGGTAATAGTGTACATTTTACTAATACTCAATGAATTACCATATGTGTGAACCTCTAGGTATATAAAAATTAATTTCTGTTGTCTGTTATCTTTTGTCCGTTCTTTATTCACATCCAAATCACTAGACCAATGGGCACCAAATTTGGCAAATAGGTAAATCAGGTACTTCCGAATGTTTTGGACCAGGTTTTAGCTGTCTTGAACCTGCCGTTTCTGAGATATTCAACAGAAAAAAAATAGAAAACAAAAGCAAATTTACGGCCAAACAACTGAACGAATCTGCCCCAAATTTTGCATATATGTAAATCAGGCACATCAAAAAAAGATTTAAATTAAGTTTGAGATTTCTTGGCCTACTGTTTTCATGATATTCTCCAAAAAGAACAGAACACAAAGGCAAATTATAATTTACAGCAAAACGACTTCACTAATTTGCCCCACATTTGCATCATAGGTAAATTAGGAACTTCGGAAGGTTTTAGAACCGGTTTAATCTCTCTAAGACCTATTTGCCAAAAAAACTTAATACAAAAACGTTGTTGGGATATTCACCTAAAAACAGAAAATGAAAGCAAACATCAATTTATAGCCAAGCGACTGGACATATCTAAATTTGGCAAGTAGGTAAATCAGGCACTTCTGAAGGTTTTAGACCAGGTTTCAGCTCTCTGGAACCTACTGTTCTTGATATAATCACCACAAAAACAAAACAGGAACGCAAATTATGGGGCCAATCTGATCAAAATGTCTACATAGGTAGATCAGGCATTTCTGAAGTTTTTATATATAAGGTTTCAGCTCTGTAGAACTACCATTCTTGAGATATTCGGCAAATAAATGTAACACAAATGCAAATAATAAAGTTCAGCCGAACAACTACACTAATCTGCCTCTCATTGTTCGCTTAGGTAAATTAGGAACTTCGGATGGTTTTACATTGGGTTTCAGCTTTCTATGCCTGCTGTTGTCGAGATATTCACCAAAAATATGGAACATAAACACCAACCTTTAATTTTCAGCCAAGATATTGAACCAGTCTGCCCCAAATTTGCTTCATAGGTTGATTAGGTATTTATGAAGGTTTTTTTTGTATCATGTTTTAGCTTTCTCAAGATCTTTGATAAAAAATAAACACAAAATCAAATATTAATTTACAGCCAAACGACTGGACCAATCTGCCCTAAATTTGACAGATAGGTAAATTGGGAAATTTCAAAGGTTTTACATTGGGTTTCCATTTTCTTTCTCCAGATATTCGCCAAGAAAATGGAACACAAATGCAAACCTTTAATTTACAATGATTTACAATGCACGGTGGCGCATTGCAGCGCTGGGGTCCTGGGTTCAAATCCCACCAAGGACAACATCTGCAAGGAGTTTGTATGTTCTCCCTGTGTTTGCGTGGGTTTCCTCTGGGTTCTCCGGTTTCCTCCCACACTCCAAAGACATACTGACAGGGAATCTAGATTGTGAGCCCCGATAGAGACAGCGATGATAATGTATGTAAAGCGCTGCGGAATATGTTAGCGCTATATAGAAATAAAGATTATTATTATTAATGAAACTATGGGATCAATCTGCCCCAATCTTGCCACATAGGTAGATCAGGCATTTCTTAAGGTTTTATATTAGGTTTAAGCCCTGTGGGACCTACTGTTCTCAAACTATTTGCCCAAAAAATGGAACACAAATGAGCATATTAATTTGCAACAAACTGGACCAATTTGCCCCAAATATGCCACACAGGTAAATTAGGAACTTAAGAAGGTTTTACACCAGGTTTCAGCTCTCCAAAAAATGTAACACAAAAGCATTCTCAAAATATTTGCCAAAAATTGGAACACGAATGCAAACATTAATTTATGAGCAACTAGACCACTTTTCCCCAAATATGCCACATAAACAATTCAGGCACTTTGGAAGGGTTTCAACGCCCGAGTATCTACCGTTTCTCAAGATCCTGGAAAAAATTAAATGAAAAAGCAAATAATAATTTATGGCGAAACGATGGGACAAATCGGCCCAAAACTTGGTATACAAGTAAGTCAGGCACTTCTGAAGGCTTTAAACCAGGTTTCAGCTCTCTAGAACCTACCGCTCTCAAGAACTTCTTCCAAAAATAACGGAACACCAACTCAAACATCAGTAGCAAACAAAGTTTTTACTTACACACAAACAGCAAACAGTTAAACCAAATACACCCGTACGTAGCCAGGTAATTCTTCTAAAATATACATATATATAAATACACTGCTCAAAAAAATGAAGGGAACACTCAAATAACACATCCTAGATCTGAATGAATGAAATATTCTCATTGAATACTTTGTTCTGTACAAAGTTGAATGTGCTGACAACAAAATCACACAAAAATCATCAATGGAAATCAAATGTATTAACCAATGGAGGCCTGAATTTGGAGTCACCCCCAAAATTAAAGTGGAAAACACACTACAGGCTGATCCAACTTTGATTTAATGTCCTTAAAACAAGTCAAAATGTGTCTCAGTATTGTGTGTGACCTCCACGTGCCTGTATGACCTCCCTACAACGCCTGGGCATGCTCCTGATGAGGTTGCGGATGGTCTCCTGTGGGATCTCGTCCCAGACCTGGACTAAAGCATCCGCCAACTCCTGGACAGTCTGTGGTGCAACGTGACGTTGGTGGATGGAGCGAGACATGATGTCCCAGATGTACACAATCAGACTCAGGTCTGGGGAACGGGCGGGCCAGTCCATAGCTTCAATGCCTTCATCTTGCAGGAACTGCTGACACACTCCAGCCACATGAAGTCTGGCATTGTACTGCATTAGGAGGAACCCAGGGCCAACCGCACCAGCATATGGTCTCACAAGGGGTCTGAGGATCTCATCTCGTTACCTAATGGCAGTCAGGCTACCTCTGGCGAGCACATGGAGGGCTGTGCGGCCCTCCAAAGAAATGCCACCCCACACCATTACTGACCCACTGCCAAACCGGTAATGCTGAAGGATGTTGCAGGCAGCAGATCGCTCTCCACGGCATCTCCAGACTCTGTCACGTCTGTCACATGTGCGCAGTGTGAACCTGCTTTCATCTGTGAAGAGCACAGGGCGCCAATGGCGACTTTGCCAATCATCGTGTTCTGTGGCAACTGCCATGCATCCTGCACGTTGTTGGGCTGTGAGCACAACCCCGATCTGTGGACGTCGGGCCCTCATACCACCCTCATGGAGTTGGTTTCTAACCATTTGTGCAGACACATGTGTGGCACCCCAGGGGTCTGGTTACCACAGTAATAGAAATATTATGTCTGAGAGCAAGTGGGAGGTTTCCTGGTCAGGAGCCCTTAAGCATGCAACACCTCCTGCCCAGTCCTGGGAGGGGAGGAATCTGCCCTTATAAACTGGGTCTGGGGCGGGATTAGTGAGTCAGAGCCTGGAGTGAAGTTCCAGACATAGGGCGAGAAACAGCTAGGAGCTCTATAGGAGCAGGAGCTGAGTGCCAGGGACTGGAAGCAGATATTGCTCGTCCTGGCTGAAGAGACTACTACCGGACAACGGAGTCCGAGGCTGTGGGAACCTCTAAGTCCAGCAGCAGAAACCAACCGGCAGGGGATTCCAGGTCCTCTGGCCAAAGAAGCCCGGAGGCTCAGTCACAAGGAAGGGACCAGCACCACCATCGGGGAACGGAGGCTATCAGAAGGCCCCAAGTCACCAGCCATACGGGTGAGCACCACACGGTATACTCAGGGACGTGGGCTACTTCCACTCGCTTACAGCAAGGTAGCCAGGAAGAGTGCAGATAGATGGGGAGGCCTACAACTCCACCTGGTCAGGGGAACACCTGCTTGCTCGCTGACTGACCAGGCCCCTTATGCTAGCCAGTACGCCCGGGAGGGTCTGCCTTAATATCATCAGTAAAGACCCTGAACTGCACTGCAAAGACTCTGAGTCGTTCCTGGTTTCTCACCGCATACAGCACTACTAGTACTGGGACGCCCGCGCACCATCACTCCCATCATCCACATTCCCTGCCCTGAGGCCATACTCTTCCCGTGGGGAGTTATCCCATCTTTAGCTGCGCACACCACACCAGCCTCAGCGGACTGCCTCGCAGCGGCGGTACACCCTGCCTGCAATCCACGGGTGGCGTAGTCGGACATTAAAACCACAAAACCCCATAAAGACTGCCACTGGTTTGACCACCCTGAGCCACGGGACCGGGTCGCCGCGACGGTGACCACAACCCCCAGCGTCCCACAAAATGCCCAGTTCCGGGTTCCCCACGCGGCCCAGGGGGCGCGTCACATGCACATTTGTGGCCTGCTGGAGGTCATTTTGCAGGGCTCTGGCAGTGCTCCTCCTGTTCCTCCTTGCACAAAGGCGGAAGTAGCGGTCCTGCTGCTGGGTTGTTGCCCTCCTACAGCCCCCTCCACGTCTCCTGGTGAACTGGCCTGTCTCCTGGTAGCACCTCCAGCCTCTGGACACTATGCTGACAGACACCGCAAACCTTCTTGCCACAGCTCGCATTGATGTGCCATTCTGGATGAGCTACACTACCTGAGCAACTTCTGTGGGTTGTAGAGTCCGTCTCATGCTACCACGAGTGTGAAAGCACAATCAGCATTCAAAAGTGACCAAAACATTAGCCAGAGAGCATTGGTACTGAGATGTGGTCTGTGGTCCCCACCTGCAGAACCACTCCTTTATTGAGGGTGTCTTGATAATTGCCAATAATTTCCATCTATTGTCTATTCCATTTGCACAACTGAATGTGAAATTGATTGTCAATCAGTGTTGCTTCCTAAGTGGACAGTTTGATTTCACAGAAGTTTGATTTACTTGGCGTTATATTCTGTTGCTTAAGTGTTCCCTTTACTTTTTTGAGCAGTGTACATACATACATTACAGACCAAAAGTTTGGACACTCCTTCTCATTTAAAGATTTTTCTGTATTTTCATGACTATGAAAATTGTACATTCACATTGAAGGCATCAAAACTAAGAATTAACACATGTGGAATTATATACTTAACAAAAAAGTGTGAAACAACTGAAAATATATCTTATATTTTAGGTTCTTCAAAGTAGCCACCTTTTGCTTTGATGACTGCTTTGCACACTCTTGGCATTCTCTTGATGAGCTTCAAGAGGTAGTCACCAGAAATGGTTTTCACTTCACAGGTGTCCCCTGTCAGGTTTAATAAGTGGGATTTCTTACCTTATAAATGGGGTTGGGACCATCAGTTGTGTTGTGCAGAAGTCTGGTGGATACACAGCTGAAAGTACTACTGAATAGACTGTTAGAATTTGTATTATGGCAAGAAAAAAGCAGCTAAGTAAAGAAAAACGAGTGGCCATCATTACTTTAAGAAATGAAGGTCAGTCAGTCTGAAAAATTGGGAAAACTTTGAAAGTGTCCCCAAGTGCAGTTGCAAAAACCATCAAGCACTACAAAGAAACTGGCTCACATGAGGACCGCCCCAGGAAGGGAAGATCAAGAGTCACCTCTGCTTCTGAGGATAAGTTTATCCGAGTCATCAGCCTCAGAAATCGCAGGTTAACAGCAGCTCAGATTAGAGACCAGGTTAATGCCACAAAGAGTTCTAGCAGCAGACACATCTCTTCAACAACTGTTAAGAGGAGACTTTGTGCAGCAGGCCTTCATGGTAAAATAGCTGCTAGGAAACCACTGCTAAGGACAGGCAACAAGCAGAAGGGACTTGTTTGGGCTAAAGAACACAAGGAATGGACATTAGACCAGTGGAAATCTGTGCTTTGGTCTGATGAGTCCAAATTTGAGATCTTTGGTTCCAACCACCGTGTCTTTGTGCGATGCAGAAAAGGTGAACGGATGGACTTTGCATGCTTGTTTCCCACCGTGAAGCATGGAGGAGGAGGTGTGATGGTGTGGGGGTGCTTTGCTGGTGACGCTGTTGGGGATTTTATTCAAAATTGAAGGCATACTGAACCAGCATGGCTACCACAGCATCTTGCAGAGGCATGCTATTCCATCCGGTTTGCGTTTAGTTTATTTTTCAACAGGACAATGACCCCAAACACACCTCCAGGCTGTGTAAGGGCTATTTGACCAAGAAGGAGAGTGATGGGGTGCTACGCCAGATGACCTGGCCTCCATAGTCACCAGACCTGAACCCAATCTAGATGGTTTGGGGTGAGCTGGACCACAGAGTGAAAGCAAAAGGGCCAACAAGTGCTAAGCATCTCTGGGAACTCCTTCAAGATTGTTGGAAGACCATTTCCGGTGACTACCTCTTGAAACTCATCAAGAGAATGCCAAGAGTGTGCAAAGCAGTCATCAAAGCAAAAGGTGGCTACTTTGAAGAACCTAGAATATAAGACATATTTTCAGTTGTTTCACACTTTTTTGTTAAGTATATAATTCCACATGTGTTAATTCATAGTTTTGATGCCTTCAGTGTGAATGTACAATTTTCATAGTCATGAAAATACAGTAAAATCTATAAATGAGAAGGTGTGTCCAAACTTTTGGTCTGTACTGTATATATAGAAAGAGAGTACTAAAATGCACACTATTGACTTCGTATATTCTATAGTTCTTAGAGAAGAATGCTGTGGTATTATATGTCTGTATTTAGACCATATGTGAACGGCTTCCTACACTGCCTCCTGGCATATAATTATAGACTGTCAACAATAAACTCTAAAATTGCTGTTTACTTTATGGTAGAGTGTTTGTCTTACTAATTAAATAGCTGTTTCTGCAGTTAAATGAAGGGAGACGGCCGGCATTAACCTTGGCTATTGTTTAGGACTTGGAATATTGCTACGTGTATGTGTGTATGTATATTTATATATGCATATCTATTTTTTCAATGCAATCTCTACTGATGCAAATATGGTGTAAATACGCAACATTATTATACATTTAAAAAGTATGTGCACCATATCTTTATTCCTTCATTATGTCCGAAAGCTAAAAATGAAGTAACTTTGCAAATAAGATTAAAAACATTTTACTGCTTTACAGATAGACCATGTCTACATGTGTGTCGATGACTATATAGGAGGAGATTGAGGGTGATCAGACATCTAGCTGCATGCATTAAAAATCTCCTTCACCCCACCATGATATCCAATGACTGCACAATTTTGAAACCAAAATTGGCATCATTGTGGGCAGAGTTTCGGACACATGCAGAAAGACACAGCATATGCAATCACCCTAAATACAAGATTTACTTGTACTCTTTTACAATGGATAAACATCGACCTGTATAGAAGCTGTATACTCCACAGTTAGACTGTTAAAAACTACTTGCAAGGTTCGCCTTTTTTTAATGGCGGAATATTACAAAATGTAAAAAAAGAAATGCACACATATATTGGCAAATGTCATGTGTAAGAACCTGGGGAAAATTAAATAGTGAGATTGCCATAGACAAATAGTTGGCACACAAAAAACTTTTGTGCGAGAACAGTGGGTTTCCCTTTAATATTTGCCCCCACCAGCCTTTTTTTCTTCAAACAGCAAAAGAAGTAATACTGCAACACAAAACAAAATGCTGGGCGAGCTGGCCATTAAATGGGGGTCACAGATTTGGTGTTGAGACAAAGGATGTACTTTGATTATAATAGGATCTAATGGTCCTTGGTGGAAAAGTGGTTCTCCATTCAAAGATGGTGGAAGGATGCAGGCATTTGCAGTAGTCACTTGAAGAACTTTAATCACAAGGAGGCAATAATTGGTTCACAGTGGCGTGTCGCCACTGTGACATTGTGTTGGCAATTTTTTCAGCAGCTCTTCCATCATTCTAGAGAACCAAAAAGGCTTTGCAAGGTGGTCATATATAAACTAATCCGAAAAAGAAAAAGACACCTATACAAGTTGTATAATAAATAATATCTGTTGAGACAAGGGATGTACTTTGATTATAATAGGATCTAATGGTCCTTGGTGGAAAAGTGGTTCTCCATTCAAAGATGGTGGAAGGATGCAGGCATTTGCAGTAGTCACTTGAAGAACTTTAATCACAAGGAGGCAATAATTGGTTCACAGTGGCGTGTCGCCACTGTGACATTGTGCTGGCAATTTTTTCAGCAGCTCTTCCATCATTCTAGAGAACCAAAAAAGGCTTTGCAAGGTGGTCATATATAAACTAATCCGAAAAAGAAAAAGACACCTATACAAGTTGTATAATAAATAAAATCTGTATTTAGATAGCAACAATGGAATCATTTTAAAAATGTATAAATACGAACATACTGGGATGGTGGAAGACATGGAAAAGACAAAAACACACAATGATATATAACACTGCATAGGTAAGGACCAATTATATACTCATGATCATGAGAGAGGAAATAGTACTAGACAGTAATAATCTCATGAATAATAACTCCCAGTGGTGCTGCCTGATAATGAATATTCTCCTGTGAAAATGACTCCTACATATGACAGCAGAGTATTACATATGTATCATATTGTCGTAGTAAATGTATATCATAATTGTGCATACAGTGCCTACAAGTAGTATTCAACCCCCTGCAGATTTAGCTGGTTTGATAAGATGCAAATAAGTTAGAGCCTTCAAACAGCAAACGAGAGTAGGTTTTATGAACAGAAGCATAAATCTTACAAACCAAAAAGTTATGTTGCTCAGTTGAATTTTATTAAATTTTAAACATAAAAGTGTGGGTCAATTATTATACAACCCCTATGTTTAATATTTTGTGGAATAACCCTTGTTTGCAATTACAGCTAATAATCGTCTTTTATAAGACCTGATCAGGCCGGCACAGGTCTGTGGAGTTATCTTGGCCCACTCCTCCATGCAGATCTTCTCCAAGTTATCTAGGTTCTTTGGGTGTCTCATGTGGACTTTATTCTTGAGCTCCTTCCACAAGTTTTCAATTGGGTTAAGGTCAGGAGACTGACTAGGCCACTCCAACACCTTGACTTTTTCCCTCTTGAACCAGGCCTTGGTTTTCTTGGCTGTGTGCTTTGGGTCGTTGTCTTGTTGGAAGATGAAATTACGACCCATCTTAAGATCCTTGATGGAGGAGCGGAGGTTCTTGGCCAAAATCTCCAGGTAGGCCGTGCTATCCATCTTCCCATGGATGCGGACCAGATGGCCAGGCCCCTTGGCAGAGAAACAGCCCCACAGCATGATGCTGTCACCACCATGCTTGACTGTAGGGATGGTATTCTTGGGGTCGTATGCAGTGCCATCCAGTCTCCAAACGTCACGTGTGTGGTTGGCACCAAAGATCTCGATCTTGGTCTCATCAGACCATAGAACCTTGAACCAGTCTGTCTCAGAGTCCTCCAAGTGATCATGAGCAAACTGTAGACGAGCCTTGACATGACGCTTTGAAAGTAAAGGTACCTTACGGGCTCGTCTGGAACGGAGACCATTGCGGTGGAGTACGTTACTTATGGTATTGACTGAAACCAATGTCCCCACTGCCATGAGATCTTTCCGGAGCTCCTTCCTTGTTGTCCTTGGGTTAGCCTTGACTCTTCGGACAAGCCTGGCCTCGGCACGGGAGGACACTTTCAAAGGCTGTCCTGGCCGTGGAAGGTTAACAGTAGTTCCATAAGCCTTCCACTTACGGATGATGCTCCCAACAGTGGAGACAGGTAGGCCCAACTCCTTGGAAAGGGTTTTGTACCCCTTGCCAGCCTTGTGACCCTCCACGATCTTGTCTCTGATGGCCTTGGAATGCTCCTTTGTCTTTTCCATGTTGACCATGTCTGAGTGCTGTTCACAAGTTTGGGGAGGGTCTTAAATAGTCAGAAAAGGCTGGCAAAAGAGATCTTTAATCCACACATGTGAAGCTCATTATTCTTGGTGCCTGAACTACTTCTTAATACTTTTGGGGGACCAAACAGAATTCTTGTGGTTTGAGGGGTTGAATAATAAATGACACTCTGAATTAACTTTTAACGTTTTTAAAAAAAAAAATAAAAAAAAATAAAAAAAATTTGCTGCAGTGCATTTCCCACTTCCAGGCTGATCTACAGTACAAATGTCACAATGCCAAGTTAATTCCGCATGTGTCAATCAGCTAAATCTGCAGGGGGTTGAATACTACTTGTAGGCACTGTATGTGTCACATTTGGGAGTCACCCTGCCAAGAGAAAAAAAAGATATGGACATCATGTATGGTGGTGGAGCCCATGTAAATACCTAAGGTCCCTGGTGCATGTGGGTATTAAATCTATAGATACAATTGCTTAGCAAGAATAACACATGATTTTAAATACGGTAATTTGAAAAATAAAGTGCTTAGTGCGATGTTATCCCAATACCTTAGTCACTCAAGACCTCATAGACCACATCTGTTTGCAAACCCCTTCTGATGAAGCCAGATGCGAAATGCGCATCATGGGGCACTCAGTGATATAAGATATATGGTGGGTCTGTATGATTGGGTTCCTGATCTAGTCTACTCAGCCTCTACAGCAGACTGACTTAGATGAACTCCAAGAAGCTGTCCTTATTTTTGGGTACCGAATTTTGACCATGCTGATTTTTGGATAGCTGTAAAGTTCCTGCCACTTTCACACCTTCAAGGTTGGCTTCTGACCGGGCCAAGGGGTTTCCAGAGGGTCCCTACATTTTCAGGGTTTTAGTAGGTTGCCATAATATATGGGAAAGACCTTCCTTTTCCCTGGTCAGTGTACTTTATAGTTGACCTCTCCCACTTTTTCCACCATGCTACAGTAGCCCTGCCACTGAGGTAGGAACTTGCTCTCTCCTGTGGGCACTAAAACAAGTACCCAATCCCCAGGCTTAAATTGTCTGACCGACCAATTATATCCCCTGGACTTTTCCTTTTGGTCCTTGAGGAAGCACTCTTTTACCTGTCCCTCCACTTTGTCCCACTTTGCCCAATGACACAAATCATTATGCCTGGCCCCTTGTGGAAACCAACTGTTGGCTCCCGTCTCCTGAGGAACCCCATTTACATTTTCCTTGGTACCTTTTACTGTTAAGTCTCTGAACCGGGCAGTCTCAAAGTTGTCCTGGGACTCCTCCAGGTCAGAGATATTGGACTCAGGGGATGCTTCCTCATCCTACTTTCTAGCCAGTACAGGGAATGGAAATTCACCATTTACATCATGTGCCTTTGTTAGCATAGCCAATTCCTGACAACATACTGGATTACTGGGTGCTACAACTTTAGCCCATAAGTCACAGAACATAGGAAGATCTTGACCTATAACAATAGCATGCAACAACTTGTTGACCACTCCCACTTGGTGGGACATGGAACCAGAGTCTCTTCATATGTCTACCTGGGCCATGGGATTGTTCTTGGCACCTCCATGGATACACCTTACCCACACCCCTTTCCCAGAGACTAGCACATGTGGAAGTGCTTCCTTTGCCAAGGTCACCAAATTCCCTGAGTCTAGAAATTCCATCACTTGGACACCGTTCACAGTCACCTGGAATTCCTGAGGCCCCTCGCCAGGATGAGGAACAGCACTGCAGGCAGGGTAGGTGAAGTAGGAATAATGGCGGCCTACACTGCAGTCCATTGGCTCCAAAGTCAAGGGACAATAGACAGATATATGACCCATGCCTCGACACCTCCAACAGATAATGGTACAAGATGTATCCTTTGAACCCGACTCTGACCCCTTCTGGGTCTTTGTGCGCTTCTCAGACATGGCCTTGGGCCCCTTCTTTTGGGTCTCCCAGAAATGTGACCTTAGGCTCCCTTGATTGCTTAGGGAGTTCTCCACTGCCAAGTATCTTTTCACCAGGCTTACTTGGTCATCTGCCTTCTGGGGATCCCCTTGGGCAACCCAGCTTTGCACTGATTTCGGTAGTGAGTGGATAAATCGGTCCACTACAACTATTTCCACCATCTTGACTGGAGAGCAGGTCTCGGTCTGCAGCCATTTTTGCACCAGGTGTAACAGGTCGAACATCTGGGACCGGTGTGGTTTGTTTCTTTGGTAGCGCCAGAGGTGCACCCGGTGTGCACGGAGTTCCAGGGTGACAGCCAAACGTGCCATAATCTCTGCCTTCAGCTCGTCTCCCTGCAAGGCAAAGTCTTATTACGTTTTCTGCTGTTCCCCTGTAAGGTATGAAACTAGGACTTCTGCCCATTTCTCTGGGGGCAGTTTTTCTCTGTCTGCCACCCTCTCAAATGCAGTCAGGAAAGTCTCAACGTCATCCTCCAAAGTCATTTTCTGTAAGGCCTCTCATATCATTCGCCTCACCAGGTTGCCTTCGCTTTGGCTGGTGAGTGGTGCTATCTCCCTGGCCCGGACACTTTCTGCCAGGAGAGCCATCTGCTGCTGATGCTGCTGCTGTTGTAACTGCTGCCACAACTCCTGCTGCTGCTGTTGAAACTGCTGGATCAGGAGTTTGTTGGTTTCCTATTGGGTCTGCTGTATTTGCTGCTGTTGCTGCACCAGGACTAATTGCTTAACAAGCTCCTCCATGCTTTTAGAGTGTGTTTGCAATGCAGTAGCTGCCCTTACCCAGGACATTCAATCTTTACATTGCAATCGCCTGTGCTCTCTGGAACTTCACACCCACATTTCATCCACCAATTGTAGGGATTCATTTGCTGTGGTAGGCATTAGGCCTTAGGTAGTGTTCGCACAGGCAATGCAGTTTTGGTCCAAACATGTGCAGTTTTTATTGCTATCCACAGCTTGCACAGCACCAAAATAACAAAATCATACACATAAATCCCTAGCCTTGTCCATGTGCTAACTAAACAGTATGGACCCTGACTATTTCAGATACCGCTGAGCTAGCCCCAGTTCGGTCAAACAAAACTGCTATCGTCCATAGAAGCCACTGATACTTGCAGTTTGGTGTACATAGCTTGTGCCGACTCTTCTCAAAGAGATTCTGGCTTGTCTCTTTTCCACTTCAAGACACATCCAGTCTGCTCAGCCTCCTGAGTAGACTGACTTAGATGAACACTTAGCTTGTTTATATGCAAAGCTAGCCAGGTGTACAAATCAAAGCCTACAGTGCTAGGATTTAAAGGGAACCTGTCACCAGAAAAAATGCTATTAACCTGCCGATATGGGGTTAATCTGCAGGTTATTACCCTGCTTGGCACCCGCACTTAGCCGAATGGTGTCAGGAGAAAATGAACCTTATATCCCCAAGCAGTGTTCCGGTTTCATTTACGGGGGCAGGCACTGCACGGGTACAGTCAGTGCTCTGAGTATAAAAAGTGGCGGCTGTAACTGCACCCCGGGCACTGACTGACAGCCGGTCCCAATGCAGAGCCAGTGTCAGTCAGTGTTGGGGTGCACTTACAGTCGCTGCTCTCTATACTCAGAGCAGTGACAGGTGTGGTTAGTACTAATACTCGCACAATCTATGGTTAGTATTGGAAGGCAGATGACTGATGGAAGCTGTCATTCTGAAACAGAATGTAACTGGTACCAGAAGGACGATCACACTCAAACTGTTTGTGTGCTGCCTTTGCTAAGCCACTGATAGGGAGTTTGTCTCCATGGCTGAAGACTGGCTACCCATAACATGAAATTGGCACTGAGAGACACTAAAAACTAGCAAAGTTTGTCTGCAGAAAAACAATTGTCTACAGACAAGTGTGTGTGTGGGACCAGAGAGAGAGTTGGTGCTGCATAAGGGAAGAGACACCTTGCATGCTGCAGACACTGACAGCAGGTTAACACATCATTGAAGTTGAAAAAAGGAACCTCTGAAGCTATAGAAAGTTACCATCAGTCATTTATGGATAAATCTGCATCACCCACCCAGAAACAGCCTGGCGACGTGTATCTAGTGGGGTATAGTATCACTTCTATTAGAGACTGAGGGAGCAAAGAAAAAGGGTGGGTGGGTGGGTCCACTTAAGTGGTTAGCTGAATGCATACCTCCCAAATATCCCAGATCCGGCATGACTGTCCATAATTTTGGGAGATGTCCTTCTGTCCTAGTATGAATGGGGTAAGTCCCGACTTCAGCTTTGTCTGTGGAGATGGGGACTATCAGATCCCTACACCATCATTCAGTCTATGTAGATACTGAAGGTCTTCCTAGGCTCTTTGGATCATGTGACAGTCTCAATCCATGTGACTGACAGAGAAGAAGAAGGAAGAGGAGCAGGACACACAAGTAAAATGTATGTACAGCAGAGTTGAGTGTGTATATATATACACTGCTCAAAAAAATAAAGGGAACACTTAAACAACAGAATATAACTCCAAGTAAATCAAACTTCTGTGAAATCAAACTGTCCACTTAGGAAGCAACACTGATTGACAATCAATTTCACATGCTGTTGTGCAAATGGAATAGACAATAGATGGAAATTATTGGCAATTATCAAGACACACTCAATAAAGGAGTGGTTCTGTAGGTGGCGACCACAGACCACATCTCAGTACCAATGCTTTCTGGCTGATGTTTTGGTCACTTTTGAATGTTAGTTGTGCTTTCACACTCGTGGTAGCATGAGACGGACTCTACAACCCACAGAAGTTTCTCAGGTAGTGCAGCTCATTCAGGATGGCACATCAATACGAGCTGTGGCAAGAAGGTTTGCTGTGTCTGTCAGCGTAGTGTCCAGAGGCTGGAGGCGCTACCAGGAGACAGGCCAGTACACCAGGAGACGTGGAGGGGGCTGTAGGAGGGCAACAACCCAGCAGCAGGACCGCTACCTCCGCCTTTGTGTAAGGAGGAACAGGAGGAGCACTGCCAGAGCCCTGCAAAATGACCTCCAGCAGGCCACAAATGTGCATGTGTCTGCACAAACGGCTAGAAACCGACTCCATGAGGGTGGTATGATGGGTCGACGTCCACAGATGGGGGTTGTGCTCACAGCCCAACACCATGCAGGACGTTTTGCATTTGCCACAGAACACCAGAATTGGCAAAGTCACCACTGGCGCCCTGTGCTCTTCACAGATGATAGCAGGTTCGCACTGAGCACATTTGACAGACGTGACAGAGTCTGGAGACGCCGTGGAGAGCGATCTGCTGCCTGCAACATCCTTCAGCATGACCGGTTTGGCAGTGGGTCAGTAATGGTGTGGGGTGAGAATATTTCATTCATTCAGATCTAGGATGTGTTATTTGAGTGTTCCCTTTATTTTTTTGAGCAGTGTATATATATACAGGTACTTCTCACAAAATTAGAATATCATCAAAAAGTTAATTTATTTCAGTTCTTCAATACAAAAAGTGAAACTAATATGTTGCATAGAGTCATTTCAAACAGAGTGATCTATTTCAAGTGCTTATTTCTGTTAATGTTGATGATTATGGCTTACAGCCAATGAAAACACAAAAGTTATTATCTCAGTAAATTAGAATAATTAACAAAAAACACCTGCAAAAGCTTCCGATGCATTTAAAAAGGTCCCTTAGTCTGTTTCAGTAGGCTCCACAATCATGGGGAAGACTGCTGACTTGACAGATGTCCAGAAGGCTGTCATTGACACACTCCACAAGGAGGGTAAGGTCATTGCTAAAGAAGCTGGCTGTTCACAGAGTGCTGTATCCAAGCATATTAATGGAAAGTTGAGTGGAAGGAAAAAGTGTGGTGGTAAAAGGTGCACAAGCAACCGGGATAACCACAGTCTTGAAAGGATTGTTAAGAAAAGGCCATTCAAAAATTTGGGGGAGATTCACAAGGAGTGGACTGCTGCTGGAGTCATTGCTTCAAGAGCCACCTTGCACAGAAGTATCCAGGACATGGGCTACAAGTGTCGCATTCCTTGTATCAAGCCACTCATGACCAATAGACAACGCCAGAAGCATCTTACCTGGGCCAAGGAGAAAAAGACCTGGACTGTTGCTCAGTGGTCCAAGGTGTTGTTTTCAGATGAAAGTAAATTTTGCATTTCATTTGGAAATCAAGGTCCCAGAGTCTGGAGAAAGAGTGGAGAGGCCACAATCCAAGCTGCTGGAGGTCTAGTGTGAAGTTTCCACAATCAGTGATGGTTTGGGGAGCCATGTCATCTGCTTGCATAGGTCCACTGTGTTTTATCAAGACCAAAGTCAGCGCAGCCGTCTACCAGGAAATTTTAGAGCACTTCATGCTTCCCTCTGCCGACAAGCTTTTTGGAGATGGAAATGTCATTCTCCAGCAGGACTTGGCCCCTGTCCACACTGCCAAAAGTACAAATACCTGGTTTACAAACAAGAGTATCACTGTGCTTGATTGGCAGCAAACTTGCCTGACCTTAACCACATAGAGAATCTATTATAGAGAATCTATGGGGTATTGTCAAGAGGAAGATGAGAGACACCAGACCCAACAATGCAGACGAGCTGAAGGCTGCTATCAAAGCAACCTGGGCTTCCATAACACCTCAGCAGTGCCGCAGGCTGATCGCCTCCATGCCACACCGCATTGATGCAGTAATTGATGCAAAAGGAGCCCCGACCAAGTATTGAGTACATTTACTGAACATACATTTCAGTAGGACTATATTTCAGATTTTAAAAACATTTTTCAAGGTGTTGTTATTAAGTATTCTAATTTACTGAGATAATGACTTTTGTGTTTTCATTGGCTGTAAGTAGTGTTGAGCGATACCTTCCGATATCGGGAAATATCGGATCGGATTGGATCGGACCGATACCGAAAAAGTATCGGATATCGCCGATTCCGATACCGGAAACCAATGCAAGTCAATGGGACATAAATATCGGAATTAAAATAAACCCTTTCTTTCCTTGTAGGTTATTTCTACATGAAGGAAAACAACTAAGAATAATGTAGAATGTATTGGGGGAGGTGGGGGAGACAATAAAGGCATAGAGGTTTAGCCCAGTCAAATGGAATAGCAGGAATTAATATTTTTTTATTATGTTCTGAGTTACGGAAATATTAACTATGTTAAGTATTTTTATATTTTGTCAGATATTTATGTTTCACTACTTCCATGCTCTTCACCTTCTTTTTTACTTCTCCCATACTTTCTCCTTCATCATCCTCAGCATCTTTTTCATCCACTTCTTCTTCACCTTCTTCTTCTTCACCTTCTTCGTATTATTCTTTTTTTTACATTCTTCATATTCTACTTCTTCATCTTCTTCATATTCTTCTTCTTCATCATATTCTTATTTGTGACAGGCATTCCTGTAGTTGTTATCTATAAAAGGTTGGACATTACACCTTTCGTTCTGCCCGTCACAAAAGATTTACAACAGGATTTGTCCGCGTTCAGTTTGGCCTGCAGCAGCAGGTCTTTTCCAGGGGCACCACGAGGAGGAACGGACTCACCCCCATACACTGCTTAGTCATCTTCTGCTTATAATTTAGATATTATCTTTTGCTCTGATTTTTAGTCTTATGCTTAATGTTCTTCCGCTTTTTGTTCTGCAGCTTCTTGTATTTCTGCTTCTTGGTTTTCTGTCTCTTGTTTTTCTGTATCTTGGTGCTTGTCTTCTCTTCTTTGTCTTCTTGGTCAACTTCTTCAGGGTCATCTTCTTGGTCTTCTTCGGGGTGGTCTTCAGGGTCGTCGTCTTCGGGGGTCCTCGTCTTCGGGGTCCTCGTCTTCTTCGGGTTGGTCTTCTGGGTCCTCGTCTTCGGGGTCCTCGTCTTCTTCGGGGTGGTCTTCAGGGTCCTCGTCTTCTTCGGGGTGGTCTTCAGGGTCCTCGTCTTCTTCGGGGTGGTCTTCAGGGTCCTCGTCTTCAGGGTCATTGTCTTCGGGGTCCTCGTCTTCTTAGGGTTGGTCTTCAGGGTCCTCGTCTTCAGGGTCCTCGTCAGGGAGATCCAGAGTGATTACCAAGAACCATTTCAAAAAGCTTGAACTTGGAAATGTAGCAGAAGGTACAAGAAAGCTGAGGAACTACCGAGGACCAGCTGACGGTACTGGAACCCGGATGGATAGCAGAAGGTACAAGAGCCAATGGAACTACCGAGGACCAGCTGATGTTACTGGAACTCGGTTACTAAGCAGGAGGTACCTGTGCCAGAAAGCACTACCAAGGACCAGCAGACATTGGTGGAACTTGGATACCGAGAAGGAGGCACCTAATCCAAAGGCACTGCCGAGAACCAGCTGACGGTACTGGAACCCGGATGGGTAGCAGAAGGTACAAGAGCCAATGGAACTACCGAGGACCAGCTGATGTTACTGGAACTCGGTTACTAAGCAGGAGGTACCTGTGCCAGAAAGCACTACCAAGGACCAGCAGACGTTGGTGGAACTTGGATACCGAGAAGGAGGCACCTAATCCAAAGGCACTGCCGAGAACCAGCTGACGGTACTGGAACCCGGATGGGTAGCAGAAGGTACAAGAGCCAATGGAACTACCGAGGACCAGCTGATGTTACTGGAACCCGGATGGGTAGCAGAAGGTACAAGAGCCAATGGAACTACCGAGGACCAGCTGATGTTACTGGAACTCGGTTACTAAGCAGGAGGTACCTGTGCCAGAAAGCACTACCAAGGACCAGCAGACGTTGGTGGAACTTGGATACCGAGAAGGAGGCACCTAATCCAAAGGCACTGCCGAGAACCAGCTGACGGTACTGGAACCCGGATGGGTAGCAGAAGGTACCCATGTAAAAAAAAAGTTCAAGGCCGCGAGCCGGCCGCAGTTACCAAAACCCACAGTCCTACAGAGGGTGCTTGTCCTATTGGCACTATGGAACCAGCCTTCATTGCCAGATCCCGCAGCCCACATAGGAGTCACCTAAACTGCAGGCACCATAGAGTCGGCTAACCCGACCGCAACACGACAGGACAACGCATTGGAGGCAAAGTGACGTTGACACTACCCGGAAACAGCTGGCGTGCTGGAACCAGGCTGGGCAGGAGGGAGTACCCGTGCCAAAGACACTGCCGAGAACCAGCTGACGGTACTGGAACCCGGATGGGTAGCAGAAGATACAAGAGCAAATGGAACTACCGAGGACCAGCTGACGGTACTGGAACCCGGATGGGTAGCAGAAGGTACAAGAGCCAATGGAACTACCGAGGACCAGCTGATGTTACTGGAACTCGGTTACTAAGCAGGAGGTACCTGTGCCAGAAAGCACTACCAAGGACCAGCAGACGTTGGTGGAACTTGGATACCGAGAAGGAGGCACCTAATCCAAAGGCACTGCCGAGAACCAGCTGACGGTACTGGAACCCGGATGGGTAGCAGAAGGTACCCATGTAAAAAAAAAGTTCAAGGCCGCGAGCCGGCCGCAGTTACCAAAACCCACAGTCCTACAGAGGGTGCTTGTCCTATTGGCACTATGGAACCAGCCTTCATTGCCAGATCCCGCAGCCCACATAGGAGTCACCTAAACTGCAGGCACCATAGAGTCGGCTAACCCGACCGCAACACGACAGGACAACGCATTGGAGGCAAAGTGACGTTGACACTACCCGGAAACAGCTGGCGTGCTGGAACCAGGCTGGGCAGGAGGGAGTACCCGTGCCAAAGACACTGCCGAGAACCAGCTGACGGTACTGGAACCCGGATGGGTAGCAGAAGATACAAGAGCAAATGGAACTACCGAGGACCAGCTGACGGTACTGGAACCCGGATGGGTAGCAGAAGGTACAAGAGCCAATGGAACTACCGAGGACCAGCTGATGTTACTGGAACTCGGTTACTAAGCAGGAGGTACCTGTGCCAGAAAGCACTACCAAGGACCAGCAGACGTTGGTGGAACTTGGATACCGAGAAGGAGGCACCTAATCCAAAGGCACTGCCGAGAACCAGCTGACGGTACTGGAACCCGGATGGGTAGCAGAAGATACAAGAGCAAATGGAACTACCGAGGACCAGCTGACGGTACTGGAACCCGGATGGGTAGCAGAAGGTACAAGAGCCAATGGAACTACCGAGGACCAGCTGATGTTACTGGAACTCGGTTACTAAGCAGGAGGTACCTGTGCCAGAAAGCACTACCAAGGACCAGCAGACGTTGGTGGAACTTGGATACCGAGAAGGAGGCACCTAATCCAAAGGCACTGCCGAGAACCAGCTGACGGTACTGGAACCCGGATGGGTAGCAGAAGGTACCCATGTAAAAAAAAGTTCAAGGCCGCGAGCCGGCCGCAGTTACCAAAACCCACAGTCCTACAGAGGGTGCTTGTCCTATTGGCACTATGGAACCAGCCTTCATTGCCAGATCCCGCAGCCCACATAGGAGTCACCTAAACTGCAGGCACCATAGAGTCGGCTAACCCGACCGCAACACGACAGGACAACGCATTGGAGGCAAAGTGACGTTGACACTACCCGGAAACAGCTGGCGTGCTGGAACCAGGCTGGGCAGGAGGGAGTACCCGTGCCAAAGACACTGCCGAGAACCAGCTGACGGTACTGGAACCCGGATGGGTAGCAGAAGATACAAGAGCAAATGGAACTACCGAGGACCAGCTGACGGTACTGGAACCCGGATGGGTAGCAGAAGGTACAAGAGCCAATGGAACTACCGAGGACCAGCTGATGTTACTGGAACTCGGTTACTAAGCAGGAGGTACCTGTGCCAGAAAGCACTACCAAGGACCAGCAGACGTTGGTGGAACTTGGATACCGAGAAGGAGGCACCTAATCCAAAGGCACTGCCGAGAACCAGCTGACGGTACTGGAACCCGGATGGGTAGCAGAAGATACAAGAGCAAATGGAACTACCGAGGACCAGCTGACGGTACTGGAACCCGGATGGGTAGCAGAAGGTACAAGAGCCAATGGAACTACCGAGGACCAGCTGATGTTACTGGAACTCGGTTACTAAGCAGGAGGTACCTGTGCCAGAAAGCACTACCAAGGACCAGCAGACGTTGGTGGAACTTGGATACCGAGAAGGAGGCACCTAATCCAAAGGCACTGCCGAGAACCAGCTGACGGTACTGGAACCCGGATGGGTAGCAGAAGGTACCCATGTAAAAAAAAAGTTCAAGGCCGCGAGCCGGCCGCAGTTACCAAAACCCACAGTCCTACAGAGGGTGCTTGTCCTATTGGCACTATGGAACCAGCCTTCATTGCCAGATCCCGCAGCCCACATAGGAGTCACCTAAACTGCAGGCACCATAGAGTCGGCTAACCCGACCGCAACACGACAGGACAACGCATTGGAGGCAAAGTGACGTTGACACTACCCGGAAACAGCTGGCGTGCTGGAACCAGGCTGGGCAGGAGGGAGTACCCGTGCCAAAGACACTGCCGAGAACCAGCTGACGGTACTGGAACCCGGATGGGTAGCAGAAGATACAAGAGCAAATGGAACTACCGAGGACCAGCTGACGGTACTGGAACCCGGATGGGTAGCAGAAGGTACAAGAGCCAATGGAACTGCCGAGAACCAGCTGGCGGTGCTGGAGCCCAGGGTAAATACTAAAAACAGAAGAGCCAGAGGTGTATTTGGAGGAGGTTTTAAATCCGTACTACAGTGGATGTGGACAAAGCAGGAGAATTTGCCGGACACACAGCTGGGGATCAGCTGACGTTACTGAATCCCAATAACACTGGAGCAAGCGTTGACTGTGCAGACGGCACTTCTGAGCAGCAACTAGCGGTATTGGAGCCCAGGGTAAATACTAAAAACGGAGGAGCCAGAGGTGTAATTGGAGCAAGTTTTAAATAAGTAGCACAGTGAATATGGACAGAGCAGGAGAAATTGCCGTGAACACAGCAGGGGAACAGCTGACGTTACCGAACCCCAATAACACCGCAGCAAGTGTTGACTGTGCAGACGGCACTTCCGAGCGCCAACTGGCGGTGCTGGAGCCCAGGGATAAGAATGAAAACAGAGGAGCCAGAGGTGTAATTGGAGCAACTTTAAAATCTGTAGTAGTGAGAATGTGGACAGAGCAGGAGAAATTGCCGTCCGCACAGCAGGGGAACAGCTGACGTTACTGAACCCCAATAACACGGCAGCAAGTGTTGACTGTGCAGACAGCACTTCCGAGCGCCAACTGGCGGTGTTGGAGCCCAGGGTAAATACTAAAAACGGAGGAGCCAGAGGTGTAATTGGAGCAAGTTTTAAATAAGTAGCACAGTGAATATGGACAGAGCAGGAGAAATTGCCGTGAACACAGCAGGGGAACAGCTGACGTTACTGAACCCCAATAACATGGTAGCAAGTGTTGACTGTGCAGACGGCACTTCCGAGCGCCAACTGGCGGTGCTGGAGCCCAGGGATAAGAATGAAAACAGAGGAGCCAGAGGTGTAATTCGAGCAACTTTAAAATGTGTAGTACAGTGGATGTGGACAAAGCAGGAGAAATTGCCGTCCGCACAGCAGGAGAACAGCTGACGTTACTGAACCCCAATAACACGGCAGCAAGTGTTGACTGTGCAGACGGCACTTCCGAGCGCCAACTGGCGGTGCTGGAGCCCAGGGATAAGAATGAAAACAGAGGAGCCAGAGGTGTAATTGGAGCAACTTTAAAATGTGTAGTACAGTGGATTTGGACAAAGCAGGAGAAATTGCCGTCCGCACAGCAGGAGAACAGCTGACGTTACTGAACCCCAATAACACGGCAGCAAGTGTTGACTGTGCAGACGGCACTTCCGTGCGCCAACTGGCGGTGTTGGAGCTCAGGGATAATACTGAAAACAGAGGAGCCAGAGGTGTAATTGGAGCAACTTTAAAATCTGTAGTAGTGAGAATGTGGACAGAGCAGGAGAAATTGCCGTCCGCACAGCAGGGGAACAGCTGACGTTACTGAACCCCAATAACATGGTAGCAAGTGTTGACTGTGCAGACAGCACTTCCGAGCGCCAACTGGCGGTGCTGGAGCCCAGGGATAAGAATGAAAACAGAGGAGCCAGAGGAGTAATTGGAGCAACTTTAAAATGTGTAGTACAGTGGATGTGGACAAATCAGGAGAAATTGCCGTCCGCACAGCAGGAGAACAGCTGACGTTACTGAACCCCAATAACACGGCAGCAAGTGTTGACTGTGCAGACGGCACTTCCGAGCGCCAACTGGCGGTGTTGGAGCTCAGGGATTACAGTTCAGGTGGTAGAAACATGAACAGAACAGGAGACCTGGATACTGTTGCCAACCAATTATTTATTCTGGAAGAGGACTGGCAAATTCATGAGAGATCCAGGCCTTGTTCATTTTGAGAAAAGTAAGCCGGTCAACGTTATCGGAGGATAGTCGCATGCGACGGTCTGTTAGTACACCACCTGCGGCACTAAAGACGCGTTCCGATAATACACTAGCAGCAGGGCAAGCTAGCACCTCCAGTGCATACTGACTAAGCTCTGGCCATGTATCCAGCTTACAGACCCAAAACTTGAAGGGAGAAGAGCCGTCTGGGAGTACACTAAGAGGGCAAGACATGTAGTCTGTCACCATCTGACGGAAACGTTGCCTCCTGCTGACTGGAGCTGTCTGTGATGGTGTAGACATTTGTGGCGGCGGGGACACAAAACTTTGCCACATTTCGGCCATACTGGTCTTGCCTTGTGCTGAGGCGCTGCTTCTGCTCCCTCTTTGTGCAGAGCTTCCTCCACTGCCTCGACGCACTGAGCTGCTTTGTAAAGCACTAGCAGCACTGCTCTCGGTTGGAATGGAGAACATGATGGAATGCACCAGTGCGTCTTGGTACTCCCGCATTTTACGCTCCCGGTTCAATGGTGTTATGAGGCTTTGTAAGTTGTCCCGGTAGCGAGGATCTAGGAGGGTGGACACCCAATAATCAGCCGTGTTGAGAATGTGGGCGATGCGGCGGTCGTTTCTGAGGCACTGCAGCATGAAATCAACCATGTGCTGCAGACTGCCAACTGGCCAAGAAACGCTGTCCCCTGCTTGAGGCGTGATCTCTGCCTGCTCTGCATCACCCCACCCTCGCTCTAGATACTGACTACTAGAGCATTGTGTACCTCCCTCCTCTGGACAGATGTCTTCCTCATCCATTGACTCCTCCTCATCCTCCTCACAAAGTGTCCCCTGCCTAGGCCTTTGTGAGGAACCACGTTGCGCAGACTGTAGAGAAGCAGATGGCATTTGTGACTCCTCATCCTCCACCTCTTCCAAAACCTCGTCCCTTAGTGCTTGCAGTGTTTTTTCAAGCAGGCAGATAAGGGGGATAGTCATGCTGACTAGTGCATCATCTGCACTCGCCATCCGCGTGGAATAATCGAAGGCACGCAAAACGTGGCAAATGTCCTTCATAGAGGCCCACTCAGTGGTGGTGAAGTGTGAACGGCGCGCACTGCGACTTGTTTGCGCCTGCTGCAGCTGGTACTCCATTACTGCTGCCTGCTGCTCACACAACCTCTCCAACATATGTAACGTTGAATTCCACCTGGTGGGTAGGTCACATATGATGCGATGTTCCGGAAGACATAATCGGCGCTGCAGAGTTGCAATGCGTGATCTTGCATTGCTGGAACGCCGCAAGTGAGCGCACTCTATGCAGACCTTGTGAAGCAGTGCATCAAGATCCGGATAGTCCCTCAAAAAACTCTGCACGACCAAGTTGAGCACATGTGCCAGACATGGGATGTGAGTGAGGTTGCCTAGGCCCAGAGCTGCCACCAGATTTCGGCCATTGTCACACACTACCATGCCTGGCTGGAGATTCGCTGGCACAAACCACACGTCACTCTGCTGCTTGATGGCATTCCAGAGCTCCTGCGCTGTGTGGCTTCGATTCCCCAAAGAAATTAATTTTAATACGGCCTGTTGACGTTTGGCCACGGCTGTGCTCATATCGGTCATCATAACAGGTAACCGTTCACGGGTCGATGTGGAGGTAGACCGTGACGGCTCCTGCAGCGCTGATTCAGAGGAACTGGAGTATGAGGAGGAGTCAATGTGTACAGACTGGATTCCTGCAATCCTTGGAGTTGGCAGAACACGTACAGCGCCACTCTCAAGATCTGTACCCGGCTCCACAACATTTACCCAATGGGCAGTGAGGGAAAGGTATCGTCCCTGTCCATGCTTACTGGTCCACGCATCAGTGGTCAGGTGGACCTTGCTACTGACGGCGTTTTGTAGCGCATGTTTAATTTTTCCCTCCACATGATGTTGCAGGGCAGGGACGGCTTGCCTGCTGAAATAAAAGCGGCTGGGCACGTTGTATTGTGGGACTGCCAATGCCATAAAGTTACGGAATGTGTCAGTCTCCACCAGCCTGAATGATAGCATTTCAAGGGCCAGTAGTTTAGCAATGCCAGCATTCAGAGCCTGTGCTCGGGGGTGGTTTGCCGAGTATGGGCGCCTTTTCTCCCATGCCTGTGCTAACGATGGCTGTAGACTGGCCTGGGAGTGTGAGGATGACTGGGAAAGTGGTGCTGTGGGTGGAATTACACTGTGTCTCTGTACAACAGTGCCAGAGATTCTTCCATGGCGATCCTGTGAGGAAGCCGAACCAGCTGTGTGTGAGCTGGAGGAAGAGGCTACAACACGAGCTGAAGAGGTGGTAGGTGGCGCTGTAGGTTGGCCTAGGTCTTCAGTGTGTTTGTGTAACTCCACCACGTGCTTGGTCCGCACATGTTTCCACATATTTGTGGTATTGAGGTTGCTGACACTTTTCCCTCTTTTCACCTTCTGATTACACAGCTTGCATTTGACAAAGCAAATGTCATCTGCAACTGTGTCAAAAAAGGACCAGGCACTGCAAGTCTTGGGAGCGCCCGCTTTGGATTTTGGAAGAGCCATGCTCCTAATGGGTGCCGAAGTGGAGGCTACAGGCAACCAAGTCTGCCCCCTCCCTCTCCCTCCTTTTTGGGCCGTTCGGGGAATCTCTTCCTCAGAGCTGCTCCCACCACCTTCCTGTCCCTCACGCCATGATGGGTCAAGGACCTCATCATCTACACCACCCTCTTCAAACAACTGCTTCTCCTGGGTAGTCTCGACAGCACAGTACGCACCAGAAAGTGGCACCTGAGTCTCATCATCAGATGCGTACTGAGGTGTGCTGCTGACCATAGGCACTGGCCCACCCGCCTCTTCAGATTCAGAGAGACAAAACGGTTGCGCATCACTGCATACTACCTCTTCTTCAAATTCTCGAATTCTGCTTGGCTGGCCCCCTCTTTCCAAGCCAAGAGATTCAGAGAACAGAAGTAGAGATGGCTCCTGTCCAGGGCTCTCTGACTGCCTGGGCAATTTGGCAGGTGGTGAAGAGACAGATGGGTGCTCTTCAGTGCTCAGGACCTGAGAGGATCTGGAACTAATTGAAGTCGATGCGTTAGCTGCCATCCATCCGACAACGGCTTCAATTTGGTCCTCGCGCAGCAGTGGGGTACGGCTAGCTCCTACAAAGCTGCGCATAAAGGACTGTTCCCTGGTAAAACTGGGGGATGCTGAGTCACTGGTGCCCGCAGCAGGCACAGAATCCCCACGTCCTCTCCCTGCAGGCACAGAATCCTCACGTCCTCTCCCTGCAGAAACTCCACGCCCACGCCCACGACCACGACCACATGCCTTACTCCCTGCCTTCTTCATCTTGGTAGACTGATAAAGATAGGCAGAAAAGTACTAAGGGCTTAGTGTGCTTATTCCTGAACAGCTGCTAACAGGTATAAGAAACACTAATTTTATAAAGTGTGGACTAGACTTTAATATGAGCTAATGTGGCCTACACAACTGTAAAGTGGAGTGTTTGGTGAACTTTATTTAGGTTTTTTTTGTCACAAAAAGACACTGGATGTGCCTAAAGATGTAATAACGATAGTATCACAAACTTTTTGTAGCTATTACAATGTAGGAAGGTAACCTACAATGCAATAGATGAGGCTGCAAAAAATAGGCTAATACTAATCTGGCTGGGGCTGCAGGGCCCAATGCTGCAGAAAGGCTCCTCTATCTACTCCTATATAGTGTGTTTGGAATCAATTTAGCTGAATATGGATGGAACCACCACACTAATAGGAGATATCAGGAAAAATTATGAATTGGCAATAAAGGACAATGTATGAGGCAGTGACACACACTGAGTGCACTACAACCAGACGGGGTTGAAGCACACACTACAGGGTGAGCTGCACTCACACACCAGACCTTGCAGACAGCGGTGAACAGTACAGATGCAGAGCACTGTGCACTAGTGCTGCAAGACGGAAAAAAAATTCTCTATCTACTCCTATATAGTGTGTTTGGAACCAATTTAGCTGAATACAGATGGAACCACCACACTAATAGGAGATATCAGGAAAAATTATGAATTGGCAATAAAGGACAATGTATGAGGCAGTGACACACACTGAGTGCACTACAACCAGACGGGGTTGAAGCACACACTACAGGGTGAGCTGCACTCACACACCAGACCTTGCAGACAGCGGTGAACAGTACAGATGCAGAGCACTGTGCACTAGTGCTGCAAGACGGAAAAAAATTTCTCTATCTACTCCTATATAGTGTGTTTGGAACCAATTTAGCTGAATACAGATGGAACCACCACACTAATAGGAGATATCAGGAAAAATTATGAATTGGCAAAAAAGGACAATGTATGAGGCAGTGACACACACTGAGTGCACTACAACCAGACTTGGCTGAAGCACACACTACAGGGTGAGCTGCACTCACACACACAGACCTTGCAGATAGCGGTGAACAGCACAGGGAACTGTGCACTAGCACTGCAAGGCACAGTGATTTAGAAAGTAGCTTGGGTAAAGCAGTATAGAGCAAATAGGTAGCTAAAACTGTCCCTCAGAACAACAGCGTCCTATCCCTAACTGAATTCACAGCAGAGTGAGCTCAAAATGGCGGCGGTGGCTTTTATAGTGCATCATGACATCATTTCAGCAGCCAATCACAGCCATGCCATTAGTTAAGATGCCTACATGCCTAACAGGATGTGCCCACACTTCTTAGGATCCTCATTGGCTGAATAAAATGAAAATGTCTCATTGCATTATGGGAACTTCCGATTCCGGTATACGATATTGCAATAGTATCGGAATTAAGTATCGGAATTCCGATACCGCGAATATCGGCCGATACCCGATATTTCAGTATCGGAATGCTCAACACTAGCTGTAAGCCATAATCATCAACATTAACAGAAATAAACACTTGAAATAGTTCACTCTGTTTGTAATAACTCTCTATATAATATATGAGTTTTACTTTTTGTATTGAAGAACTGAAATAAATTAACTTTTTGATGATATTCTAATTTTGTGACAAGCACCTGTGTATAGATATACGTTGCCTTGTGAAAGTATTTGGCCCCCTCGAACTTTTCTACCTTTTGCCATATTTCTGGCTTCAAACATAAAGATATAAAATTCTAATTTTTGGGGGGAAGAATCAACAAGTGGGACACAATCGTGAAGTGGAACGAAATTTATTGGATATTTTAAACTTTTTTTAAAAATTAAAAACTGAAAAGTGGGGCGTGCAATATTATTCAGCCCCTTTACTTTCAGTGCAGCAAACTCACTCCAGAAGTTCAGTGAGGATCTCTGAATGATCCAATGTTGTCCTAAATGACTGGTAATGATAAATAGAATCCACCTGTGTGTAATCAAGTCTCCGTATAGATGCACCTGCTCTGTGATAGTCTCAGGGTTCTGTTTCAAGTGCAGAGAGCATCATGAAGACCAAGGAACACACCAGGCAGGTCCGAGATACTGTTGTGGCGAAGTTTAAAGCCGGATTTGGATACAAAAAGATTTCCCAAGTTTTAAACATCTCAAGGAGCACTGTGCAAGCGATCATATTGAAATGGAAGGAGTATCAGACCACTGCAAATCTACCAAGACCCGGCCGTCCCTCTAAACTTTCATCTCGAACAAGGAGAAGACTGATCAGAGATGCAGCCAAAAGACCCATGATCACTCTGGATGAACTGCAGAGATCTACAACTGAGGTGGGAGAGTCTGTACATAGGACAACAATCAGTTGTACATTGCACAAATCTGGCCTTTATGAAAGAGTGGCAAGAAGAAAGCCATTTCTCAAAGATATCCAGAAAAAGTCTTGTTTGAAATTTGCCACAAGCCACCTGGGAGACACACCAAACATGTGGAATAAGGTGCTCTGATCAGATTAAACCAAAATCGAACTTTTTGGCCACAATGCAAAACGATATGTTTGGCGTAAAAGCAACACAGCTCATCACCCTCAAAACACCATCCCCACTGTCAAACATGGTGGTGGCAGCATCATGGTTTGGGCCTGCTTTTCTTCAGCAGGGACAGGGAAGATGGTTAAAATTGATGGGAAGATGGACAGAGCCAAATACAGGACCATTCTGGAAGAAAACCTGTTGGAGTCTGCAAAAGACCTGAGACTGGGACGGAGATTTATCTTCCAACAAGACAATGATCCCAAACATAAAGCAAAATCTACAATGGGATGGCTTAAAAATAAACGTATCCAGGTATTAGAATGGCCAAGTCAAAGTCCAGACCTGAATCCAATCGAGAATCTGTGGAAAGAGCTGAAAACTGCTGTTCACAAACTCTCTCCATCCAACCTCACTGAGCTCGAGCTCTTTTGCAAGGAAGAATGGGCAAGAATTTCCGCCTCTCGATGTGCAAAACTGATAGAGACATACCCCAAGCGACTTGCAGCTGTAATCGCAGCAAAAGGTAACGCTACAAAGTATTAACTCAAGGGGGCTGAATAATATTGCACGCCCCACTTTTCAGTTTTTAATTTTTTTAAAAAGTTTAAATATCCAATAAATTTCGTTCCACTTCACGATTGTGTCCCACTTGTTGTTGATTCTTCCCAAAAAACTAGAATTTTATATCTTTATGTTTGAAGCCAGAAATGTGGCAAAAGGTAGAAAAGTTCAAGGGGGCCAAATACTTTCACAAGGCACTGTATATATATATATATGTATATACAGTACAGACCAAAAGTTTGGACACACCTTCTCATTTAAAGATTTTTCTGTATTTTCATGACTATGAAAATTGTACATTCACATTGAAGGCATCAAAACTATGAATTAACACATGTGGAATTATATACTTAACAAATAAGTGTGAAACAACTGAAAATATGTCTTATATTCTAGGTTCTTCAAAGTAGCCACCTTTTGCTTTGATGACTGCTTTGCACACTCTTGGCATTCTCTTGATGAGCTTCAAGAGGTAGTCACCGGAAATGGTTTTCACTTCACAGGTGTGCCCTGTCAGTTATAATAAGTGGGATGTCTTGCCTTATAAATGGGGTTGGGACCATCAGTTGTGTTGTGCAGAAGTCAGGTGGATACACAGCTGATAGTCCTACTGAATAGACTGTTAGAATTTGTATTATGGCAAGAAAAAAGCAGCTAAGTAAAGAAAAACGAGTGGCCATCATTACTTTAAAAAATAAAGGTCAGTCAGTGCGAAAAATTGGGAAAACTTTGAAAGTGTCCCCAAGTGCAGTTGCAAAAACCATCAAGCGCTACAAAGAAACTGGCTCACATGAGGACCGCCCCAGGAGAGGAAGACCAAGAGTCACCTCTGCTTCTGAGGATAAGTTTATCCGAGTCACCAGCCTCAGAAATCACAGGTTAACAGCAGCTCAGATTAGAGACCAGGTCAATGCCACACAGAGTTCTAGCAGCAGACACATCTCTACAACAACTGTTAAGAGGAGACTTTGTGCAGCTGGCCTTCATGGTAAAATAGCTGCTAGGAAACCACTTCTAAGGACAGGCAACAAGCAGAAGAGACTTGTTTGGGCTAAAGAACACAAGGAATGGACATTAGACCAGTGGAAATCTGAGCTTGGGTCTGATGAGTCCAAATTTGAGATCTTTGGTTCCAACCACCGTGTCTTTGCGACGCAGAAAAGGTTAATGGATGGACTCTACATGCCTGGTTCCCACCGTGAAGCATGGAGGAGGAGGTGTGATGGTGTGGGGGTGCTTTTCTGGTGACACTGTTGGGGATTTATTCAAAATTGAAGGCATACTGAACCAGCATGGCTACCACAGCATCTTGCAGCGGCATGCTATTCCATCCGGTTTGCGTTTAGTTGGACCATCATTTATTTTTCAACAGGACAATGACCCCAAACACACCTCCAGGCTGTGTAAGGGCTATTTGACCAAGAGGGAGAGTGATGGGGTGCTACGCCAGATGACCTGGCTTCCACAGTCAACAGACCTGAACCCAATCGAGATGGTTTGGGGTGAGCTGGACCACAGAGTGAAGGCAAAAGGGCCAACAAGTGCTAAGCATCTCTGGGAACTCCTTCAAGATTTTTGGAAGACCATTTCCGGTGACTACCTCTTGAAGCTCATCAAGAGAATGCCAAGAGTGTGCAAAGCAGTCATCAAAGCAAAATGTGGCTACTTTAAAGACATATTTTCAGTTGTTTCACACTTTTTTGTTAAGTATATAATTCCACATGTGTTAATTCATAGTTTTGATGCCTTCAGGTACCACAGAACCCAAAAGGGTGCATGGACGGACTTCTCCACCAGAGGCCCCCATTACACAACAGACACCTCCACCCTTCCACCTCACACCACCAGAGGGAGCCCTGATAGGGATATATAAACTGGAGGGTGGAGTTAGGTAGACAGAGTGTGTGCTGGCACTGAGATAACTGAGGAAGCAGCATGTGAGCTGCCGTGCTGAGGGCCAGCCAGGGCCTAAAGCATGTGCTGAAGTCTCGGGGCCTAGAGCGGGGCCGGAGGCAAGGAGAAGAGTGAGAGGAGTTATGGGGCAGAGGAGCATATTAGGCTCACCCCAGAACACAAGCCAGACATCGGGTCCGCGCCTACAGGGTCCTCTGCGCCCAGTAGGAATAACCGGTATACCAGGAGGATTCTAAATCCCTGGTCAACCTGAAGCTACAATCATTTAAAGAACTAGGAACCACGAAGGCCCCAGCGTCCAGGGATAGTGGTAGCCAGAAGAAAGTTCTTACCACCAAGCATGCAGGTGAGGAGAGGGAAAGAGTACAGAAGCTAGGCCTAGTTTCAGGCTGGTCAGAAGCTTTAGGGAGAGGAAGAAACAGATCAGGAGGCCTCATACCCGCTCACTGGGGAGAGTCCAGAAGTGCACCCTTCCTATCAAGTACCCTGGACCGTACCTGCCGTCTACACCAGTAAAGGTACTGAAGCGAACCCCCTTTGTGCGTGTCTGTTATTCTCCCCTGGCCCGGCTGGGCCACCTCTCACCTGCATCCCTTCTATCAACTCTGCCCCGGGGGCCTGCTCCGCCTGTGGGGAGCAGAAACATCCCAACTGCCATCCCATCACCCCCAGAGGTCTGCAGCAGCGCCGGTACTCATTACCGAGAACCACAGGTGGCGTCACGAGATGAAAACTGTTAACAAACCCCCTTTTAAAGAGTGACCCCAGGGTACGGGCCCGGGAGCCGACTGCCGTGACATCCCACAGAAGGCCAAAGCCCGGCTACCGAGTCCCCCATATCCCCCTGGGCGAGTCATCTCTTCCTGGCATCACGAACAGGATTTCGTGCCCGTTGCCACCGGGTATTGTGTGCCGTATTTGAACTGTGTTTGAACTGTGGTGAACATCGCCACCATTACCGCGTCGATGCGCGGGAAGAAGAGGGGCGTAACCACGGGAACCAGAGAGGCGTGACCACTGGTAGCTCGCGAAGATCAAGCCCCACCTCGCGCTCTGACGCCGCAACTGGAAGCGTCAGGTACTGGAAGGAGACCGTGATCTGTTGAGCTGCGGCCTACCTGATAAAAGAAAAGAAGGTAGGCTACGGTTCACTAGGAGGGCGCAACCATGGCCGACGACCAGCAAGACGCCGGAACACCAGTTAACGCTCTCGATGCTCAACTCGAGCCCGGCGCTGCTCAGGCCGGAGCGGCCTCCCCACCAGCAGTGGTCGTGGCTCCAGTGATACCCATGGCCCTGCCGTACGTCCACAGGGTGGTGGAGGAGAGCAAACCCTTGCCACCTAGAGCTGATGACCCAGCTGGGCCAGCCTATTGTGGACAGGTGCTTCCCCGGAGGGAGCACCATTATTGAACTGCTGAAAAGTACTGTACATAGTTACCCGTAAGGGTACAGGAGAAAATTGAAAATTTGTTTTTGTGTGAACTGAAAATAATGTGTGCCTTAGTTACCCATGAGGGTATAAAGGCTGTAGGTTATGGACGGTGAATAACCAAAGAACTGTCCCTTGTAAATAGTTGCACTTATTAAAGTGCCTTCTATTGGTTTTATTTCTGCAACCAAAGACCACTGAACAAAAACCCTTTTGGCGTGGCCGAAGATGTGGTCCAACATCTGGATCACTTATGCCCTGTAGCCACGCCCAGGGCCTACGTTGAGAGTTTTCAGATGGGTCCCTCATGCTGCTCATGTTGCACCTTCACCAGTGAGTTGGACACCTGGTTATGGGATTCACTGTAACTTTGAAAATTTTCTATGTGTTATTGTTATTGTAATTGTTGTTACCTGTTTTACAGAAATGCTTCAGTCCGGGAGTACTGAGTTGTACTAGGGGGGAATGTGGCACTCAGCTACCATAGGTACCACAGAACCCAAAAGGGTGCATGGACGGACTTCTCCACCAGAGGCCCCCATTACACAACAGACACCTCCACCCTTCCACCTCACACCACCAGAGGGAGCCCTGATAGGGATATATAAACTGGAGGGTGGAGTTAGGTAGTCAGAGTGTGTGCTGACTCTGAGATCAGTGAGGAAGCAGCATGTGAGCTGCTGTGCTGAGGGCCAGCCAGGGCCTAAAGCATGTGCTGAAGCCTCGGGGCCTAGAGAGGGACCCGAGACAATTAGAAAAGTGAGAGGAGTTATGGGGGCAGAGGAGCATCTTAGGCTCACCCCAGAACACAAGCCGGACATCGGGTCCGCGCCTACAGGGTCCTCTACGCCCAGTAGGAATAACCGGTATACCAGGAGGATTCTAAATCCCTGGTCAACCTGAAGCTACAATCATTTAAAGAACTAGGAACCACGAAGGCCCCAGCGTCCAGGGATAGTTGTAGCCAGAAGAAAGTTCTTACCACCAAGCATGCAGGTGAGGAGAGGGAAAGAGTACAGAAGCTAGACCTAGTTTCAGGCTGGTCAGAAGCTTTAGGGAGAGGAAGAAACGGATCAGGAGGCCTTATACCCGCTCACTGGGGAGAGTCCAGAAGTGCACCCTTCCTATCAAGTACCCTGGACCGTACCTGCCGTCTACACCAGTAAAGGTACTGAAGCGAACCACCTGTGTGCGTGTCTGTTATTCTCCCCTGGCCCGGCTGTGCCACCTCTCACTTGCATCCCTTCCATCAACTCTGCCCCGGGGGCCCGCTCCACCTGTGGGGAGCAGAAACATCCCAGCTGCCATCCCATCACCCCCGGAGGTCTGCAGCAGCGCCGGTACTCATTACCAGGAACCACAGGTGGCGTCACGAGACAAAAACTGTTAACAAACCTCCTTTTAAAGAGTGACCCCAGGGTACCGGCCCGGGAGCCGACTGCCGTGACATCCCACAGAAGGCCAAGGCTCGGGTACCGAGTCCCCCATATCCCCCTGGCGAGACAGAGGACGACGTGGAAGCCTTCCTGACCATCTACGAACGCACAGCAGAGCGGGAAAACCTACCAGCCGGCCAGTGGGCGGAAGTGGTGGCTCCGTTTTTGGTCGGCGATGCCCAGAAGGCCTACTTCAACCTCAGTCGGGAGGACGCCCAGGACTACCAGAGGCTCAAAGGTGAGATCCTTGCCCAAGTGGGGGTCAATATGTGAGGGCTCAGCCCATATTTTCATGGGCCTATGTGGAGACCCGACCTGCCCGGTCTCAGGCTTATGACCTTCTGCAGCTGGTAAAGAGGTGGCTCCAGCCTGAATCTTTGACTCCAGCCCAGATGGTGGAGAGGGTGGTGGTCGACCGGCTGGTGAGGACTCTGCCAGCCACTATCCAACGTTTGGTGGGGCAAGAGAACCTCGGCACCCTCCACCAGGTGGTCAACCTGATTGAGCGGTACTCGGCCACTCAGGACTTTATACGGGACTCTGCCCCCTCGCGGCTGTCACGCCGGACCCTGCCAGACCAGGAACTGGGAAGGGGGTCGCGTCCCTCTGCTGAGCACAGTCATCACCGCACCCGGGCTGAAAGGGAACCCTGGAGTGAGAGTGGCAGGAGACCGGTTCCCTCCCAAAAGGTCACAAGATCTAACAGTACCTCCGCCATTAGGTGCTGGCGGTGTCAGGGGCCGGGACACGTGGTTGCTAACTGCCCCCTGACTACAGAGCCCATGGACTGCGGGTATAACCGCCGGGTCTCATTGTATACCCTGGCCGTCTGCTCTGCGAGTGCCGACCACCCGGACAGTGAACCCCAACTGTGCCAGGTACTAGTTAATGGGTACCCAACGGAGGCCCTCTTAGACTCGGGAGCCTAGTGACTGTAGTACATGAGTCGCTCGTGGCAGGAGACAACCCCAGGGGACAGACAGTTGGGGTTGTGTGTATGACTCGCCCAGGGGGATATGGGGGACTCGGTACCCGGGCCTTTACCTTCTTGGGAGGTCACGGCAGTCGGCTCCCGGGCCCGTACTCTGGGGTCACTCTTTAAAAGGGGCTTGTTACTTGAAGGGATAACAGTTTTGTCTCGTGACGCCACCTGTGGTTCCTGGTAATGGGTACCAGCGCTGCTGCAGACCTCCGGGGGTGATGGGATGGCAGCTGGGATGCTTCTGCTCCCCACAGGCGGAGCGGGCCCCCGGGGCAGGGTTGATGGAAGGGATGCAGGTGAGAGGTGGCCCGGTCGGGTCAGGGGGAATGATGGACACGCACACAGGGGATTCACTTCAGTACCTTTACTGGTGTAACGGCAGGTATTGTCCAGGGTACCTAGTAGGAAGGGTGCACTTCTGGACTCTCCCCAGTGAGCTGGTAGTAGGCCTTCTGGTCCGTTTCTTCCTCTCTAAAGTTCCTGGCCAGCCTTGAACTAGGCCTAGCTTCTGTACTGTTTCACTCTCTCACCTGTTGGCTTGGTAGTAGAACTTTTCTCTGGCTACCACTATCCCTGGATGCTGGGGCCTTCGTGGTTCCTAGTTCTGTAAATGATTATAGCTTCAGGTTGACCAGGGGTCTGGAATCCTCCTGGTATGCCGGTTATCCCTACTGGGTGTAGAGGACCCTGTAGGCGCTGACCTGTTGTCCGGCTTGTGTTCTGGGGTGAGCTTAAGATGCTCCTCTGTCCCCTTAACTCCTCTCTCCTCTCCTTGCCTCCAGCCACGCTCTAGGCCCTCAGGCTTCAGCACGTGCTTTGGGCCTTGGCTTGCCCTCAGCACAGCGGCTCAACAGGTGCTGCCTCTTCACTGATCTCAAGTGCCAGCACACTCTGCCTACCTAACTCCACCCTCCAGTATATATATCCCTAACAGGGCTCCCTCTGGTGGTATGAGGTGGAAGGGTGGAGGTGTCTGTGTGTACTAAGGGCCTCTTGTGGAGAAGTCCGTCCATGCACCCTTTTGGGTCCTGTGGTACCTGTGTGTAGCAGGGTGCCACATGTATCCATGGGGACCTCAGAGGATACCCAACCCCGGAGGTAGTGTTGTCCACGCCATGTGGGGACACGAAACTTGTGGTGGGGGCGGTAAAAACTCTTCCCTATGGGACTGTGTTGGGAAGAGACTTGCCCCTGTTCTGGACTCTGTGGGAAAACAACAATCACTTTTCCCCAATAAAATTTGTTAAGGGCGCTGTACCCGAAGAACCCGAGTCAGGGGTACCTGCCGTAGGGGTGTCCAACCTAGGGACAGAGTGTAACCCCGATAGGTATCCCCTAGAGGTGCTGGCAGGAGAGGTCAAGGAGACCCCATTGATCCCCGAGCTGGAGGTGTAACGGGGCACGTTTGGGACAGCTCAGCTTCAGGATCCATCCCTAACTCGGGCGCGGAAAAGAAAGGTGTTAGAGGTTAATGGTGTAGCTCAACAGCCCGGTGTAGATACTGTGATACCACGCATGGTGGTCAACGGTGAGTTGCTCTACAGGGTAGATAAAATCAGGGACGAGGTCGTGGAACAGTTAGTGGTAGCTCAGTCGGGCGGTTCTGGAGATGGCACACACACACACCTGCTGGGAGGACACTTAGGGGTTAAAAAGACGCAAGAGCGTGTCTTGCAGCGGTTTTTTAGGCCGGAGATTTACGTGGAGGTTCAAAAGTACTGCGAATCCTGCCCCGAGTGTCAGCTGACCACACCCACCGCAAGCTTCCGTAGTCCATTGGTACCTCCGCCAGTGATAGAGGTACCTTTTGAACGGATTGCAATAGACTTGGTTGGGCCCATTGTAAAATCCGCTCGTGGCCACCAACATATACTTGTGGTCGCCGACTGTGCCACCCGGTACCCGGAGGCTATACCGCTACGCCACACCTTGGTGAAACTGATCGCACGGGAGCTGTTTGCCATGTTCTGTCACCTTGAGCTACCATAAGAGATCCTGACGGATCAAGGGACCCCTTTATGTCCAAGGTGACGAGGAAACTGTGCAAATTGCTAAAAATAAAACAATTGCGCACCTCAGCGTACCACCCTCAAAACCGACGGGCTAGTAGAACGGTTCAATAAAACCCTCAAGTCCATGTTAAAAAAGGTCGTTTCTAAGGACGGAAGGGATTGGGACATGTTACTACCTTATTTGATGTTTGCTGTCCGTGAGGTACCCCAGGTTTCCACAGGGTTCTCTCCCTTTGAATTATTGTACAGCAGACACTCTAGGGGTCTGTTGGACGTACCCAAATAGACGTGGGAACAAGAGCCGACTCCACATAGGAGTATAATTGAACACGTGGCTAGTATGCAGGACCGGATCGCGGCGGTCATGCCCATCGTGAAAGAACATCTGTTAGATGCCCAGGCAGCACGGAGGCGCACATATAGTAAAAGAGCCACGGTCAGGTCTTTTAACAAGGGCGATCGGGTGGTAGTACGTGTACCCTCAGCCAGGGGTGCGTCGTGGGAGAGGTCAGGATAAGTGATGCTTTCACTAAACAGCAGCTATTGGAGGCTCTCTCGCTGGTGCAGCAGAATACCGACATGTTCTCAGAGCTACCGGGTAGGACTGCGGTTCTCCAACATGACATTGTCACCGAACCTGGGGTAACGGTACGAATGAGACTGTACCGGGTACCCGAATCCCGGAGGCAACCCGGCAGATATGAGGTAAAACAAATGCTCCAGTTAGGAGTCGTCAAGGAATCACGGAGTGAATGGGCTAGCCCCATCGTACTGGTCCCAAAATCAGACGAATCGTTATTCTTCTATAACGATCTCCGGAAATTAAATGAAGTGTCAAAGTTGGACCTTTGTCCAATGCCAAGGAGAGGAATGCGCGAGTTAACAGGCGGTTTCTGTCACTGCAAAAATTTCAGTATCTCTGTAGAAGTCACAGGCACACGTAGATGCCCTGTCCCGGGCACCCTGTATTGTGACAAATGTTCAACCCCACAAGTTTGAACAGAGGGGGGGGGATATGTGAGGCAGTGACTGGGATCATATACGAGGGATGTTATATATGCCTCAGAATGTGTACAGAGACCTATTAAATCCATTGGAGTGCATTGCAGTCACAGACACAGCTGCGGCTGCAATGCAGGAATGAAGGTGAGCATTGACCTGGTCAGGCTATCTGGCTAAGGCAGATGAAGTAAAACCCGGCAGAGCCTTCATTTCTTGAGGGAGGCTACAGGAAGGCAGTGTGGCAGCCTCCTCCCTCCAACCCGGGTTTTCCAGTGGCTCTTGCCACAGGTCCTTTAAAAACCCTGCATTAAGGATTAGTGTTGTTCTGTGTTGGAAACTGCTAGGAGCATAGCAGGAAAGCTTGGCGGGCTTGTGAGTAGCTGAACCCATGCCTGAGAAGGCTCTGCACCCGTCAGGCTCTGAGCTGCCCGACGCGGCCTTTGCCCCCGACAACCATTGTTATGGACTTGTGTTAACCCGGCTGCAAACCGGAAGCCTTTCTGTTTACCTGTAAGTTTTGCTGAATAAAAGCTGCTTATGTTGGACTTGTTTGGGTCACTGCCTCAGTTACTGCACTGTGTGAACACTGCCGCCTTACAATATATATATATATACACAGTATGTACACTGTTGCGATACTGCAACTAAGAACTAGGACAAGAGGGGAAAAGCTGTCCCTGCACTAGGTCTAGTCTGTAGCCCTACGATGGAGTGGGCAACCTATTCCTGGCGACTAGACCCACCGACGTTTCCTAGACTAAACTCAATAGAAGACCTAAAGGAAGAGGGAAGGAAACCCTGAAAGATCTAAGGGCTGGGATATCAAACAAGTGACCTCCTAGCAGGAAAAGAGGAAGCTGCAGTAACGAAAAAGGACTAAAAGGAATCTCAGCAGGCAGAACTAGAAGATCCCAGAACTGCACAAAACTAAACACAGAAACACTACTATCAAACCTCCTGGCCAGAACACTAACGGATAAACACTACTGTCCGGCAAGGACTAGGAGGCAGGTGCTGGGTAATAAAGGGTGATACAATCACCTGACCAAGACCAACCCAACACTAGGGGGAAAAGACCAGCAGCCAGAAAACCACAACAAAATGGCGGATGGTCATAAAGAAACAGATTCGAACAGTACCTCCCTCCCCTTTTATGAGGATCCTCCGGATCCTCTCGGCCGAGCCTTATTCGGGAGTCTCCTGTGAAAAGCTTTAATCACCCTTGAGGCCGAGACGTCCCCAGCTTTCACCCAGGAATTATCCTCGGGGTCAAACCGTTTCCAGGACACGAGATACTGTAACCTTCCTCTGTGCCACCTACAATCTAAAATGCGTGAAATCTCAAATTCGTCGTCCTCATCAACTGGAGGGACTGTCGGCATCGCCTCCTTATCTGGCGTGTCCGCTTTCTTCAGTAAAGATACATGAAAAACTGAATTAATTCTCCAGGATGAGGGGATGTCTAATCTCACCGCTGCCGAATTGACCACCTGGACCACTTTGAAGGGTTCTATAAACTTAAGCCCCAGTTTTTTAGAAGGGATCTTCAAATGCAGATTCTTAGAAGACAGCCAGACCATGTCCACAACTGCAAACAACGTGTCCCTTCTTTTCTTGTCAAAATATTTTTTGGACCTCCTATTCGCCTCTTTCAGATTATGGCGTACCTTGGTCCAAACCCTTTCCAAATTTCCTGAAAAACTCTCCTCCTCAGGCACCGCCGCCCCAATTTTTGAAAATTGTCCGAAAGATGGATGTTCTCCAAAAAAAAGGAGAACACCCAGCCAAAGAAGACGTATGGTTATTTAGAGCAAACTCAGCTAGTGGTAGATATTCCGACCACATCTCCTGATTGTCTGCTACAAAACATCTTAAAAACTGCTCAACATCCTGGTTCTTCCTTTCGGTCTGTCCATTGGTCTCCGGATGATACCCAGACGAAAATGACAAATGAACCTTTAATCTGTCACAGAAAGCACGCCAAAAGCGAGCCACAAACTGAGGTCCTCTATCGGAAACAATGTCCGTGGGAACACCATGGAGCCTGACAATCTCTTTCACAAAAGCCTTAGCTAGAGTTTTAGCGCAGGGTAGTTTATTGAACGGGAACAGATGGCACATCTTGCTAAACCGGTCCACAACAACCCAGATGACCGAAAAACCCTCAGAGACCGGGAGATCGGTGATAAAATCCATGGCAAGATGCGTCCATGGCGAACTAGGGACGTCTAAAGGGCACAGAAACCCCGCAGCCGGGGCTTGTGAGGCCTTCGACCTAGCGCACACCGTACACTGACGCACCCACTTGATGTTTTCTCTTTGCCACCCTGGCCACCAGAAACTTCGACCGATCGACTTTCTAGTTTCCGAAATCCTGGGTGACCCACCAACCGAGACTCAGGACATGTTGGTGCAACATTCTGGGCCTCGAAGATGCTATCCTCTAACTCCAAACCCAATGCTGCTACCACCACCCCTCTCTGCAAAATACATTATTCCTTCTCAGTATTAACTGCTGGAGTGAAACTACGAGACAGAGCATCTGCTTTAAGATTCTTTGTCAAAGGAATATAGGTTACGGAGAAATGGAACCGGGCGAAAAACAGTGCCCACCTAGCTTGACAGGCATTCAAACGTTTACCAACATCCAGATACATCAGATTTTTATTATCCGTAAAAACCTGTACCTTTATGTCTAGCCCCCTTTCAAAAAAATGACGCCAATGCTCAAACGCGAGTTTAATTGCCAGCAATTCTTGGTTCCCTACATCATAGTTGAGCTCAGTCTCCGAGAATTTTTTAGAAAAGAAAGCACAGGGATGCACCCCATCCTCTCCCTCCTGGGACAGAACTGCCCCCACTCCCACTGATGAGGCATCAACCTCTACCAGAAATGGCTTGGTCTCATCTGGCTGGATCAAAACAGGAGCAGAGCTAAACCTCTCCTTAAGATGTTCAAAAGCCTTAACAACCTCAGTGGACCATTGGACAGTATTAGCACCCTTCTTGGTGAGATCAGTTATAGGTTTAGCGATAACATAAATATTGTTTATGAATTTTCTGTAATAATTAGCAAACCCTAAAAATCTCTGAACGGACTTTAAACATTCAGGCCTAGGCCACTCCAGTACTGCCTGAACCTTCACCGCGTCCATCTCAAACCCATCACCGGAGACAAAGTACCCCAAAAAACTAATTTTCTGTACCGCAAACTCGCACTTCTCCAGCTTAGCAAAAAGAGGGTTTTTACTCAAAATCTGTAAAACTTTGCGGACTCTCTGCCAATGTGACTCCAGATCGGGTGAATAGATCAAAATATCATCCAAATAAACAATAACACTCCTACCGATCAACGGCCTCAGAATGTCATTAATGAAATTTTGAAAAAACGCTGGCGCATTGGTAAGGCCAAAAGGCATCACCAGACACTCAAAATGACGTTCCGGAGTATTAAAGGCTGTCTTCCATCTATCGCCCTCCTTCACCCGCAGCAAATTATATGCCCCTCGAAGATCAATCTTAGAAAACCATTTTGCTTCGGTTAGTTGATTAAACAAATCCGGAATCAGTAGCAACGGGTAAGGATTGCGCACAGTGATCTTATTGATCTCCTGAAAATCCAAACACGGCCTAAGACCCCCATCCTTCTTTTTGACTAAAAAGAATCCTACAGCCACAGGGGACTTAGAGAGTCTTATGTGACCTGCAGCTAAACTAGTTTGTAGGTACTCTTTTAAAGCCTCATTCTCTGGAATCGTCAGATTAAATAAACTACTCTTAGGGAGTGTAGCACCTGGGACAAACTCAATAGCGCAATCGTACTCTCTATGGGGCGGTAGAGCTTGCGACTCAACTTCCAAAAATACCTCTCCGAAATCCCGAATGGCCTCAGGTAGCTCCCTCTTCAAAACTGCAGCAATGTGAATACTACAGCATTTACCATAACACCCCTGACCCCAGGACTTTATAGTACTTGATGACCAGTCCAACAATGGATTATGCACCTTTAACCAAGGTAAGCGCAGGATCACTGGAACAGGCAAATTAGCAAGTACAAATAGGTCTTTATGTTCCATATTCACAATGAGTGGGAACCCAGTAACCCTCCGAAAAATGTGCCCATGTTCCAGGGGAGTGTTATCAATCGCCACAACAGGGAAAGGAGACGACAATGGTTCAGAATCAAACTTATACTTTTCTAGAAATAGTTGATCAATCAAATTAAGAGCAGCGCCACAATCAACCATTACCTGAAAATCAATAGAATGATCACTAAAGGTGGTATTACCAGATTAAAACACTCCTGCGGAACGCAAGAATGTTTTCTCCTTCCTTATGCGAACCTTGCATTGCTTAACAAAATGGTCAGCCTTACCACAATACAAACACAGCCTTTCAGAGAGCCTCCTCTTCCTCTCCTGGGAACAGGAGGACAATGACCCAACTTGCAACGGTTCCCCGCTGTCGGCGAGACCAACCTGAGAGGCGGTGTCAAACATTACAAGAGCCCTCTCTTCACTCAGCCTTGCTCTCAATCTTCTTTTCACACGGATAGCTAGCTGCATAGTTGTTTCCAAAGTGGCAGGTGCAGGATATGCAATGAGCAAATCTTTAACCCTTTCATTCAAACCTGCCATAAACTGACTCCTGTGTGCTGGGTCATTCCATCTGGCCTCTGCGGACCATCGTCTGAACAGGGTGCAATACCTCTCAGCATCAATAGAACCCTGTTTAAGCTGCCTGAGCTCTGCCTCAGCTGATGTGACCCGATCAGGATCATCATATAACAACCCCATTGCAGTAAAAAATGCTTCTACTGACGTCAAACAAGGATCATTAGGATGCAATGAAAATGCCCAGATTTGGGGTTCGCCTCGCAATAAAGACATAGCAACCCCCACACGCTGTAATTTGATCCCTAAATAAGCAGGTCTAAGCCGAAAATACAGTAAACATGCATTTTTAAACGTAAAAAATTCCTGCCGTTTACCAGAAAAAAACTCAGGTAATCCTACCTTTGGTTCTTCAGGGCGTGCCCCAGGGCAATTACTCACATGCTGCTGCAGATTGGCTACTGTGGCGCCCCTGAGGGTTGGGTCGCCACAGAGCTGTTGCATCTCAGCCAGAGATGTGGCATCTCACTCTCAGGTAAGGAAGGAGTACAGCTCAGGACCCTAACACCTGCATCAAACACACACCACTCCAAGCCAGCAGGAGGGGCAAGATGCCTCCCACGTACTTGCTGAGCCCCTTTCCTGGCTGGAGTGGGGGGAACCCAGAGAGGGGGGAACCATGTAGTTGGTGTGGGTGGAGGAAGTAGCTTAGGGGAGCACATAGAAGGAAGATATAAGTAGAGAAGCCATCTTAGAAAGACAAATGAGTCAGAGGAGGAGAAGTGAAGGAGCAGAGGCTCTGCAGGAGCTCTGCTCCAGAGGCAGGCCCAACCAGTGAGGCCCAAGTCTGAAGAGAAGAGAGGAGAGGGAGCAGGAGAAAGGCTCCAGGAACCAAGAAAGGAGCCCAGGGGTACGGGCCGTGCAGAAGGCCACCCGTATGCCCGGATCTACCGGGAGGTGGAGGGGTCAGGCCACACAAAGGGAACCGGTCCCTCAACTAGTAGAAGATTGCACGTCTTAACTAGAAACCGGAGGCTGCAGTATTTCAAGTCCTGTAGCCAACAGTCCATACCAGTCTCACCAGGAAGGTAGCTATAGAGGACCCAGGGGACGGAACAGACGTCGCCCACCAAGGCCCGCAGGTACTGGACTGGGACACTTGGTATGAGGTTCAGGGAGACAGCCAGAGCGACGACACAGAAGGGAGTCCTGCTATGTACTCCGGAGTTACCTAGGGGTGGACTGAGCCCCTCACTGAGTAAACGCAGCTCGGCACGGGAAGTTACTTTGACGTCTGTAACTTGGACTGCAATAACCGTGAGTAAAGACCCTGAGGACTGCACTTTCTTGCCTCTGTGTTTCTTGCTGCGCCATCAACCCCTGCACTACAACACCCAGTATAACCAACATCAACTACACTGCCCTGGAGCTAGCTCTTCCTGTAGAGAGCCACACCATCCCTGCTGCAGTAACTTCAGCTTTAGAGGACTGCTCCGCAGGGGCGGCTCCCTTAGCCGCATTCCACAGGTGGCGTCACAAACTCTATAAAAACGCTATAAATCCCCTTTACATAACCCCTTTTATTGACCGCCCTGGGTCACGGACCGGGCCACTGCCACTGTGACATCCCCCCAGCATCCACCGGCCCGGCATCGGGTACCCCACAGCCCAGGGGGCGCGTCATACTTGGCGTCACGAACAGGATATGAAACCCACCCGTTAGCACCAGGTATTGTACGCCTAAAGACTGTGTTTTCTACTGAATGTGGCACCCGCCCCTGAAGAACGGGCGCCATTATGTGCGAGCCAAACAACAACAAGAGATCGCCTCCCATCGTGGGCCGGGTCCCAGAATGGCGCCAAAAGCGCGGCTCACCCACTGCAACTGTGGCCATAATCCTGGACCTGTCCATCGGTCTGGAGGAGACGCCCCCAGATATGACCGACAGCGAGCAGACATGGGATCCGCCCCAGAAAGGGGAGAGGGAAGAATAAAACTGGGACACGGGGTGTGGTCTGGATCCATCCAGACAGATCACACCCGGCAGGGAACATGGAAGGAAGAGAGACCGGAATCCCTGCCAGCGGCCTGTTACCACCGGAGGCACCCTTCACTCTGGAGGAGTTAGTTGCCAGGCTGTCCCGGGAGGATTCAGAGTCCCTCTACGCCGGGATGGAGGACCTAAACCAGAAAATGGAGAGGGCCCAGCAAGAGGCCATCACCAGCTGGAAAAAGGAGATGGTGGAGAAGATGGCAAGCCGGCAGCAGATGACGCTGCCAAGCACAGGCAGCGCCCCAGCCTTGGCGGATCCGGACCAGTGCCAGGAAGCGGAGTGCAGCGCAAGAGCGGCCACGGGAGCAGGTAAGAGGAGTCTCCCTGTCCCGGGCGCTAGAGCCGCTGACCTGCTCCTGGGCCCCCTGGTGGAACCGTCGATCCCGGGCGCTACTGACACCGGCCCGCTCCTAACACCCCAGCAAGGCCCTCGGCCCCGTGCGCGGAAGACGCCGACCCACTCCGGACCCTCCTCCCAGGACATCTGTCCCCAGGCGCGCCCGCCCTAGACGTCCTTCAGGCCCCGGAACCGTCACCTCCGGGCACCAGCAACACCGGCCCACTCCTCGCCCCCTTGCAGGAACCGCCTCCTCCGACACTCGAATGGGTGTGCAGACGCCGTCCCTGGGATTGGTCCGCGGAGGTGGAGGACCAGCGGCTCCCAATTCTGCCAGCGCCCCTGCCCCCTGCCGTCTCCCGAGGTGAGGAGGATCAATTTGAGTGGGATAACCCTGGGGGAGACCTCATGGGGTTTCCCCAAGAAACAAAGTCAGAGGCAGCCCGCAGAAAAGAGCACTGCAGGAGGGAGCTGGAGCAGCTCGAGAGGGAGCGACACATCTGGCGGGTGCTTTGGGAGAAGCTAGAGGCCCGCAACATGGAGGAGAAGACTCGGGCCCGCAGAAACAGTAGGGCAGCATCCGGTCCCCGCGCCGAGGGGACCATAGTAAAGTTCAACCTGGAAGGAGGTTGGGGCTTCATCCTGGACCCGCAGTCCAAGACAGATCTTTTTGTAAACCGGAGGGACGTGGAGTCCCACCTTAAAGAAGGTCACCCGGACCGGAACCTGTACCCGGGTGATTACGTCACCTACACCAGACACAGAGGTGAAAGGGGCTGGTATGCCCTGAATGTCCACCGGGTGGGGGAAGGGAGCAGTTCCTCACCCTACAGCACTGAAGACCCAGCTGGGCCAGCCTACAGTGGACAAGAGCTTCCCCGGAGGGAGCACCACTACTAAGCATAGTAGATGGAACTGAACTGCAAATAGTTAGCCGTAAGGGTACAGGAAACTTTACAATTTAAAATTTGTTTCTGTGTGCACTAAAAATGACATATGCCTTTAGTTACCCGTGAGGGTATAGGGACATTAGGGTAGAGGACGGTGATCTCCCTAAAAAACTTTCCATTGTAAATAGTTGCACTTATTAGAGTGCCCCCTATTGGTTTTATAAATCCACAACCAATGACCTCAGAACAAAAACCCGTTTGGCGTGGCCGAAGACGTGGTCCAACGACCGGATCGCCTATGCCCTGCAGCCACGCCCAGGGCCTACGTTGAGGGTTTTCGGACGAGTCTCTCATGTTCGTGTTTGCTAGTTTGCACCTTACTGAAGAATGGACACCTGGTTGCAGATCATGCTGTAACCTGTTGAAAAATGTTTAATGATAAAAATGTTTTATATGTGTAAAGAGAGATGTTCTTTAAAAAGTTTTATAATGTTTTTGGTAAAGAAACGTAACCAGTAACGTTAAAGAAAAAGAGCCTCCCATAAAGGGAAGAGATGTTATGTTGGTAATTCTAAAATTTTGCATGTCTTTAAAATACTTTGTTAAACTAGAAGAAGAGGGGATGGGAAGAAAAACGCCGGACACGAACATGCAACCAGAGAACATACTAATGAAAGATATGAAGTGCGACAAAGAAGGTCCAAGACAAGATACTTGGAAGGGAGGTAAGAAAATTTCTAATACAATCCACAGGGAGAAGATTGGAACAAAACAAAATCGTGTAAACTGCATGCTAGCAAATGCCAGAAGCCTGACAAACAAGATGGATGAACTGGAAGCAGAAATATCTACAGGTAACTATGACATAGTGGGAATAACCGAGACATGGTTAGATGAAAGCTATGACTGGGCAGTTAACTTACAGGGTTACAGTCTGTTTAGAAGGGATCGAAGAAGTCGGAAAGGGGGTGGAGTCTGTCTATATGTAAAGACGTGTCTAAAGCCTACAATACGGGAGGATGTATGGGAGGGAAATGAGGAGGTCGAGTCCTTATGGGTGGACATACATGGGGCAAAAAACAATAATAAAATTATCATAGGAGTCTGTTATAAACCACCAAATATAGCAGAAGCCACGGAAAGTCTATTAATGAGACAAATAGACGAAGTAGCAAAAAATAACGAGGTGATTATTATGGGGGACTTCAACTACCCCGATATAGACTGGGAAACCGAAAGCTGTAGATCTCAGAAAGGAAACAGGTTTCTGTCAATTATCAAAGACAATTATTTGTCACAACTTGTGCAGGAACCAACTAGAGGGACGGCCCTTTTAGACTTAATATTAACTAACAGGCCAGACAGAATAACTGAGGTGCAGGTCGGGGGGCACCTGGGAAATAGTGACCACAACATTATACAATTCCACATGTGCTTCAGTAGGGTGCCCAGCAAGGGGGTCACAAAAACACTGAACTTCAGGAGGGCAAAGTTTGATCAGCTAAGAGATGCCCTTCACCTTATAGACTGGGATAGTATCTTTAGTAATAGGAGCACGGATAGAAAATGGGAAATTTTCAAAACAGTCCTACATAGTCACTGTAGAAGGTACATACCTTATGGGAATAAAAGGGCTAGGAATAGGAGGAAGCCAATGTGGCTAAATAAGGAAGTCAAGAGGGCAATGAAAAACAAAAAAAGGGCTTTCGGTAAACTTAAACAAGAAGGCAGCGAGGAAGCGCTAATATGTTATAGGGAAAAAAACAAAATCTGTAAGAAACAAATAAGAATAGCAAAAGAGGAGACAGAGAGACTAATTGCCAAGGAAAGTAAAACGAATCCCAAACTGTTCTTTAACTATATAAACAGTAAAAGGATTAAAACTGATGGAGTTGGCCCATTGAAAAATAACCTGGGTAAAATCATAGAGGGCGATGAGGGTAAAGCGAACCTACTCAATAGCTTCTTCTCCACTGTTTTCACAAAAGAAAACAATTTATCGGAGGAAATGCAGAGTGATAAAGTAAATCCTCCGCTAAATATCACCCACCTAACCCAGGAGGAAGTTCAGAAACGCCTAAATAATATCAAAATAGACAAGTCACCAGGCCCAGGTGGCATACACTCCCGGGTACTAAAAGAATTAAGTAATGTGATAGACAGACCGCTGTATCTTATATTCAAGCACTCTTTATGGACAGGGACTGTCCCACTAGACTGGCGCCAAGCAAATGTGGTACCAATATTCAAAAAGGGGTCTAAAAGTGACCCTGGGAACTATAGACCAGTCAGCTTAACGTCTGTTGTGGGTAAATTGTTTGAAGGATTTCTTAGAGATGCTATTGTAGAATATCTTAATGATAATAACTGTCTAACTCCATATCAACATGGATTCATGAGGGATCGCTCCTGCCAAACAAACCTGATGGCCTTCTACGAGGAGGTGAGCTCACAGCTGGACCGGGTAGAGTCAGTGGATGTTGTATACCTTGACTTCTCCAAAGCGTTTGATACCGTGCCACACAAAAGGTTGGTATATAAAATGAGAATGCTTGGTCTGGGGGATAATGTGTGCAAGTGGGTAAATAGCTGGCTGAGTGATAGAAAGCAGAGGGTGGTTATCAATGGAGTAAGCTCAGGGTGTGTCAGGGTTACTAGCGGGGTGCCTCAAGGGTCTGTCTTGGGCCCTATATTATTTAATATATTTATTAATGATCTAGTGGAAGGGTTGCATAGTAAAATAGCAATATTTGCAGATGATACTAAAGTTTGTAAAGTAGTTAATACAGATGAGGATAGGGCACAGCTACAGGAGGATTTAGATAAATTGGGGAGTTGGGCCAAAAAATGGCAAATGGGGTTCAATGCCGATAAATGTAAGGTCATGCACATGGGAAAGAAAAACAGCAGTCACCCATACACATTAAATGGGAAACCGTTGGGGAAATCTGACATGGAGAAGAACCTGGGCATCTTGGTTAATAGCAAATTAAATTGGAGTGCCCAGTGTCAGGCAGCAGCTGCGAAGGCAAATAGAGTCATGGCATGCATCAGAAGAGGAATAGGGGCATATGATGAGAACATTGTTCTTCCTCTGTATAAAGCGCTGGTAAGGCCGCACTTAGAATATTGTGCACAGTTCTGGGCTCCGGTGCTCAGGAAAGACATATTGGAGCTAGAGAGGGTACAAAGGAGGGCGACTAAGGTAATAAAGGGAATGGAGGGACTAGAATACCCAGAGAGGTTTTCAAAATTAGGCCTATTTACATTGGAAAAGAGAAGGCTTAGGGGAGACCTCATAAACATGTATAAATACATCAGGGGGCAGTACAGAGATCTCTCCCATGACCTGTTTATACGAAGGATGGTGACAAAGATGAGGGGGCACACTATGCGTCTGGAGGAAAGGAGGTTCCTGCACCAGCATAGAAGGGGATTCTTTACGGTCAGAGCCGTGAGACTCTGGAACTCTCTGGGAGAGGAAGTGGTGATGTCCAACTCACTTAATGAGTTCAAGAGAGGCCTGGACGCCTTTCTTGAGAACAATAAAATTACATCTTATGCTGAGTGATAGTTAATTAATCCAGGGATTTAATCTGACTGCCAGATTGGTGTCGGGAAGTGAATTTTTCCTCAATGATGTAAATTGGCCTATACCGCATGTTTTTTTTTTTTGCCTTTCCCTGGATCAACGCTGCGGAATAGCTGCAGTGCACAAGAAATAGGCTGAACTGGATGGACGATTGTCTTTTTTTGGCCTTATAAACTATGTAACTATGTAACTATGTATGTCTTTTACTCTGTTCGAGCCCGCAGACGTGCTGTGTTTTACCAGGGGGGTGTGTGGCGCCCCTGAGGGTTCGGTCGCCACAGAGCTGTTGCATCTCAGCCAGAGATGTGGCATTTCACTCTCAGGTAAGGAAGGAGTACAGCTCAGAACCCTAACACCTGCATCCAACACACACCACTCCAAGCCATCAGGAGGGGCAAGATGCCTCCCACGTACTTGCTGAGCCCCTTTCCTGGCTGGAGTGGGGGGAACCCAGAGAGGGGGGAACCATATAGTGGGTGTGGGTGGAGGAAGTAGCTTAGGGGAGCACATAGAAGGAAGATGTAAGTAGAGAAGCCATCTTAGAAAGACAGATGAGTCAGAGGAGGAGAAGTGAAGGAGCAGAGGCTCTGCAGGAGCTCTGCTTCAGAGGCGGGCCTAGCCAGTGAGGCCCAAGTCTGAAGAGGAGAGGGAGCAGGAGAAAGGCTCCAGGAACCAAGAAAGGAGCCCAGGGGTACGGGCCGTGCGGAAGGCCACCCGTACGCCCGGATCTACCGGGAGGTGGAGGGGTCAGGCCACACAAAGGGAACCAGTCCCTCAACTAGTAGAAGATTGCACGTCTTAACTAGAAACCAGAGGCTGCAGTATTTCAAGTCCTGTAGCCAACAGTCCATACCAGTCTCACCAGGAAGGTAGCTATAGAGGACCCAGGAGACGGAACAGACGTCGCCCACCAAGGCCCGCAGGTACTGGACTGGGACACTTGGTATGAGGTTCAGGGAGACAGCCAGAGAGACGACACAGAAGAGGGTCTGCTATGTACTCCGGAGTTACCTGGGGGTGGACTGAGCCCCTCACTGAGTAAATGCAGCACGGCACGGGAAGTTACTTTGACGTCTGTAACTTGTACTGCAATAACCGTGAGTAAAGACCCTGATGACTGCACTTCCTTGCCTCTGTGTTTCTTGCTGCACCATCAACCCCTGCACTACAACACCCAGCATAACCAACATCAACTACACTGCCCTGGAGCTAGCTCTTCCTGTAGAGAGCCACACCATCCCTGCTGCAGTAACTTCAGCTTTAGAGGACTGCTCCGCAGCGGCGGCTCCCTTAGCCGCATTCCACAGGTGGCGTCATGAACTCTATAAAAACTCTATAAATCCCCTATGCATAACCCCTTTTATTGACCGCCCTGGGTCACGGACCGGGCCCCCGCCACTGTGACATCCCCCCAGCATCCGCCGGCCCGGCACCAGGTACCCCATGGCCAAGGGGGCGCGTCACTACTTCCTGAGTTAACCCTTGCAGGTGCTATGCAAACTCTTGGACGCTGTTCATACTGAAGGAATCCGAATGAGGATCTTTTTTTTTTTTAAATATTTGGGCTGGTCAAACTGTTGCGATACTACAACTAAGAACTAGGACAAGAGGGGGAAAGCTGTCCCTGCACTAGGTCTAGTCTGTAGCCCTACGATGGAGTGGGCAATCTATCCCTGGCAAGTAGACCCACCGACGTTTCCTAGATTAAACTCAATAGAAGACCTGAAGGAAAAGGGAAGGAAACCCTGAAAGATCTAAGGGCTGGGATTACAAACAGGTGACCTCCTATCAGGAAAAGAGGAAGCTGCAGTAACGAAAAAGAACTAAAAGGAATCTCAGCAGGCAGAACTAGAAGATCCCAGAACTGCACAAAACTAAACACAGAAACACTACTATCAAACCTCCTGGCCAGAACACTAACGGATAAACACTGCTGTCCGGCAAGGACTAGGAGGCAGGTGCTTGGTAATAAAGGGTGATACAATCACCTGACCAAGACAAACTCAACACTAGGGGAAAAAGACCAGCAGCCAGAAAACCACAACAAAATGGCGGATGGTCAAAAAGACGCAGATTCTAACATACACACAGTTAAAACCAGAAGTTTACATACACTATATAAAAAAGACACATATGCACGTTTTTCTCAATATCTGAGATGAAATCAGAATAAACCTTTCCCTTTTTATGACAATTAGGATTACCATAATTTTTAATATTTGCCAAATGCCAGAATAATGAGAGAGAAAGAATGTTTTAAGGCATTTTTATTACTTACTGCAAAGTCAAAAGTTTCCATACATTTCATTAGTATTTGGTACCATTGCTCTTAAACTGAATGACTTGGGTCAAACGTTTGGGATATCCTTCCACAAGCTTCTCACAATAGTTGGTCGGAATTTGGGCCCATTCCTCCTGACAAAACTGGTGTAACTGATCCAGGTTTGTAGGTTGCCTTGCTTGCACCTGCCTTTTCAGCTTTGCCCATAAATTTTCAATAGGATTGAGATCAGGGCTTTGTGATGGCCACTCCAAAACATTGACTTTGTTATCCCTAAGCCACTTTGTTACCATTTTGGCAATATGCTTTGGGTCATTGTCCATTTGGAAGATCCATTTCTGCCCAAGCTTTAACTTCCTGGCTGATGTCTTGGAATATTGCTTCAGTATTGCCACATAGTCTTCTTATCTCATGATGCCATCTATTTTGTGAATTGTACCAGTCCCTCCTGCAGCAAAACAACCCCACAACATGATGCTGCCACCCCCGTGTTTCACAGTTGGGATGGTGTTCTTAGGCTTCCAAGCTTCTCCCTTTTTCCTCCAAATGGAACGATGGTCATTATGCCCAAAAAGTTAAATTTTAGTTTCATCAGACCACAGGACACGTCTCCAAAAGTTAAAGTCTTTGTTCCTGTGTACATTTGCAAACATTAATCTGCCTTTTTTTATGTTTCTTTTGGAATAATTGCTTCTTCCTAGCAGAGTGGCCTTACAGTACTCGTTTGTGGATATTGACATAATCTTACCAGATTCCGCCATCACAAAGTCTTTTGCTTTTGTCATTGGGTTCATATGCACATGTCGGACCAAATCACGTTCATCTCTGGGACACAGAACCTGTCTCCTTCCTGAGCGGTATGATGGCTGGAGGTTCCCATCTGGCTTGTACTTGCATTTAATTGTTTGTACATATGAACGAGGCACCTTCAGGTATCTTGAAATTGTACCCAAGGATGAGCCAGACTTGTGCAAGTCCACGATTCTCTTCCTGATATCTTGGTTGATTTCTTTAGACTTTCCCATGATGTTACACAAAGAAGCAGTATGTTTCTGCTGTGCATTAAAATACATCCACAGGTGTGTCTCTAATTAACTCAGATGTTGTAAAAAACATCAGAAGCTTCCAAACACATGACATCATATGGGCAGTCCAGAATTGTTTAAAGGCATAGTAATCTTAGTGTATGTAAACTTTTGACTTTGCAGTAAGTAATAAAAATGCCTTAAAAAATTCTCTCTCATTATTCTGGCATTTGGCAAATATTAAATATTATGGTAATCCTAATTGACCTAAAACGTGAAAGGTTTATTCTGATTTCATGTCAGATATTGAGAAAAACATACATATTAGTGTTGAGCGAACATGCTCGACACTGCTCGGTACTCGCCCGAGCATCACGCTACTCGGGATGTTCGGCGAGCACCGAGCATTTCCGGGTTACTCGGGCGGGAGCTCGGGTCTCCGCCCTGCATGTTTGGCGCTCTTTACAGAGCCAATGAACATGCAGGGATTGCCAGCCAGTCACTGTAATGCCGCAGCCATGTTGTTTGTGGGCATTACAGTGATTGGCTGGCCGCACAGCGTCACCTCGAGTATTTAAAACCGGGCGCCGCCATCTTGGACACAGTCGCTCCGGATCAGACAGTGTAGGGACAGTGCTGCTGATTTAGGGAGAGATATATCCTGCAAAATAGTTAGTGTAGGGTCTGTAAAGGCTGCCAGATCAAACAAACAGTCCTTCTCAGGACTAATATCCATCCCAGGTATATCAGGCAGGCAGGCAGGCTGTATAGGAGACGCAGTGGTTATACCAGCAAACGCTGCATTACAGTCCTGTGTGCTGCTCCTGTTGCTGAAATTGCTGGACTTAGCTCCAGGTCCCGGGGGCCAGGAAAAATCCTTTTTTTTTATCTAAATTCTCTTTTTTTTTTCCTCCTTCACAATGTACAAATACCCATCTTATTAACCTTTTGGTGCCCCCCCCCCCAAAAAAAAAAGTGTGCCTCTGATTTTTCAGACACAAATATATCTGTTGAAAATAGTCTGGTGTAGGCCAGAGAAATAGAAGTGTGGTTTTACAGTTCTATGGGCCATTTGTATCTAAAAAAAACAGTTTGAGTGTGTCGCTCACTGTTCAGCCGCAAATATATATATATTTTAAAAGCCTGGTATACACCAGTAAATTATTACTGTGGTTTTGATGTTCCACGGTAAAACATCTCTATTATCCTGTTTTTGGCATTTTTTGCTGTATAAAAATAATAAGTGTCTCCCTGATTTTTGAGACACAAATATATCTGTTGAAAATAGTCTGGTGTAGGCCAGAGAGACAGAAGTGTGCTTTTGCTGTTCCACAGTAAAAAATCTCTATTATCCTGCTTTTTGCATTTTTTGCTGTAAAAAAAAAAAAAATAGTGTCTCCCTGATTTTTCAGACACAAATATATCTGTTGAAAATAGTCTGGTGTAGGCCCGAGAAATACAAGTGTGGTTTTGCAGTTCCACGGTACAAACCTCTGTATTATCCACTTTTGGGCCATTTGTATCTAAAAAAAAACAGCTTCAGTGTGTCGCTCACTGTTCAGCCGCAAATATATATATATTTTAAAAAGCCTGGTATACACCAGTAAATTATTACTGTGGTTTTGATGTTCCACGGTAAAAAATCTCTATTATCCTGCTTTTTGCATTTTTTGCTGTAAAAAAAAAAAAAATAGTGTCTCCCTGATTTTTCAGACACAAATATATCTGTTGAAAATAGTCTGGTGTAGGCCCGAGAAATACAAGTGTGGTTTTGCAGTTCCACGGTACAAACCTCTGTATTATCCACTTTTGGGCCATTTGTATCTAAAAAAAACAGTTTGAGTGTGTCGCTCACTGTTCAGCCGCAAATATATATATATTTTAAAAAGCCTGGTATACACCAGTAAATTATAACTGTGGTTTTGCTGTTCCACGGTAAAAAATCTCTATTATTCAGGTTTTGGTAGTTTTTTCCGTAAAGAAAAACAGTAGTGTCTCCTGACTGTTGTGACACAAAAATATATCTGTTGAAAATAGTCTTGTGTAGGCCCTACATCCCAGTGTGGTTTCGCAGTTCCACGGGTCAAATCGCTGTACTATCCAGTTTTGGGCCTTTGGTATCTAAAAAAAAAGCAGTTTGAGTGTGTCGCTCACTGTTCAGCCGCAAATATCTCTATTTAAAAAAGTGTGGTATACTCCAGTAAACAATAACTGTGGTTTTCCTCTTCCACGGTTCTAATCTACTCTTTATTACCCTTTTTCCGTTGATAGTGCAAGTGTAAGCTATTTTACTTCATTTACAATGGGCAAGGCGCGTGGCAAGGGACGTGGAAGTGGACGTTCTGGTGATGGTTCGTGCCGAGGACGGGGCCGTGGCCAAGGTAAAAATGTGCCACAACCAACAGCCACATCTTCTCGCTCCCACTTCTTGACCGAATTACTAGGGAAGCACAGAACAACATCAGTATTGAGAACTGATCAGTGTGAACAGGTTATTAATTGGATAGCAGACAATATTTCCAGTTACCTGGGCACCACCACCTCCGGTCTGTCTTCCACACGGTCAACTCTTAGTAGCCGTGAGTCTCGACCGCATACTCCTCCTCACCGTGATGCTCCTTCCTCCCACCATGCCGAGTGTCGTCAGACAGCAAGTGATCCCACACTTGGACACTCTGAAGAGCTGTTCACTGGTCCATTTCCATATTTGGGCCCCTCGCCTGATACGCTTGAAGTGGTGGAAGAGGAGATCCCATGTTGCGATGCCCAAATATTTGAACAGCCACGGCCACAGGAAGTTGACGTTGGCAATCTGTCACAAGAGGTGGACGATGACGAGACACAATTGCCAGGAAGTGAGGAGGAGGATCGTGGTGCGCAAGTGGAAGAGGAGGAGGTGGTGGATGATCTAGTAACTGAGCCAACGTGGAAGGAGGACATGCTGAGTGAGGCCAGCAGCACACAGGGGGAGGGAGGCAGAGTACCCCAACAGGCAGGAAGAAGCAGTGTGGTGGCCGCACACAGAAGGCAGGCAACCATTCCCCGTAACACCAACACGAGGGACGTTGCCAGTACAAGCGGTAGGTCTTCCAGAGTCTGGAATTTTTTTAAAGACTCTGCTGATAACCCCAAAAAGGCCATATGTTCCACCTGCCATGCCAGCATCAGCAGGGGTGACAAAACTACCAGCCTGATCACCACCAGCATGATCAGGCACATGGCAGCAAAGCACCCGACTTTGTTGGGCGAAACCCAGGGTCCACGACCAGTGTCAGCGGGTGTCACCACTGCTTCTTCCACTGTTGTGCGTGCAATAGAACCCCCTGTTGTGTGTGCAAGGCAATCCCCTGTCCATACTGCATGTAAAGATGCCCCCTCCTCTCAGTCTTCACTTGTTATGGCAGTTTCTCAAGAAACAGCATCAACGTCCACGTCCCACCGCAGCGTTCAATTGTCCATATCCCAGACCTTTGAATGAAAGCGGAAATTCGCAGCTAACGCCCCACAGGCCACAGTCCTAAATTCGCACATTTCACGACTGCTTGCATTGGAAATGCTGCCTTTTAGGCTGGTGGAGACGGAATTTTTCCGCAATCTTATGGCGGTGGCCGTCCCTCGGTACTCGGTCCCCAGCCGACACTATTTTGCCCGGTGTGCCATCCCCGCACTACACAAGCACGTGTCCCAAAGCATCTGCCGTGCCCTCAACAACGCAGTTACTGGGAGAGTCCACCTGACAACGGACACGTGGACAAGTGCTTGTGGCCAGGGACGGTACATCTCTCTGACGGCACACTGGGTAAACATAGTGGAAGCCGGGACCCAGTCGGACCTTGGGACGGAACACATCCTCCCCACACCGAGGATTGCGGGCCCTATGTCAGTCAGAGTTGCCCCCACAGTGTACAGCTCCTGCGCATCCTCCTCCTCCTCCTCATGTTCAGCCTCCATCTCAGATATCACCACATCAGTTACAAGCTGGAAGCAATGCAGTACTGCCTCCGCCAAGCGGCAACAGGCTGTGCTGAAACTCATAAGCTTAGGTGATAAACCTCACACTGCTTGTGAGTTGTGGACAGCTGTGAAAGAGCAAGCAGATCTGTGGCTGAGACCGCTGAACCTACATCCCGGCATGGTCGTGTGTGACAATGGCCGTAACCTGGTGGCGGCTCTGAGGCGAGGTGAGATCACACACGTACCATGCCTAGCTCATGTGCTTAACCTCGTGGTTCAGCGGTTTCAGAGTTGCCAGATCTGCTCGTGAAACTACGCCGCCTGTCAGCTCATTTTCGCAAGTCGGCTACAGCTTCCGCCGCCGTTGCTGTGTTGCAGCAGCGTTTGCAGCTTCCGGCACACCTACTGGTGTGTGATGTCCCCACACGTTGGAACTCTACCCTCCACATGTTGCAAAGGATTTGTGAGCAGAAGAGAGCAGTTGTGGAGTACCAGCTGCAACAAGGCCGTCGATATTCAGGTCAGACTCCACACATAAGACCTCAGGAGTGGACCTGGATGTCTGACATATGTACCATCCTGACAAACTTTGAGGAGGCCACCAAGATGGTGAGTGGCAATGACGCCATCATTAGTGTCAGCATCCCACTTGTCTGTCTTTTGCAACGCTCTCTGCAGAGAATTAAAGAGGAGGCATTGCAGCCAGAGTATGATGAGATGGATCAAGAAGCCGAGGGGCGATTACACACAGCCCAGCCTCATCTCATCCCAATGTGCATTGGGGGACAATGAGGGAGAGGAGGAGGAGGAGGAGGAGGAAGAAGAACAGGAGCTGCTATCATGCGTTGTAGACGGTAGTACCTGTACAAGTGTCATACCGTCGGTTCAGCGTGGGTGGCCTGAGGACAGGGGGGAGGAGGAAGAGGAGGAGGAGAGCATGGTCAGTCGTCATCTTGGTGAGGACACGGAAATCTTGCCCGTTACCAGTCTGGCACGCATGGCTGACTTTATGTTACGCTGCCTTAACCGTGACCCTCGCGTTGTCAAAATGTTGGGTGACAGTCATTACTGGTTGGTGACACTTGTAGACCCCCGCTACAAGGAGAACTTTCACTCTCTTATTCCTGAGGTGGAGAGGTCTACAAAAATGGGGCAATACCAGAAGGCCCTTGCTGCAGAACTCTTAAAAAAAATTCCCATCTGAACACGCTAGCGGCAGAGGTCACAGTTCGTTGCCCAACCAAGGCATACAGGCGAGAGAGATGCAACTCCAATCCAGCAGAGGCAGGGGAACACTGTCAACGTTCTGGGACAGTTTTCTGACACCCGCCCAGCTTACAGGCCCTGAGGCGCGGGGTACTCTCACAAGGAGTGGAAAGTTTCAAAAGATGGTGAGGGAGTACCTTGCCGATCGTACCAGCGTCCTCCGTGATTCCTCTGTGCCTTTTAATTATTGGGTATCCAAGCTGGACACTTGGAATGAACTCGCTCTGTACGCCTTGGAGGTCCTGGCCTGCCTTGCCGCTAGCGTGTTATCAGAGCGTGTTTTTAGTGCCGCTGGGGGAATTATAACTGATAAGCGCACTCGCCTGTCAACTGACAATGCTGACAAGCTGACCCTTATCAAAATGAACAAGGGCTGGATTGGGCCAGACTTCTCATCACCACCAAATGACAGCAGAGTAACATAAAGTCAAATCCACTGTGTTATTTCGGGAGGTGTATTCACATGCACCGCTTCACACCCACACATGGGTATAGGCTTCCTCGTTTCGGCTGTTTAATCTTCTTCTTATCCTCAGCCTCCACCACCACTATACCACCAGGGTGCCAGCATTGCAAGTTCCTCCGTCCTAATTTTTTTCAGCTTTTGCTGGGAAAGCATAAGCAACTACCATGGGACACCCACTCCCCAATAATGGGACTTATGTTTGTAATATGCTGTACTGCATGGCTCTTGTAAGGGGCATTGCAAGTTGCTCCGTCCTAATTTTTGGCAGCTTTTGCTGGGAAAGCATAAGCAAATACTATGGGAGACCCACTTCCCAATAATGGGACTTATGTTTGTAATATGCTGTACTGCATGGCTCTTGTAAGGGGCATTGCAAGTTGCTCCGTCCTAATTTTTGGCAGCTTTTGCTGGGAAAGCATAAGCAAATACTATGGGAGACCCACTCCCCAATAATGGGACTTATGTTTGTAATATGCTGTACTGCATGTCTCTTGTAAGGGGCATTGCAAGTTGCTCCGTCCTAATTTTTGGCAGCTTTTGCTTGCAAGGCATAAGCAAATACTATGGGACACCCACTCCCCAATAATGGGACTTATGTTTGTAATATGCTGTACTGCATGTGACGCGCCCCCTGGGCCGTGTGTACACGTGTGTGGGATACCCGGTGCCGGGTCTCTGGGGTCTGTAGTCTCCGTGGCGGTGACCCGGTCCCGTGGCTCAGGCTGGTCAAACCAGTGGCAATCTTTCTTAGGTTTTGAGGTTAATTGTCCGACTGCGCCACCCGTGGATTGCGGTCAGGGAGTACCACCGCTGCGAGGCAGACCGCTGAGGCTGGTGTTGTGTGCGCAGCATAAAATGGGATAACTCCCCTCGGGAGGAGTATAGCCTCAGGGCAGTGAGTGTGGATGATGGGGGTGATGGTGCACGAGCGCAGCAGGAATGACTCAGAGTCTTTGCAGTGCAGTTCTTTACTGATGATATAAAGGCAGACCCTCCTGGGAGTACTGGCTAGCATAAGGGGCCTGGTCAGTCGGCGAGCAAGCAGGTGTTCCCCTGGCCAGGTGGAGTTGTAGGCCTCCCCGTCTATCTGCACTCTTCCTGGCTACCTTGCTGTAAGCGGGTAGAAGTAGCCCACATCCCTGAGTGTACCGTGTAGTGCTCACCCGTATGGCTGGTGAGTTGGGGCCTTCTGTTAGCCTCCGCTCCACGACGGCGGTGCTGGTCCCTTGCTTGTGTCTGAGCCTCCGGGCTTCTATGGCCAGAGGACCTGAAATCCCCTGCCGGCTGGTTTCTGCTGCTGGATATATAAGTCCTCACAGCTTCGGACTCCTGTGTCCGGTTCCTATTGTCTTCTGCCAGGGCGAGCTCTGCTCAGCTTCCAGCCCCTCGTCTTTAGCTCCTAGCTCCTACAGAGCTCCTTGCTGTTACTTTCCCTTGCTCTCACTCTGACTCTGACTGTTCTCTGTTCTCTGACTCACTCAACCCCACCCCAGATCCAGTTTATAAGGGCAGAATTCTCCCCTCCCAGGACTGGGGCAGGAGGATGTTGCATGTTTAAGGGATCCTGACCAGGAAACCTCCCACTTGCTCTCCGACGTAATCTCTATTACTGTGGTGACCAGACCCCTGGGGTGCCACACATGGCTCTTGTAAGGGACATTGCAGTACCTCATAATTTTTGGAAAGCATTCCATTCACTGCTTAGGCCAACAGTGCACAGGAGACCCAGTTGCTATAAATGGAAAAAAGGTTTAGTTAATGCCCTCTGACCTCCATGTCATTTCCACGGGGCATTGGAGTGCCTCGAAATTTTTGGTAGGCATTGCACTCACTGTATGCCCTATAACTGTGTAGCCGAACCGCTCCTTTTGTTACAGAAACATATCCTACAAGACATATCTGGTTGACTGGCCTGATATTGATGTGAATGGTCCCTGTTCCTCCTGCTCTTTCTCCTTTGCCACTACCTCATCCATCATTTATCACCTGAAGCTTTGTTTTAACGGGAGTCATAGAACTTGGATAGTAGCAGGAAAACATCCAGCAATCCTCGGAGGAGGTAGGATATGCGCCAAAACGCTGACCTCCTCAGGCCTAGCCGCTACTACATACATGCGCTTGCATTACAACTAAACAAAGCAGATGCTAACTTCTATCATCCTCATCATGCTCCTCACCTTGGCACTCTCAACTCCCCTGATGGAGAAGCCAGGGCCCACCGGAGGAGTCTGATAGTCCGGTGGGCTCGGCCAATGCTGTCCTAAAGCAGGCCAGGCTAAGAAAAGTGTGGGAAAGGTTACTGGTACAAATAGGGGTGGCTGGGGACCGAGTATGGACACCCGGCCACCCCCTGGAGGCTGGGGAGCAAGCGGGGACACCCGGCCACCAGGCGGCTGGGGACTGAGTATGGATACCAGGCCGCCGACACAGCCATGGCATGGTGGCCAGATTCCGCCTCCACATGCCTAAAAGGCCCAATTTAAAGTGCAAGCAAGCAAGCAGTATGGTATTGCAGCCTGGGGGTGGGTGGGTGGCAGGCTGCATACTTGCGCTTGCATTGCAAGGAATGGGAGAGGTACAATTGAACACTGCCCTGGGACAAGGACTTGAATGGGAATAGTTGCAAGTCTGCAACGACAGGTGCAAGGTGGGAGGCATCTTCGCATGTACCATGAACAGGGGTTTGGCATGCACACACTACAGCGGAATAGGCTCTCCTTCCCACTAAATGCACTGGGGGGGGCACAGGTAATGTTTTGGTATACGCGCTTAATCTTATGTATAAGGCACACCAGGACAAATAGGGGCGGCTGGGGACTGAGTATGGATACCTCGCTGCCGAAGCAGCCATGAGGTAGTGGCCAGCTTCGGCCTCCTCTAAACTAAAATGCCCCATTTCAAGTGCAAGCTAGCAGTATGAATTGCAGTCTGGGGGTGGGTGGGTGGCAGGCTGCACACTTACACTTGCATTAAAAGAAAACATAGCAGATGCTAACTTCTGTCATCATCATCATGCTCCTCACCTTGGCACTCTCAATTCCACCGATGGAGAAGTCAGGGCCCACCGGAGGAGTCTGGTTCTCTGGTGGGCTCGTCCAATGCTGCCTAAAGCAGGCCGGGCTAAGAAAAGTGTGTGGGGGGATGTTCCAAGGAGAAATGGGGGCGGCTGGGGACCATTTATGGACACCCGACTGCCCCCAGGCGGCTGGGGACCGTGTGGACACTCGGCCGCGGGGCGGCTGGGGACTGAGTATGGACACCCGGCCGCCGGGCGGCTGGGGACTGAGTATGGATTCCAGGCCGCCAACACAGCCATGACGTGGTGGCCAGATTCCGCCTCCACATGCCTAAAAGGCTCAATTTCAAGTTCAAGCAAGCAAGCAGTATGGTATTGCAGCCTGGGGGTGGGTGGGTGGCAGGCTGCATACTTGCGCTTGTATTGCAAGGAATGGGGGAGGTACAATTGAACACTGACCTGGGACTAGAACTTGCATGGGGATAGTTGCAAGTCTGCATCTTCTGATGCGGCAAGGATCACTTATGATGGGCACACTTTTAGACAGTGACCTGGGAGTCAGAGATGCTTCCAGGGGTCTTCCCCATGCTGTTCCCATGTCTTTTCAGCACTTTATGCATGTGTCACACAGCACATGGCCAGATAAGGTTGTAAAATGTTAAAATGACATTTCCCGGTGAATGCATTTGTCATAGTTGAAAGCAATACAAAAGTGCAAAAACGCATAAAAAATGCTACTTGTGAACATAGCCGAAGGTGTGGAGGAGTATTTTTGTTTTTGGTCATTTATTTTAACTTATACACAAGTCTTTTCCCTGGAAAGGATGTTCCTTAACATATTTCACAGGAAAAAAGTTTCACTTTCGTTTTATTGTGAGCCCTTAAACGTGGCTTAATACCTCTGACCACGTTGTTGACAGCAGTGACCTGGGGGTCAGAAATGCTTCCTGGGGCGATCCCCATGCTGTCCCCATGTCATTTGAGCACTGTCACTATCGTTTTGGGCACTTGTTAGGCTTTTAAAAGACTGCCGGGGGTGCCACCGCAAAAATGCTCGAGTCTCCCATAGACTAACATTGGGCTTGTTGCTCGGGTCGAGCACCCGAGTATCACGGCGAGCTCGGCCCGAGCTTCGAGCACCCGAGCATTTTAGTGCTCGCTCAACACTAATGCATATGTGTCTTTTCATATAGTGTATGTAAACTTCTAGTTTCAACTGTATATAGTGCACAGCTAATCTTGTGTGTATAGCAGAGCTGAGTGTGTGTGTTTTGATGTAGCAGAGAGAGTTGTGTGTGTTGATATAGCAGAGTGTGTGTCTTGATGTAGCAAAGTGTGTGTATTTGTGTGCTGATGTAGCAGGGCTGTGTATGTGTGGATGGAGCACAGCTGTGTGTGTATATGTGTGCAAACTTTAATCGACTTCATACTGTGGGAGGTATCATACTTTAACTGTAGGGGCATTATATGAATATATATATAGGGCATTTTACTGTATTGGGAGCACTGTGGGCTTCACTAGGAGCAATAGTTCTGTGTCGGTGCATCTTAAGGACAGGGGAGGGTTAGTGTCACGGGTATGTCAGAAGTGACAGACAGTCGCCCTGCAGTTGGTTGCAGGAGATCTCTGCATTTGGCATTACAGACATCTTCTTAGATGAGAAGCTGTCTTTAGGACCCAGCGGCTACCTCCCTCTGGCTAATTAGACCTCTGGCCTGGGTGTATAAATACCTGGTGACATACCCATGACAGGTAGGGCTTTTTCTTTTTTTTCAAGGTTGCTAGTTCCAGTTTTAGAAAGGTGTGGAAAAAATGCTAAAAATTAAAAATGCCTTGAAATAAGAAGTATTAATGGTTTATTTTTATCAATTAAAAAAAATGAAAAGTGAATGAGCAGAAGAGAAAAATAAATCAATTCAATATTTGCAAAGCAATTTGGTTTCTAAACTGCATCACAGCATCAATTCTTCTTGGTACACAGTTCTTAAAGTAGCTCAGCAGGGAGGTTGTTCCAAACATCTTAGAGAACTAGCCACATGAATATTATGTGAATATAGGCTTTTGCAAATCCTTCTGCTGTCTCATGTAATCCCAGACAGACTCGATGATGCTGAAATCAGGACTCCATAGCGGCCATATCATCATTTCCAGGACTCCTTGTTCTTCTTTATTCTGAAGATAGTTCTTAATGTCAAGGTTGCGTTTGGGGTCATTGCCCTGCTGCAGAATAAATTTATAACTTTGGAGCCAATCAGACACCTCTGTTGTTAGTCACCGCACCTGTAGATTAATTCCCAGACCAATGGAATTTCCAAACTGGGGTCACTTTGGGGGGCTTTTTGGTGTTCTGGCAACTAAAAGGGTGTGTAAATCTCACCCACAAACTATTTCAGCAGAGCCTACTCTCTAGAAGTAAAATAGTTTTCCTTCTGAGACGCAAGTTCCCGAACAGAAATTTTTTACTGCATTTGGGATATTGCCTTGTGTAGGAGAAATAGTGCAACAAATCCTGGGGTCTATTTTCTCATATTACTCCTACTTGTGAAATAAAAATTTGGGGCTAAAGCAATATTTTAGTGGAAAATATTATAAAATTCTGCAAAGTACCTGTTGAGGCAAAATACTCACTATATCCCTAGATGAATTCCTTGAGGTGTGTAGTTTTCAAAATTGATTCACTTGTGGGGGGATTCTGCTGTTTCGGGAACTTCAGGGGCTCTGCACATGCAGATGATGTCTGCTCAAATAAATTGTACCCCTTCCCTCCAAGCCCTATCATGTAGCCAAACATTAGTTTCTGTATAGGATATTCCCAAAGTCAGGAGTAAATGTATAACAAATTGTTAGTCTAATTTTGCCTATTTCCTCTTGTGAAAATAAAAAAAATTAGGTCTAAAGCAACATTTTAGTGGCAAAAAAGTAATTTTTCATTTTTTCCTTCCACATTGTGTTACTTCCTATGAAACACCTGAAGAGTGAAAAAAGTTCCTGACTGCAGTTTTCAATGCATTGAGGTTTGCAGTTTTTAAACGCTATCACTTTTGGATATTTCCCAACATACAGGCTCCTCAAAATCACTTCAAATCTGAATAGGTCCCTAAAAATATCAGTTTTGTAAATTTAATTGAAAAAAAGAAAAATTGCTGCTAATTTTAACCCTTTTAAAATCCTAAGAAAATAAAAGGACATTTGAAAAATGACGCTGATATAAAGTAGTCATGGATATTTTTGTTTAACTATTTTGTGTGGCATAACTATTTGCTATTAGGGCATAAAAATGTAGTTTAAAAATTGACGATTTTCCTAAAATTTCAGAGGTTGGTTAATTTTGTTCGATATGTTTGGCGTTTATTTATGACACTAACATAAAGTACAATGTGTCACGAAAAAAGTATCTTAGCCAAATAGAGATATGTAGAAGTATTCCAGCATTATTATCACGTAAAGTGCCACATGTCGGATTTATATAATCTAGCCTGATCGAGAAGGTGAAAACAGGCTGCAGCAAGAAGGACTTGAAGGGGTTCTCCAAAATGATGCAAATTTGGTTAAAGCAAGGGTTCATTTGCTCGACATAATCATTTACATGAGATAATCATTTAAACAAGGAACAGTGCGATCGTAACTCACGACTAGTGAATAATGTCAGACAAGTGTTTATACAAGATGAGAATCGTGAATGAAATGGCTGAATAGCGATCGTTACACCATGCACCGTGTTCACACGGACAGATATCCATGTAGGATTTGAATTTCCACTTCTCCTTTTTGTCGGTCAAGTCATGAACAAGAGAACAATCTCCATTCACATTACATAATTTTCAAAGGTTGAACGATAATTTTTTCACTCGCCTAAACAATTATGTATGATGAACCAGCGTTTTTGGACACATCGTTCAGTCGGTCAACCCATTCCTATTAAACAATTATTGTGAAGGATGGGTAATTAGGGTTACAATCTAAAAGATTATCGGCCAGTGTAAATGGGCCTTAAGAGATCACAATGCAGGTTCTAGTTTATATTCAGCATGGACTGTGATGCAGAAGAAGCTTTGTTGGATTTGTTCACCAGACTGCTCGGTAAAGGACGGGGTCTCTTCATCCAACGTATCCTGTCCACAGAGAGTAATCCAGTGCAACAATCCAACATGCAAAGAAACAAGGCAGTCTATCAGTCAGATTATCTATCTATCTATATATATCTATCTTCTATATATCTATCATTCAGATTATCTATCACATATCTATCTATCTGTCAGATTATCTATCCATCTATCTATTGATCCAAACCATTTATCTATCATCTGTCAGATTATTAATCTATCTAATATCTATCTATCTATCTATCTATCTAGCTATCTATCTATCTGTCTATATATCATATTACTAGTATATCCATCAATGTTTAAATATATTGGAGATTTTAATTTTTATTTATTATTATGTTTATGTATGTTTAATGTTGCGTTTAATTCATATGCATCTCCTATGAATCTATGTATGTATTTATCTGTCTCATATCTGCCCATTGATCAATATTTATATCTATATTTTATATTTATTCATCTTCATAACTATGTAGCATTTTCTGTCTACCTGTATGCTATATTATTCATTTATTTACTTTTTTTAAAAATGTTTTTGGATTTTGATATTTAAATATCCTATTACATTTATCTTATGTACATCTTGTGTAGCTAAGTATGTATCTATTTATCTATGTCTATTTCCACTATTTTGTATATATTTTATATTTATTTATCTTCATTGACATTTTATTATTTTTTTCTCTATATATTGTATCTAGCTATAGCTTTATCTAAAATTTTTTAAAAAAAAGAGTAAAAACAGCTCCAATCAAATATAGTGTAAGCCTCAAAGTCCGGGCCACTGGACTACTGTGTATATAAAATCAAAAGTGGCTATACTCCCATTTTCAAAGTCGGATTTATTCCAAATCTTCACGGGCTACATCTACATGGCCTTGGAATAAATACTCCTTTTTCATCTTTTTTATTTTTAATAGGAGCGTTGGCATTTTTGATTTTATATAATTTTTATCTGCTTTTCTATTTGTTTGTTTACAGATATTTTTGCTTTTCATCATTTTATCTTTATGTTCTTAAAAAAAAAAAAAAGGTGATTTGATTTTCACAAGTCAATGCCCGCGTAACATCTCCTCTTTACCCTGTGAAATGTCTGTATTTATTTGCCATTTTTTGTTTATTTCTGCAGAGCCGTCATCTTCTCTGTTATATTTTATTCATAGTATCGATTTAGGTTATTGTAACCGCTGCTAAGGATGAATATGATTATTATTTGCATTTTTTATGATCTTTCTTTTTTGCTGTTTTTCATTGTCTTGGGATTTTAATGTAGATTCTTTTGAATCTCTTAATAAACGAGTCCTCGGCTTTTCTGGGCAAATTACATGAGCACAAAAGAAGTGCAAGTTGGGTTTTGTGTTCTTTTATTTGAGAAATTGGCAACAGGAATACAGAGGTTTAGTAAAGAATTGCTCGTATTATTTACAACAGACGACAGCCTTCAATGCTGCGTTCCCACGTACAATCACATTGCCTGTGCACAGTACCGGATATGGGTGTTATACCGAATTGGAGTTTATAAAAGAGATGTATTGAGATTGCCGCTCTAGTTTTGTATTCCCAATGATGGCATGACAAGAGGATAAACGTGAACCAAACGCCATAAATAAGTCTAGATATCTAAATCTATCGTGTCACTTGAGGACCACAGTGTTTTATCCCATCTCCCAAACGTCTGATCCTGTCACTCTTACCTCCAAATGAGCACCAGCCGTGACCGTGATGTGTCCCGATTTTTTTTATTTATTTGCGGTGAAATCTGAATTTGACATTACTTAATGCTCATTCACTCTGCAAATTTAGGTGCACAGTGACTGAAATTAGATCCATTGGCCCTCAGTGTGCCGCCATATAGTGCAGCTTTATGTGCCCCCTACAAGCGCAGTTTGTTTCTATAGGACATTGTGCTACAGGTTTATATACATACATTTAAAAAAAAAATTATCAATATCATAAAGCATCAGAGACACCAGAATGTTCTCAATAAAAGTATATATATAGATATCAGAAAGGCTACAACATCTGTAGTGCAAGTCTAACTTTATAGAGGTTTTCATCTTTGGAGGAAAGGGTTTCCTCATTCAGGATCCTTATCTAATATCGATGAGGACAGCTACAAAGAGTGTCCTTCTGCTGGGAGACCTGGCACAGCCATCCTTTATACAGGCAGACCATTGACTGAATTGTAGACTGTTTGATGTCTCTCGTACTGGTAGGGAGGGAAATCAATCTTTCTGTCTGTCTACGTATGTATCTCATGTTAATTTATTTATGTCTGTCCTTCAATTTGATATCAGTTTATCTATCTGACATCTATAAATATCATATATGTCTAAATGTCCTATTATCCTCCTATCCTTCTAACTATTATCATCTATCTATTCATCTATCTACCTATCTATTCATCTTTCTATTCATCTATGATATATCTATTATCTATCTATCTACATATCTATTAAATATCTATCTTTATCAATCACTGATAAAAGTATACAAATAAAATAATAATAATAATATACAATATTATAATATTATATTTATGTAATTATTTATCTCATCTCTATCTCTTATCACAGCTCTATGAGCTATCTATCTTTCTATCTCTATCTCATATCTATTTATTGTCATATCTGTTGTCAATTATATAAATATAACAGGGACAATTACTTTTAACTATCTATAGATACAATATAGACATTTAAAGATAATTAACTGTCTATCATCTATTCGTCTATCTATCTATTATTTATCTATTATCTATCTATCATCTATCTATTATCTATCTATCTATCTATCTATCATCCATTTATTATTCTAGCTACACAAACAGATGTTAAAGGAACACAGCTCCAATGTAGCTATTGGTGAAAGCCCACCGGTTGTAGAGCCCAACAACTTCTTTAATAAATAATGCCCAAGATGTGCACTGCAACCGATATTAGAAGCAGAAAAATGCTCATTTATTGTCAAATGTGAATAGTGGCACTCTGACCGTCTGTCTATCCCATGTCTATGTGAGAGAAATGTGCTGTAAAATCTAAAAGAAAAATCTGATAAATGTTTAAACATCTAAAGTAATCTAATATAAATGTGTTCCACATTATTTAAAAATAAATGCATTAGAGATACAGTGGGGAAAATAAGTATTTGATACACTGCTGATTTTGCAAGTTTTCCCACCTACAAAGAATGGAGAGGGCTGTAATTTTTATGGTAGGTACACTTCACCTGTGAGAGACAGAATCTAAAAAAAAATCCAGAAAATCACATTATATGATTTTTCCATAATTAATTTGCATTTTTTGCATGAAATAAGTATTTGATACAATAGAAAAAGAGAATTTAATATTTGGTACAGAAACCTTTGTTTGCAATTACAGAGATCAGACGTTTCCTGTAGTTCTTGACCAAATTTGCACACACTGCAGCAGGGATTTTGGCCCACTCCCCCATACAGATCTTCTCCAGATCTTTCAAGTTTCAGGGCTGTCACTGGGCAACATTGAGTTTCAGCTCCCTCCAAAGATTTTCTATTGGGTTCAGGTCTGGAGACTGACTAGGCTACTTCAGGACCTTGAAATGCTTCTTATGAAGCCCCTCCTTGGTTGCCTTGGCTGTGTGTTTCGGGTCAATGTCATGCTGGAAGACCTAGCCGCAACCCATCTTCAATGCTCTTACTGAGGGAAGGAGGTTGTTGGCCAAAATCTCGCGATACATGACTCCATCCATGCTTCTTTCAATACGGTGCAGTCGTTCTGTCCCTTTTGCCGAAAAGCACCCCCAAAGTATGAGGTTTCCCCCACCATGCTTCACAGTTGGGATGGTGTTCTTGGGGTTGTACTCATCCTTCTTCCTCCAAACATGGCAAGTGGAGTTGATACCCAAAAGTTATATTTTGGTCTCATCTGATCACATGATCTTCTCTCATGCCTCCTCTGGATCATCCGGATGGTCATTGGTGAACTTCAAATGAACCTGGACATGTGCTGACTTGAGCAGGGGGACCTTGCGTGCCCTGAGGATTTTAATCCATGACGGCGTAGTGTGTTACTAACGGTAATTTTGAGACTGTGGTCACAGCTCTCTTCAGGTCATTGACCAGGTCCTCCCATTTAGTTCTGGGCTGATTTCTGACCTTTCTCAAAATCATCCTTACCCCACGAGGCGAGATCCTGCATTAAGCCCAAGACCGAGGAAGATTGACAGTCATCTTTAGTTTCTTCCATTTTCTTATAATTGCGCCAACAGGCATACCTGCATGGCTTCCAATCCCCCACCATGCAAGGACGCTGACTTGCTCATCAGTCCAGGCCGTGCAGTGTGTTCCTTATCCTCTGCTTGCTGTGCATGCTTCCTGGTGCATGCTTAGGGCGGCTGCGCCTACACTTCCTGATCCTTAAAGGAACAATGCACGTATTCCTAATGTGTCCCCAACCTATTGCTGAGTGGCACCACTCTCTTTCAGTGTGTTCTGTGCAACTGCTCAGTTGCCATATCATGTCCTGTATCTAGTCTTTTTTCTGCCACCCTGGGGGCTGAATTCCCAGGCCTGAACCTGTTTGTACCTCTGTCTGAATTAGGACCTATTCCTGTACTTGTTTGCATCTATGTCAGATCTTTCCCTTTTACATCCTGTGTCTGTTCCAGTACTTTTCTCATAATCTGCAGTGTCTGTACCAGAACCTATCTCCAATCTGTTGTGTCTGTACTTCATTTTGTGAGTTGTGTGTCCACTCCCTACTTCATAGTAAGTACCCTGTGTGAATCTGGCTATGTCTGTCCCTTGACCCTGTCGTCTTGTTCCTCTGTGTACTTGCTTTTGTCCTGTGTTAACCTGACCCTGTCTGTTCCATGTGAACAGAGCCCTGTCTCTCCTGACTGCACCTGCGGTTTCCTCGCCCGTCCGCGCCTGCGGTTTCCTCGCTTGACTGCGTCTGCTGTTTCCTCGCTTGACCGCGCCTGAGGTTCCGCTCCTGTATTCCAGTATGTACTGAGCCATATTTGTTCCTGTATTCCAGTCTGTACTGGGCCCTATTAGTTCCTGTATTCCAGTTTGTACTGGGCCCTATCCATTCCTGTATTCCAGTCTGTACTGGGCCCTATCTGTTCCTGTATTCCAGTCTGTACTGGGACCTATCCGTTCCTGTACTCCAGTCTGTACTGGGCCCTATCCGTTCCTGTATTCCAGTCTGTACTGGACCCTATCTGTTCCTGTATTCCTGTCTTACCAGCCAGTGACTCTTCCTGAAGCTGGTCTTGTCCGTTCTGTCTGAACTGGGCCCTACCCAGCCTGTCTATCTGCCGTGCCCGCCAGCACCTGCCTGTCTGTATGCCAGCCGTACCCACCAGTACCTACCTTCCTGTCTGTATACCAGCCGTGCCCGCCAGCGCCACCAGCCTGTCTGTATACTAGCCGTGCCAGCCAGTACCTTCAACTGCCAGTGCTTATCTGAATACCAGCCGAACCAGCCTGTACCTGCATACCTCGTTGCAGGTCAGCAGTCGTGTGTCCGAGGTCCGCCCTGGCGTAGCACCTGGTCCACCTCCCTCATCCCTCCTCGGATTGCGGAGTCGCCAAGCCGCTGTACATCCGAAGTCAGATTTGCTGAGGTCCCTAGTCACGCCCCTCTAGGCACTCCCCAGTCCCTGGAACAGTGTGACCACAGTCCACGCTCGCGCAAAACGTCTGAGCGCGAACATAACAGTTGCTTTCTCACCAAACTGCTTGCCTATTGTCCTGTAGCCCATCCCAGCCTTGTGCATGTCTACAATTTTGTCTCTGGTGTTCTTAGACAAGCTCTTTGGTCTTGGACATGGTGGAGAGGTTGGAGAGTGATTGATTGTGTGGACAGATGTCTTTTCTACAGGTAGCGAGTTCAAACAGGTGCAATTAATACAGGTAATGAGTGCAGAGTAGGAGGGCTTCTTAAAGGGGTTGTCCACTACTATTTAAAATATGCCAAAGCGTTTTTATGATGAAAAGCAGCTTCTTTGTAATTACCTCCCTCTGTCCCGCTGTTATCCATCTGTGTGACATTTCTGCATCAGCATGCGCTGTGGTTTGAGGCGACTGCACACGCTGAGGAGCAGAGGAGAATGACTTGCTGCAGCGAGTGGGCCCCTGATCTGCGCTGATCTCAGTGAGCTCAGTGCAGTTCACCGTGAGCTGAGTGCAGTTCTTTATATGCACCCACACCAAAATATTGCTCTTAGTGAAGCTCATTATTGTTCCCACGCATTATTGTTCCCTTTCATGGCCACCACAGTGCTCAGCACAGTATGATGCCCCCATAGTACATTCACCCACACGCAGCATAGTGCCCCACTGTCCCCTCACCGTACCCATACACATTATGATGTCCGCACAGTACATTATCACAAATCCCCTAACACACATTATGATATATCCACAGTATATTCCCCAACAGCCCCCTATAGACAGTATAATGCTGCCACAGCTCCCCACGCAGTATAATGCCACTATAGTACATTCCCCCACAACCCCCTCACACAGTATGATGCCCCCAAAGTACATTTCACCACAGATATTATGATCACCCCCACAACTCCCCACAAACAGTGTGGTTCCCCCGATAGCCACACACACACACAGTATGATTCATCCACAGTCCCCCCACACAGATTCATGCTGTTTGAGTGCCTATGGTTCCCCCATGTAGCCACTCAAACAGCATAAATAACCCAAAGCCACCCACACAGTACAATGCCTCCAGAGTCCCCCACATGTTGTACGATGCTCTCACAGCCCCCCACATGTAGTATGATGCCCTCACAGCCCCCACACTGTATAATGTCTCCCACAGTATATCCCCCCACAGTCAACCTACACAGCATTATGCCGTGTCCACCATACAGTATGTTGCCACCATGGTCCCCTAACACATAGTATGATGCCTCCCACAGTAAGTTCCCCCACAGCTCCTCACACACAGAATGATTCCCCTGCACATACACATTATGATTACCCCATGTACCCACTTCTCAGCCAAGCTGGCCTTTGCTTTCTCTCACGTGACCTAAAGAATGAAAGAGCTGGAGAGGTATAAAGCGCAAATAGGGTCTTATCCAAATTACTCCTTTGATATTGAAATAGGATATGCTAACCTGATGCAGTTGAGGTTTGCGCATTTAAAAGGTTATCAGCTTGCTGCCAATACGTACTGCAAAATTAGGAGGAAGATCTTTGTGGAGTTTTTTCCTCACTGCTGAAGATTGAAGAGATCCAGTACCAGGAAATATTGACAATGCCATTTTTATTCCACGCGTTTCGAAGTATATCACACTTCTTCTTCAGGAATAACCAAATGTGATATACTTCGAAACGTGACATAAAGAATGTCATCTGACCTGTAGGTCCTTCCGTATCTACCCAGACTGAGCGGTGGAGTAGATCTGTTAGCTCCCTGTTCCACTGTTGTATTTAGCTGTAACTGAGGTCACAGATACAATTAAAATTGGAAACCCTCCCCGACCTCTCTAAACATCTCCCCAAGTTCTGGACTGTCCGGCTGAATCTGTTACAGTAGGGAGGTATGCATTATCTATAGTATATATATCAGCATAGGTATATACTGGGCATTCAGTATATTGTACATCAGGATATATAACAGGAGACCTTAGTACATATCAGCACAGGTATATATCACCTTCCATATTGGCGTCGTCCTTTTCCCAACATTCCTGTTATTACATCCATGGATCAGGAATGTTTATGTTATACAATAGAGACAATTTTTTGCAAGGGACGGGGAACCTGGATTGTCAGAGAAGAATCTGTTTTCTCCGTTTGGATTATTTTATTCGTTCTTTCTGGCTATGGATAAAGAAATCTGGATTTGTGAGAATTTCTGAGCAGATGGCAACGTTACAGTAACAGCATAGTGCGCCTTTTGGCATAAAATACAGTTAAATAAGGAATATCTTTATTCCTCTATATTTTTAAAGTCTCGGAAATGTATGCAGTTTTTTTTTTCTTCTTTTATAACACAGGCTGTTTGCTAAATATTTTTGTGCAGTGAGCGCTACTGAGGCCTGCGAGCTCGGTGTAGAAAACTGCTCTCCGCTGTATTGCTGGGCTGAGACTCAAGTATACAGGATCAATAAGAAACACATATTTATTGGCAAGCTGAAAGGATCAGAAAATATGTCCTGCTATCAATATGCAGATAGTCATTAAAATATACCCTAAATCCCAGGAGCATGTTTCTAAGTAAAGTTGTATTAACCCCTTAAAGTCAGATTTTATTTATGTTTGTAGCCCTTGCTGGCTGGCCATAAGGACTGAGATGCGGAATGACATTTTTACCATGTCTACCCTATTAATCCTTATATATACACATGTCAATGAGCGCAGTGCATATAAGTTATTATGCTATTAGCCGCGGTGATCATGTGATTGCAGTGACAGCTGTCATATGACAGAGCTGCCAAATGTCGCATTATCAGGGCTCTTACTGTGGCTGCTATGGCAGGTGCTGTTTGGGGGGAAAAATATATGTAAAAAAAAAATAACATATATAGTATATACACTGATCAGACATAACAATACAACTACCTGACTAATGTTGTGTAGGCCTCATACCTCCAGTTTGCCGAGTCTTACCAGTCTACTAGGCAGGAACTCTACAAGACATCGGATGGTGTCCAGTTTTATTTTGCATCAACTCGTCAGCATAATCTTCAAAGAGGTTTTCCCATGGGCCTATCTTCAGGAAGGTCTTCTCATGGTGGGTACGCCCCACGTAACCCACCATTGTGGGGATGCTCTGACCCTATCATTTATGCAACTTCACACTTCCATTTTTATTTGCGTATTTGAAAAATGGAACGATTTTTTTTTATCAGTGCTATGGATCAAATTTTGATCAGTGTTCTGCCAGTGCATCAATTTTTGCCATCAATTTTTCATTAGTTTTTTCAATATACATATAAAAAAAAAAAGTGCTGGACGTTTCTTAGCTTCTCACGGTAAATAGTCAACGATCCACAAGCTTACATGAACAAAATTGATCCATGACTGGGATCAAGATCAGACAATCTCTGTTTTTTTTGCAGACTCTTGGTCTGCAAACAAAAAAATGGGCCATGTGAATAGCCCCATAATAAAGACACAAACTTCCTCCTTGACAGCACCGCAGGGTGTGTGTTTTATGGTAATTGCAATAAATTAACATTAAAGAAGTTGTCCGGTCCAAATCGATAAGTCTGCAGTCACTCTGTGTGACTGCAGACTTATGAATCCCCCCAGAGCACGCATTGTGCGTTGCGGGGATTCGCTGGTTTCTGAGCGCGGACCGGAGGAAATATATGAGTTATACAAACCCCTGCCTCAGCCAATACAAGTGTATGGAGCGAGGTCGCGCCAATATCCTCCGGTCCCGGATCAGAAACCGGCGAATCCTTGCAGCGCACAGTGTTTGCGTTGGGGTGATCCATAAGTCTGCAGTCACACGGAGTGACTGCAGACTTATCGATTTGGATCGGACAACCCCTTTAATGGTTAGAATATCCCTCTATATTTGGGTGTACCATCTTGCCTTATTTAGCAGTACAATTGAGTTATCATGAACGTGCTTACCCTCTAAGACCTCATTCTGACTTTCATTTTCATCAGTTTTTACTGTCGGAGTTTCATCGTTTTTTTTTGCGCATGAGAAGTTTTGTTCAATTTTCTCCCGCCAAACAAACATGAAAATGGGATAGCACTTGGATTGCACACAGATATCCAATTTATTTCATGGACTCACATACTTGCAATGGCGAGTTTGACTCGAATCAAGAAGTAAAGTGAGAAAAATCAGCACTTCCAATGATAAAATAATAAATCATTAATTTGGATACATTAAAAAAGTCCTCCCATACTATAGAAAAAAATGATTCATTTCTGGCGCTAAGTGCACTCTTAGGCTATTGTTACACTGTCAGTATTTGGTCAGTATTTTACATCAGTATTTATAAGCCAAAACCAGGAGTGGAACAATCAGAGAAAAAGTATCATAGAAACACGTCACCACTTCTGCATTTTTTACCCACTCCTGGTTTTGACTTACAAATACTGATGTGACATACTGATAGTGTGACCGCAGCCTTAGTCGTACTCAGATCACATTGGATTTGTTTCCATGTTTTGGAGCAGAGCACCTGGTCATCAAAAATATATGACCATCTGAACTGCAAAATTGACTATAATGGGCATAAGCTCGATCTATGAGAAGCACGGGTAAAAGTCGTATATTAAAAACTGATGTCTCAATGATCCCTAAGAAAGACTGTTAACCTCAGGAAATATTATCCTGTTGTGTTTGCGCCTCTGTGAAATCTGCAATATCTCAGTTTAATATTTTTTTAAATATGTAATTTTTTTTTATATAAAGAACACAAATGTTTATATAAAAAAAGTACACTACTGTTCAAAAGTTTGGGGTCACCCAGACAATTTTGTGTTTTCCATGAAAACTCATACTTTTATTTATCAAATGAGTTGCAAAATGATTAGAAAATATAGTCCAGACATTGACAAGTTTAGAAATAATGATTTTTATTAGAAAGAATAATTTTCTCCTTCAAACTTTTCAAGCTGCTCCCCCAACAGCTCAATGGGGTTGAGATCTGGTGACTGTGCTGGCCACTCCATTACAGATAGAATACCCGTTTCCTGTGTGGCACCCTGCTGTTCACAGGTACCACAGGACCCAGGGTGCATGGATGGACTTCTCCACAAGAGTCCCTCATTACATACAAACACCTCCACCCTTCCACCTCATACCACCAGAGGGAGCCCGTTAGGGATATATATATATGGAGGGTGGAGCCAGGCAGTTTAGTCAGTCAGACAGAGTCAGAGAGTCTGAGAGAGAGCGTGCTGACGCTGAGAGCAGCAAAGACGCTGCACGTCTGCTGCTGTGTTCTGAGGGCCCCGAGTGTGGCCGGCGGTGAGAAGGAGAGGAGAAAGGAGTTGAGGGGGCAGAGGAGCATCATAGGCTCACACCGAATATACAAACCGGACACCGGGTCCACGCTTACAGGGTCCTTTATACCCAGTAGGGATCACCGGCATACCAGGAGGACTACAAGTCCCTGGCCGACCTGAAGCTAAACCCTTAACAGGATCAGGAAACACGAAGGCCCCAGCGTTACCAGGGATAGTGGTTGCTAGCAGAAGGTCCTACTACCAAGTGACAAGTGAAGGAACAGCACGACACATATGCTAGGCCCAGTTGCAGGCTGGCCAGGAGGATACAGAGGCAGACACGGACCAGGGGGCTTATACCCGCTCACTGGGGAGAAGTCCTGAAGTGCACCCATCCTACTGAGTACCCTGGACCGTACCTGACATCCGCACCAGTAAAGGTATTCAAGCGAATCCCCTGTCGCTGTCAGTTACTCCTGCTGCGCCATCCCACCTGCACTACAGGTCCCATCATCACCTACCACCATCTACCCTACACTGCCCTGAGGCCTGCTCCACCTGTGGGAAGCCGTTCCATCCCAGCTGCCTTATCAACTGCCTCAGAGGTCTGCAGTAGCGCTGGTACAAATTACCAGAAACCACAGGTGGCGTCACGATCGAAGTATAAACCCCCTATAAACTATCCCCCCTTTTAGTTGACCGCCCTGGGCCACGGACCAGGCCAGCCACTGTGACATATCCCTTTCCCCCAGCATCAATTGGCACGAACTCCGAGTACCCCATTGCCCTGGGGGCGCGACAACTTCTGGCGTCACGAACAGGATTTCGTGCCCGTTGCCACCGGGTACTGTGCCGTGTTTTAACTGTGGTGAACATCGCTGCCATTACCGCGTCGCAGCGCGGGAAGGAGAGGGGCGTAACCGCGGGAATTGGAGAGGCGTAACTGCTGAAGCGCTCGAAGCTCAAGTCCCGCCTCACGCTCTGACGCAGCACCAGGAAGCGTCAGGTCCTGGAAGGAGACCGTCGTCTGCAGAGCTGCGGCCTACCCGATTAAAGAAACTGGAGGTAGGCTACTGTTCACTAGGGGGGCGCAACCATGGCCGACGACCAACGAGACGCCGGAGCACCGGATAACGCTCCTGATGCTTAACTTACGCCTGGCGCTGCACAGGCCGGAGCGGCCGCCCCACCAGCAGGGGACGTGACTCCGTTGATACCCACGGCCTGGATATGATGGCAAACCAGACACCCTGTCTGGATTCAAAAGGAAAATATGCGGTGTACTGGATATGTACTCAATGACTGGTAAACAGAGAGCCGCTGTTATGTTGGGACAATTGACTAGTGCCGCAGAGCGGGAAGTTGAAACCTGGCCAGCCGCAGACCAGGAATCAGTATCCATTATCTTTAAGAGACTGCAAACTGTCTTTGAAAACCGCACTGTGACACATCTCCGGATTAGGTTCTACCACTGCACCCAGAAACCTGAGGACAGTATCCAGGACTATGCCTGGCGCTTACAGGAAACCTTGCTGGCCCTGAAACAGGTTAGTCCAGCCAGCATACAAGATGAGAATGAAATGCTGACAGAACAGTTCATCCGGGGTTTGAGGTACCAGGAGGAGAGCAGTGTTAGAACCTTGCTCTTAGGTTTTTTCCTTTGCTGGTCACATGACCTTGTTGGCCTATTTAATCCTGCTCCGCCCTTCTGGCTTTGCTGGACTTCATTGTATAACTACTTTCTAGCTAGCCTGTGCTCTGTATCTAACTCTGTTAGTTTGCTTGGTCTACGGACCTCAATGTTCTATATATTTTGTTTGTTTGTCTGTCTGCTACTATTTCTGTTAGGAGGTGTCCCATTTTCCTCCCAGTCCTTAGTACTTGTAGGGATTCCTTCCCCACATCTATAGGTCTCCGTACAGACTAGCTTAGGACTTTAGCAGGTCTGATCGCAGGATCAGGTCCCCTGTTACATCGTAGGGATAAAGCTGAGTTCTATCGTAGGGACAGATCTCCTCTCTTTCCTTAGCTCTGGTAGCAGAACATAACAGTAAGTCCAGCCTGCAAATTCTCTAAGGAAAGATTTTTCTGTTCCATCATGGTGTCGGTTCAGGATTTGGCTCATCGCCTGCAGGGACTCTCTCTGGAGGTGGCCGAGCTCCGTCAGCACGTGAGTAACTGTCCTGGAGCACATTTCTTGGAGCCTAAGGTATGTTTGCCGGATTTATTTTTTGGTGAACACCGAGAATTTTTTTCATTTAAAAATGCTTGCTTATTGTATTTTCGTTTGAGACCCAAGTCCTCTGGGGATGAATCCCAGCGCATAGGGTTCATAATGTCACTTTTGCGCAAAGAGCCTCAGGAGTGGGCCTTTTCTTTGCAACCTAGTGATACATGCTTCAGATCAGTGGATAGTTTTTTTTCTGCTTTGGGACTATTATATGATGATCCTGACCGTGTCGCATCAGCTGAGACTGAGTTGAGACGTTTGAAACAGGGATCAGGTAATGTGGAAAAATATTGTACTCATTTCCGTCGTTGGTCTACTCAAACAGGGTGGAACGATTCTGCTCTGAAAAGTCTATTTCTTGCTGGGCTCAATGAAAGGGTTAAAGACCTGCTAATTGCTTATCCTACACCTGAAGATTTGCAACAGGCTATGCAATTAGCTATACGGGTGGATAGGAGACTGCGTGCAAGGGTTAATGAGAGCAAATCCTCTGCTATGTCAGTTTCTGGTTATGAGAATGTGTGTACTAACAGTGGTGAACCGATGGAGATTGGATCGGTGGCACCTCGCTCTCAAGAAAAAGACCGTCGATTTTTTGAAGGCTTGTGTTTCTATTGCGGAAAATCTGGTCATTTGATTAAAGGCTGTGAGCTTCGTATGAAGAAAGAAAAAAAAATGGTCAGTCATGCCCGTATTGCCTGTTTAAATTCCAAGGGTGTATTTTTAGCTGCTTCCACGATTGCTCAGGAAAAATTAATGGAATTTCGGGTGTTTGTTGATTGTGGGTCTACTCTGAATGTAATTGATGGGGGATTCTTGGAAAGACTCAATTTAAAACCCGAACCTTTATCATCCCCCATTGCTGTGGTTTCTGTGGATGGTTCCCCTTTGAAGAATATTACTCTCAAGGTCTGTGAATTTCCTCTCACTATTAATGGTGTTCACCATGAGAAATTGGATTTGGTAGTTTTGAATAACTTGCCTTCTCCAGAAATATTGGGATTGCCCTGGTTAAAATTTCACAATCCTGTACTGGATTGGTCTACCAGTGAAATTAAATCCTGGAGCCATAAATGTTATGACAAGTGTTGTAACGGGCGTATTGCAGCTTTGGATAGGGGAGAATTGCCTGTTCCTATTCAGGATTTTTGGAGAGTTTTTTCTGAGAAGGAATCGCAGGTTTTGCCTCCCCATAGAGACTATGATTGTTCTATTGAATTTGTCCCTGGAGCGACTCTTCCTAAAAGTCATTTATTTAACCTTACTATTCCTGAGAGGAAGGCTTTGGAGGAATACATACAGACAAGTTTGGCCGCCGGTCACATTAGGCCCTCTAAGTCTCCTGTGGCAGTTGGATTTTTTTTTGTAAAAAAAAAGGACGGCGGTTTACGTCCTTGTCTGGATTTTCGTGAGATTAACAAAATCACTGTACGCAATCCTTACCCACTGCCATTGATTCCTGATCTGTTTAACCAGTTAATGGGGGCCAAGTGGTTCTCTAAAATTGACCTTAAGGGGGCATACAATCTGTTGCGCATGAAGGAGGGTGACGAATGGAAGACTGCTTTTAACACTCCTGTGGGTCATTTTGAGAATCTGGTTATGCCTTTTGGTCTTACTAATGCTCCTGCATTTTTTCAGAATCTTATTAATGATATCCTTAGACCTTTGATCGGCAAAAATGTGGTTGTGTATTTGGATGACATTTTGATTTATTCGCCGGATCTGGAGTCTCATTGGCGGAGCGTACGTGAGGTATTACAGTTGTTAATGGACAATTCGCTTTTTGCTAAGCTGGAGAAATGTGAGTTCGCTGTACAGAGAATTAGTTTTTTGGGTTACATTATCTCCAGCGAAGGTTTTGAGATGGACCCGGTTAAAGTTCAAGCTGTACAGGAATGGCCTAGGCCTATTGGTTTGAAATCGATACAGAGGTTTTTGGGTTTCGCCAATTATTACAGAAAATTCATAAAAAATTTTTCTAGTATTGTCAAACCTCTGACCGATCTCACCAGGAAAGGTGCTGATGCGGTTCAGTGGTCTTCTGAGGCTATTGAAGCTTTTGTGTATCTCAAGGAGAGGTTCACCTCTGCTCCCATCCTTATGCAGCCTGATGTGACTAAGCCCTTTTTGGTTGAGGTTGATGCTTCCTCTGTGGGGGTTGGCGCAGTATTGTCTCAGGATAACGGGGATGGATTACATCCCTGTGCCTTTTTTTGAAAAAAATTTTCGGAGACTGAACTGAATTACGATATTGGTAATCGGGAATTATTGGCTATTAAACTCGCATTTGAACACTGGCGCCACTTCTTGGAAGGTGCGGAATTTCCCGTTCAGGTTCTTACGGATCATAAAAATCTGATATATCTTGATGCCGCCAAGCGCCTGAATGCCCGTCAGGCTAGGTGGGCACTGTTTTTCTCGCGGTTTAATTTCTCCGTTACTTACATCCCTGGTACTAAGAATGTTAAGGCGGATGCCTTGTCTCGCAGTTTTTCTCCCATAGTCGGTGCTGAGAAAGAGGAGAACATTTTACAAGAAGGTGTTGTGATAGCTGCTTTGGACTCCGTTTTGGAAGATGAGATTCTTAAAGCACAGGAGAATGCCCCATCTAACACTCCTCATGGGAGGTTGTTTGTGCCTGGGACCTTTAGGAGAGATTTGTTTGTTGAGTGTCATGAATCTCGGTTGGCAGGTCATCCCGGAATCTCTGAGACCAAGAGACTGGTGGGTCGCAGTTTTTGGTGGCCTGGATGGCAGAAGGAAGTCATTAAGTGGGTGCGTCAATGTACTATATGTGCTAGATCTAAGTCCTCACATACTCCTGCTGCGGGGTTGCTTTGTCCTTTGGAGGTTCCCAGTGCTCCTTGGACACATTTGGCTATGGACTTTATAACTGACCTTCCCCCCTCTGAGGGTTTTACTGTCATCTGGGTGGTCGTGGACCGTTTTAGCAAGATGTGTCACTTGGTTCCCTTCGTCAAACTGCCCTGCGCTAAAACTCTCGCTAAGGCCTTTGTCAAGGAAATTGTCAAACTTCATGGCGTTCCTACTGACATTGTTTCTGATAGGGGACCTCAGTTCGTGGCTCGTTTTTGGCGTGCCTTTTGTGACAGGTTGGGAGTTCATTTGTCGTTCTCGTCCGGATATCATCCTGAATCTAATGGCCAGACAGAAAGGAAAAACCAGGATGTTGAGCAGTTCTTGCGTTGTTTTGTGGCAGACAATCAAGAGGGGTGGTCTGAGTTTCTGCCACTTGCTGAATTTGCTCTGAACAATCATACATCTTCTTCTGCTGGTTGTTCGCCTTTTTTTTGTTGTTCTGGGAGACATCCGTCGTTTGGGTCGTTCTCCAAGTTGGGATCTGCCGTGCCTGAGGAGGAGAATTTTTCCGGTGATTTGGAGAGAGTTTGGACGGATGTGCGTGGTAATCTTCAGGAGGCCAACAGAAAATCTAAAGACTACTTTGATAGGAAACGACAGGAGGTTTTGTTCGCTGTTGGTGACATGGTTTGGTTGTCCTCTAGGAATCTGCGGTTGAGGATTCCTTCTAAGAAATTGGGTCCCAAGTTTGTAGGGCCCTTTAAGGTGCTTCAGGTTGTCAACCAATCTGCTGTTAGGTTGGAGGTTCCTACCTCCTGGAGAATTAATCCGGTATTTCATGTCTCTCTGTTAAAAAAAGCTGTTGTGTCGGATGGTGACGCCTCTGCCTCTGTTCCTCCGGTGGTGGAGGACGGGGAATATGAAATTTCTCGCATCCTTAACTCTAGACGGTATAGAGGTAGTTTGCAGTATCTTGTGGCCTGGAAAGGTTTCGGACCCGAGGATAACTCTTGGGTGAGGTCAGATGATGTTTCCGCGTCCAGACTTATCAGAGCGTTTCACAGGAGATTTCCTGATAAGCCTGGTCCTAGGGGATCCGGAGGATCCTCTTAGAAGGGGGGGTACTGTTAGAACCTTGCTCTTAGGTTTTTTCCTTTGCTGGTCACATGACCTTGTTGGCCTATTTAATCCTGCTCCGCCCTTCTGGCTTTGCTGGACTTCATTGTATAACTACTTTCTAGCTAGCCTGTGCTCTGTATCTAACTCAGTTAGTTTGCTTGGTCTACGGACCTCAGTGTTCTATATATTTTGTTTGTTTGTCTGTCTGCTACTATTTCTGTTAGGAGGTGTCCCATTTTCCTCCCAGTCCTTAGTACTTGTAGGGATTCCTTCCCCACATCTATAGGTCTCCGTACAGACTAGCTTAGGACTTTAGCAGGTCTGATCGCAGGATCAGGTCCCCTGTTACATCGTAGGGATAAAGCTGAGTTCTATCGTAGGGACAGATCTCCTCTCTTTCCTTAGCTCTGGTAGCAGAACATAACAAGCAGAACCGTACAGTGGTGGGCCTTAGATCATCCAAATGCCACCTTTGACACCCTGAAGGACATGGCTATTAAGGGCCTTCAGCCCCTGGAAACATCCGTGACTGCTATCCAGCATTACCAGGGCCACCCCAGTGCCCGCAACACCCACTGCTCCTTCATTAACAGCTGAAACAAAGATGCAAACAGTGCCCCCTGGCGAGCTGGACAGCCTGTGCTCTGAAGTGCGTCAGGTAAGTAAAACCCTGGCCACTGTCCTGAGCACCCTGCAGCTACCGACAGAGCCTCAGCCGGAAGGAAGGATACTACTCGCCATCAGTCCTGAGGATGTCCCCTGGATGAGGAGAAGAAGGAGGACAATGCCACCCCGTAGGAGGACAACGCCACCCCGTGGAAGAACCAACGACCAACGTCGCCCTCCAGGAGACTTCATCTGCAACCGTTGCCACAAGGCAGGCCACACCGCGCGGAACTGTCCTTTAAACGGGCAAACCCTGGGGCCGAGGGCCGACACCCAGGAGTAAATCAGGCCCATCAAGCTCGTACCACCGGTTCGTAGGAGGAAGGCCTTTCCTGTCCATCGTGCTGGACGGCATAGCAACACCTGCGTTACTGGACACCGGCTCACAGGTAACCATCATACCTGATGTCCTCTACAAAAGGTACTGGTCCATAGATGAACTCCACCCGCCAGCCCCAAACCTCTCTGTGTATGCCTCTTCCGGCCTTCCTCTTAACCTAGTAGGGATTAAGGATGTGACAGTGAAGGTGGGGAGAGTGGAACTAAAGGACCAAGGACTAATCGTCATAGAATCTAACCCTGGTGATACAGACTTGTATATGATACTTGGTACAAATATTGTTGGTAACTGTTTGGGAGAAGTGTTGTTTTTACTCCAACAGATGGCTGACACTGCCAAACCAGGGCAGAGGAAGGTGCTCCAGAGAGAAATTCGAGCCCTCCTGTACCAGCAACAGGTAAAGCTAACAGGTGGTGAGATTGGTAATGTACGGGTGACAGACCCGATACCCATTGTGATTCCCCCAATGAGTGAGATGCTGATTTGGTGTAGGGCAGCAATAGGTCTCAAGGGACAGAACTACCAGGCGGTAGTGGAGCCCATTAGCTCAGAGCACAGACCTACACTCTTAACTGCTTGAGGGGTAGTTGATGTACGCAATGGGAGGGTACCCATACGTCTCCTAAATTGTGGGGAGGAGGAAGTTAAATTGCCAAATACGCCACTGTTGCCAGATTGTATACTGTGGATAATGATGCCATGCACACAGTGGAATCCTTGACCCCACCAGATACAGTGGAGGACAATGACTCCGAAGCTCAGCTGGAGGATTGGTGTCAACAGCTCCATGTTGGAACTGACGCCACTCCTGTCCATCAAAAACACGGTGTTTACAAAGTGGTTCAGGAATATGAACAGGTGTTTAGTAAGCACCCACTTGATTTTGAAAGGGATAAAGGGGTACAACATCACATACCCACCGGTAACCATCCACCCATTAAGGAGCGTTACAGACCCGTACCACCAGCACATTACTAAAAACCCAAGAAAATGTTGCATGACATGAAAAAGGCAGGGGTAGTAAGGGATAGCTGTAGCCCCTGGGCAGCTCCCCTGGTCCTAGTCAGAAAGAAGGACAGCAGCATGAGGATGTGTGTAGATTATAGACAAATTAATCGCATAACACATAAAGATGCATACCCTTTGCCCCTTATAGAGGAATCCCTGGCTGCACTGAAATCTGCCAATTACTTCTCTACATTGGATCTCACTAGCGCGTACTGGCAAGTCTCTGTTGCTGAGGAAGACCGGGAGAAGACAGCCTTCACCACCCCGATGGGACTGTGCGAATTCAACAGTATGCCTTTTGGGCTCTGCAACGCCCCCGGGACGTTCCAGAGGCTGATGGAGTATTGCTTAGGACACCAGAACTTTGAGACAGTACTGTTGTACCTGGATGACGTTATCGTGTACTCGAGGACGTATGAAGACCATCTGAAGCACCTGGCGGAGGTATTTGAAGCATTGTCCCGGTATGGGATGAAGCTAAAACCTTCTAAATGCCACTTGCTCAAGCAGAAGGTTCAGTACCTGGGACACGTAGTCAGCTCGGAGGGAGTAGCACCAGACCCGGAGAAGGTCACTGCCATCCAGAAGTGGCCTGAACCGAGAAGCATCAAAGAGGTATGGCAATTCCTGGGAATGGTCGGGTACTACAGGAGGTTCATAAAGGACTATACCAAAAAGGTAGCACCTCTACCAGACCTCCTGGTAGGACAGTCCAAAAGAGGAAAGAGTCCCCCATTCCAGTGGGGCAAAGAGCAGGCTGAATCCTTTGCAGTAATAAAGGAAATCTTGACTGGTGAAGAAATCCTGGCTTACCCTGACTACAACCAGCCTTTTCTGCTGTACACCTACGCCAGCAATGAGGGACTGGGAGTTGTGTTGTCCCAGAAGCAAAATGGCAGAGAGAAGGTAATTGTGTATGCCAGTAGGAAGCTTCGCCCTACTGAGAAGAACCCGTAGAATTACAGCTCCTTCAAGCTAGAGTTCCTGGCCTTGGTCTGGGCTATCACTGAACGATTCAAGCATTACCTAGCCTCAACTAAGTTTACAGCTTTTACTGACAACAATCCCGTGACACACCTGGAAACAGCCAGGTTGGGAGCCATGGAACAGCGTTGGGTGGCCAGACTTTCAAATTATCAGTTCACCATCAAGTATCGGGCAGGTCACAAGAACACCAATGCTGATGCCCTGTCAAGGATGCCTCACCAGTCAGACACCGAGGATGAAGTGGATGATTTAGAGGAAGTTGAATTACCTGCTTTCCACTGAAGCGGAGTGGTCCACGAGCAACACGCCACCAGAAGACGTCATGGAAGGACGCTGAACCCTCTACCTCATCACAGCTGGAAGGAGACCCAGGACAGTGACCCGGTTGTCATCCTCATCAAAAGACTGATCACCCAGGAAGGTTCTCACCTGGAGAAGGATGCTCCCCCACAAGCAAAACACCTGTGGAATGAAAGAAGCCCGCTGTTCATCTACAGAGAGAAGCTGTGCAGAAGATATGTCAATCCCAAGACCCATGAAATGGTGTGGAAGATTGTTGTACCCAGGCCGGATATCCAGATGGTATTAGAGGCCTACCACGATCAAGCAGGTCACTTTGGCTGGAAGAAGCTGGAAACCCTGCTGAAGGACCGGTTCTATTGGGTTGGAATGCGGAGTTCCATAGACAGGTGGTGCCGGAATTGTGGGCCCTGTAGCCTCATAAGAAAAGACTACAGCATCTAGAAAGCACCCTTGCAGTCCATCAAAACAACCCAGCCCCTGGAGATTGTCGCTCTGGATCACGTCAAGCTGTCACCCAGCAGGTCACGCTATTCCTATGCACTGACCATGGTAGATCATTATTCCCGGTTCCTGGTGGTAGCTCCTGTCAAGGATCTGACAGCAGAAACTGCAGCAAGAACGTTCCAAGCATACTTCTGCAGGCCCCATGGATACCCGGACAAAGTGCTGACGGATCAAGGCCCTGCCTTTGAAGCCGAGCTGTTTAAAGAATTCTGTCATCTGTACGGATGCAAAAAGATCCGGACTACGCCGTATCACCCTCAGACCAATGGTTTGTGTGAGAAAATGAACAACATCATCATAGACCTGCTGAAAACCTTACCCTTGCAAGAAAGGAACCAGTGGCCAGACAAACTACCTGACCTGGTAGATCTGTACAATCACATACCTGTGAGTTCTACTAATTGTACCCCAGCGTACCTCATGAGAGCAAGACCCGGAAAGTTGCCAATGGACCTGGAACTCGGAGTGGTAGAACCAAAAGCAGATACAGTACAGACCAAAAGTTTGGACACACCTTCTCATTTAAAGATTTTTCTGTATGTTCATGAGTGTGAAAATTGTACATTGACACTGAAGGCATCAAAACTATGAATTAACACATGTGGAATTATGTACTTAACAAAAAAGTGTGAAACAACTGAAAATATGTCTTATATTCTAGGTTCTTCAAAGTAGCCACCTTTTGCTTTGATGACTGCTTTGCACACTCTTGGCATTCTCTTAATGAGCTTCAAGAGGTAGTCACCGGAAATGGTTTTCACTTCACAGGTGTGCCCTGTCAGGTTTAATAAGTGGGATTTCTTGCCTTATAAATGGGGTTGGGACCATCAGTTGTGTTGTGCAGAAGTCTGGTGGATAAACAGCTGATAGTCCTACTGAATAGACTGTTAGAATTTGTATTATGGCAAGAGAAAAGCAGCTAAGTAAAGAAAAACGAGTGGCCATCATTACTTTAAGAAATGAAGGTCAGTCAGTGCGAAAAATTGGGAAAACTTTGAAAGTGTCCCCAAGTGCAGTTGCAAAAACCATCAAGCGCTACAAAGAAACTGGCTCACATGAGGACCGCCCCAGGAAAGGAAGACCAAGAGTCACCTCTGCTTCTGAGGATGAGTTTATCCGAGTCACCAGCCTCAGAAATCGCTGGTTAACAGCAGCTTAGATAAGAGACCAGGTCAATGCCACACAGAGTTCTATCAGCAGACACATCTCTACAACAACTGTTCTGGGGAGACTTTGTGCAGAAGGCCTTCATGGTAAAATAGCTGCTAGGAAACCACTGTTAAGGACAGACAACAAGCAGAAGAGACTTGTTTGGGCTAAAGAACACAAGGAATGGACATTAGACCAGTGGAAATCTGTGCTTTGGTCTGATGAGTCCAAATTTGAGATCTTTGGTTCCAACCACCGTGTCTTTGTGCGACGCAGAAAAGGTGAACGGATGGACTCTACATGCCTGGTTCCCACCGTGAAGCATGGAGGAGGAGGTGTGATGGTGTGGGGTGCTTTGCTGGTGACACTTTTGGGGATTTATTCAAAATTGAAGGCATACTGAACCAGCATGGCTACCACAGCATCTAGCAGCGGCATGCTATTCCATCTGGTTTGCGTTTAGTTGGACCATCATTTATTTTTCAACAGGACAATGACCCCAAACACACCTCCAGGCTGTGTAAGGGCTATTTGACCAAGAAAGAGAGTGATGGGGTGTTACGCTAGATGACCTGGCCTCCACAGTCACCAGACCTGAACCCAATCGAGATGGTTTGGGGTGAGCTGGACCGCAGAGTGAAGGCAAAAGGGCCAACAAGTGCTAAGCATCTCTGGGAACTCCTTCAAGATTGTTGGAAGACCATTTCCGGTAACTTCCTCTTGAAGCTCATCAAGAGAATGCCAAGAGTGTGCAAAGCAGTCATCAAAGCAAAAGGTGGCTACTTTGAAGAACCTATAATATAAGACATATTTTCAGTTGTTTCACACTTTTTTGTTAAGTATATAATTCCACATGTGTTAATTCATAGTTTTGATGCCTTCAGTGTGAATGTACAATTTTCATAGTCATGAAAATGCAGAAAAATCTTTAAATGAGAAGATGTGTCCAAACTTTTGGTCTGTACTGTATGTCCACTGAAGACTGGGATACAAATCGGCAAGAGCAGTACAGGAGAGTACAGGCCTGTGTCGAAGACAGTCTGAACAGAGTAAGGGAAAGACAGGAAGAGCAGTACAATAAACATGCACCAGCAGAATCCTTGGCACCTGGAGAGATTGTTCTAAAGCGGAAGAGAAGAGGTCACAAGCTCGATGACCAGTGGGAAAGAGAGCCCTACACAGTGTTGAACTCCAAATTTGACAACAGTAAAACCTGCCTGATTAGCAAAGATGGAGGTAAAACAACTGCAACAGTCTCAAGAGACCACCTGAAAGTGTGCCCAAGTCTACTGAAGACAACGGAAGAAGTACCTCCTATAGCACCGGAAGAACCCAAGGAAGAAGTGCTTCACACAGTTCTAGGAGATTTCCCTGCGGACTGGCCTCAACTTGATGGAGCAGTGATTATACCCATTATACACTTCTATCAGCCACAAGAAGAACCTGTGAGCGCTCTAGAAGAACCTGCTCAGGAACAGGAAGAGTCCCCAGTAAGAGGAGGATCACCCATTGAGACAGAGCCTGAAGGCCCAGTGGACAGTGTACTTGCCAGTCCCATAGAGACCTTAAGGCAGTTCTATAGTCTACCAGCACGTACACCTGCTAGATTAACAGAGAGGGCATGCATAGAAACTAGTGACTCCCCAGTGCTACGAAGGTCCACACGCAGCACACAAGGACAGATCCCTGCCAGGTTTAGGGAATAAGCACGAAGTGTCTACCATGTAAATAGTTACCCAGTTGGGTATTGCCTATTGTTTGTTTATGTAAACTGTCAATAATATGTGTGCATTTAGTTACCCATCAGGGTACAAAGACTTGTAAGCTGAGGACTGTGAGCAGCCAAAAACTGTCCTTGTAAATAGTTGCACTCATCAAAAGTGCCCCCTTATTTGACCACTGAACAAAAACCCGTTTGGCGTGGCCGAAGACGTGGCCAGCACCTGGATCACCTATGCCCTGTAGCCACGTCCAGGGCCTACGTTGAGGGTTTTCAGGCGGGTCCCTCATGTTACTCTTGTTACATCATCAGTGAAATGGACACCTGGTTACGGGACATACTGTAACTCTATTATTATTGTTGTTGTTATTGTTGTTAACCTATTTTACAAAATGCTTCAGTCCGGGAGTACTGAATTGTACTAGGGGGGAATGTGGCACCCTGCTGTTCACAGGAACCACAGGACCCAGGGTGCATGGATGGACTTCTCCACAAGAGGCCCTCATTACATACAAACACCTCCACCCTTCCACCTCATACCACCAGAGGGAGCCCTTTAGGGATATATACATGGAGGGTGGATCCAGGCAGTTCAGTCAGTCAGACAGAGTCAGAGCGTCTGAGAGAGAGCGTGCTGACGCTGAGAGCAGCGAAGACGCAGCACGTCTGCTGCTGTGTTCTGAGGGCCCCGAGTGTGGCCGACGGTGAGGAGGAGAGGAGAGAGGAGTTGAGGGGGCAGAGGAGCATCATAGGCTCACCCCGAATATACAAACCGGACACGGGGTCCGCGCCTACAGGGTCCTTTATACCCAGTAGGGATCACCGGCATACCAGGAGGACTACAAGTCCCTGGCCGACCTGAAGCTAAACCCTTAACAGGATCAGGAACCTCGAAGGCCCCAGAGTTACCAGGGATAGTGGTTGCTAGCAGAAGGTCCTACTACCAAGCGACAGATGAAGGAACAGCACGACACATAAGCTAAGCCCAGTTGCAGGCTGGCCAAGAGCATACAGAGAGGCAGACACGGACCAGGAGGCCTTATACCCGCTCACTGGGGAGAAGTCCTGAAGTGCACCCATCCTACTGAGTACCCTGGACCGTACCTGACATCCGCACCAGTAAAGGTATTGAAGCGAATCCCCTGTCTCTGTCAGTTACTCCTGCTGCGCCATTCCGCCTGCACTACAGGTCCCAGCATCACCTACCACCATCTACCCTACACTGCCCTGAGGCCCACTCCTCCTGTGGGGAGCCGTTCCATCCCTGCTGCCTTATCAACTGCCTCAGAGGTCTGCAGCAGCGCTGGTACAATTACCATAAACCACAGGTGGCGTCACGATCGAACTATAAACCCCCTATAAACTATCTCCCCTTTTAGTTGACTGCCCTGGGCCACGGACCAGGCCAGCCACTGTGACATATCCCTTTCCCCCAGCATCTATCGGCCCGGTCTTCGAGTACCCCATTGCCCTGGGGGTGCGACACCTGCTTCTTCCCTAAATAGTTCATACATAATTTGGAGGTATGCTTTGGGTCATTGTCCTGTTGTAGGATGAAATTGGCTCCAATCAAGCGCTGTCCACAGGGTATGGCATGGCGTTGCAAAATGGAGTGATAGCCTTCCTTATTTGAAATCCCATTTACCTTGTACAAATCTCCCACTTTACCAGCACCAAAGCAACCCCAGACTATCACATTACCTCCACCATGCTTGATAGATGGCGTCAGGCACTCTTCCAGCATCTTTTCAGTTTTTCTGAGTCTCACAAATGTTCTTCTGTGTGATCCAAATACCTCAAACTTTGATTCGTTCATCCATAAAACTTTTTTCCAATATTCCTCTGTCTAATGTCTGTGTTCTTTTGCCCATATTAATCTTTTCCCTTTTTTAGCCAGTCTCAGATTTGGCTTTTTCTTTGCCACTTTGCCCTGAAGGCCAGCATCCCGGAGTCGCCTCTTCACTGTAGACGTTGACACTGGCGTTTTGTGTGTACTATTTAATGAAGCTGCCAGTTGAGGAGCTGTGAGACATCGATTTCTCACACTATAGACTCTAATGTACTTGTCTTGTTGCTCAGTTGTGCAGCGGGGCCTCCCACTTCTCTTTCTACTCTGGTTAGAGCCTGTTTGTGCTCTCCTCTGAAGGGAGTAGTACACACCGTTGTAGGAAATCTTCAATTTCTTGCCAGTTTCTCTCATGGAATAGTCTTCATTTCTAAGAACAAGAATAGACTGTCGAGTTTCACATGAAAGTTCTCTTTTTCTGGCCATTTTGAGAGTTTCATAGAACAAACAAATGTAATGCTCCAGATTCTCAACTAGCTCAAAAGAAGGTCAATTTTATAGCTTCTCAAATCAACCAAACCGTTTTCAGCTTGGCTAACATACTTGTGCAAGGGTTTTCTAGGGATTTCTAAACATCCATTAGCCTTCTTACACAGTTAGCAAACACAATGTACCATTAAAACACTGGAGTGGTGGTTGTTGGAAATGGGCCTCTATACATCTATGTAGATATTGCAATAAAAACAAGACGTTTGCAGCTAGAATAGTCATTTACCACATTAACAATGTATACAGTGTATTCCTGATTCATTTAATGTTAGCTTCATTGAAAAAAAATGTGCTTTTCTTTCAAAATTAATGACATTTCTAAATGACCCCAAACTTTTGAACGGTAGTATATGTTTACAATAAAAACCTGATTTACAGAATGTCATTTTCTCATGATATTTTACCTTTACTGCCTAAACACCCTGAAATAAAAGCGTTACATTAACAAAGCAATTGTTGAATTTAATGTTTCATGGGGACCTTTGATAGGTCCAGTTTGTCCACAGGCGACTTTTACTCCATTGCTGACAAATTTACCACAGTACGTATGATGCTTTCATTTCGATATTCCAACATTAGGACTCAGAATCTAAAATATGAGGCTAAATATATATATTTGAGTATTTATCTATTTATCTATATAGGTATAAATATGCATATACCGCTTCTGCTGCCCTTAAACTGTGTAGGAGATTTTCAACAATCAGCATTACAAAGTTGGTATAAAAGAAGTGAGAAGATTCAAGTAAAATTGAGGAAAACATTTGACCAAGCAAAACAGAAAAAAAGGGCAATTTGTCACATGCAGATGCATGACAGATGGCCGGGAAAATAATAAAGGAAAAAGAAGGAATGAAAAAAACTTAGAGGGAAAAGAGACCCAGATATAACAATGAAGAGAGGCGGAGGAAGAAACGGAAGAAAATGGGACATGGTAAGAATTTAAAAAAAGACAGAAGGTGAGAGCAAGATGCAGCAAGGGAGACCACATGGAGAAGTTGATTATCTTACGAAATGGATTTCTGAGATGGTAAGAGAGATTAATGGGTACAAAAAGACAAAAACTGATGAGAAAGTCAACAAAGTGGAAGCTTGTGATAAAAGTCAAAGATGAGAGAAGAGAAAGGCAGAGTGAAACAGAGGACTGGTGACAACTAGAGAAGGCTAAGGAAAGAAAAATGAGCAGAGAAGAAGGCACCATGAGACACAATGTCGGCCGAATCCACTAGTTTAGACAGAATTGGGCGATAGTTCTGTGTGTATGGTGGTGTCCCTACTCTCCCCTGATGGCAGATGTCATGGGAAAGAAGGATCAGCTGTTGGATATCATCATGCCCCATACTTTTGCTCTCAGAGGACATAAGCCAGACACAAAAGTACCTGGCAGTGGTTTACTCTCCTCTCCCCGCTCAGAACACATTCATGCTTGGCTGATCGGAGTGTGCATTTGTTTGTTGGTGGGTCAGCCATCAGCAATCCAATGTGTCAGCCATAAAAAATAAAAATGGATGGAATGAGACAAAGGAGAGCAGAGGTACATCAGGAACTCAAGATAGTAATGAGCAAAGAAAATCGCAGAGTATAGTGGACAGAGACATGGATGGTAGGAAAAGGTAAGACAGAGAGACACAGAATAAGAGCAAGGAGGGAATTATGAGCAGAGCCAGAAACAAATTAGAACATGGAGTAATGGTGAGAAAGACAGAGTAATGGGAAGCAGCATGGATGGGGCCAAAGTAAGAGAAAGAGAGACAAAAGGGCAGAAAGACACAGAGGACTGATGAGAAAGTCAGAGCCAAATAAAGAGAGGGATGAGCGGAAAGACAGAGACAAAAGAGAAGATAGACAGAGAGTAATGAGACGAGACATAGATGGACTGGATGAGAGACAAAGATGGATGAGGGATAGGAGAATAATAAGAGGTAGACAGTAAGGCTGGGCAGAGACACACGGAGGATTAAAGAGAGAGTTCGAGGATGAGCCAAGAGATAGAGACAGGACAGGGACAGATAGTGACTGTGAGACTTGGGGGTACAATGTGCTAGAAAGAGACTACAATTGAAGAGACACAAATATACAGAAGGACATCTTTGACTGTTAATGGTACTTAGGACATTGGACTTGATGCCAGGGGGTGCAGTGTGCCAGTATGGGGGTCGTCATCTCACATTGTAGAAGTTTTTGAAATTTCATCAGGACAGAGTTCTTCAAAATAACATTATGAGAGAGTAGTGCAGGATGAAGGAGGGAGTGTTGTCTCATCACTGCCATCCACACACGGTTTGCAGGCTGTGAAAGGGGCATTTAGTTCATTCTCTAAACGAGCAAGCAATTGGTAGCTGAGCATACCCCTCCCCCTACCACCTGGTGAATCGCAGTCATGCCATACCCAAACTGCTGGCATTGCCCGCTCAGCATGTGCTCGACACCCTCCCCCCGTCCTTCCACAGGGCTTACAAACTTCTGTAAAGCCTGGTACGGTCTGAGCCAAAACTAGCCGTCTGCAGCTGAGACAGCCCCTCAAACAGCGATCTTGCCAAGGGGGATTTGGGCAAGAGGAGGGGAGGAGGGCACCCAAAAAATCTTTTCTGCCAATGTTGACTCTAAATGGTTTTCCTGTCTCTGTTAGTGTCTATCGCAGGGTTTGGCCTCAGACTAATCGCTGAACCCTTTCTGTCTCCCAGCCACCTGTCCTGATTCTGTAGTTCTCCCCTTCGCTAATCATTATTTATTCTGCTCCCCTTTCCTTATGCATTGTCACCAGCTGTCCCTAATCTCCAGGGACTGTCCCAGGATGTAAACATTTGTCCACGGAAATGTCCGATTTCTTTAAAAATTTACCAACTTTCGCCAAGATTATTAATATATCCCACCAAAATTATATGAATTTCTTCCATCAGTTCATGGTCCCCAAACATCAAGTGTAAATGCATTTCATGATGGGGTATGTATGCAATCCCGAGACAGTATCTCAGCCGCAGACAGTATCACGCATGAAAAGCTTAGGTACACTGACTCAGCAGACACTGTCACACATGATGGGCATAGGCTATGTTGGATGTGTATCCTTGAAGTTTATGTTCTGCGTATGCGATGGGAAATGCTTCCACATCATGCTCTGAACATGTCCCAACGTACCAGATGGATGACAAAAGTGTTGCCTTTTGGCATGTGCTAGGCAGCAATATGTCATTATACTTTACTGGATATAATACAAAAGAAAGTACACCACATTATATGCATATCATACAGCATAGGTATATTCATGGAATGGATAACTTTTCTTCTTGTAGGGACTACATGGATTTGTAAGATTTGTAAGTATAAAGTATTGCATGTTTTTTTTTTGCGGCTGGTGAGTTAAACAGATTTTTTTCGCTAGTTGGAGGATATGCCTAATTAGCCGATCTGAGAAGCACACAGTCCTTTATTTGCTAGACTAGATCTCTTTGTCACTAAAGATTTTAGTTGGAAGAGCACTAATTTCCCCTTCAATTAGGAAACAATCTCAGTAGACCAATAGGTCAAAATACATTTCTACACAGGCCGATATCCTAGGCTAGATCATGGCTAAAAGGGAATGTATCATCAGAAACTTAAATTTTGTTTAAATCAGGTTTTATATTAAATGTATTTTTTAAATATATTGGATGCTTTTTTTTTATTCAATTATCCAGACCTTAATTATTAGAAACAAACACAGAAATCTAGCAATTTTTGTACTGGCTACTAATCCTCATACCATAATCATACTGCCTGTTCTGTACAGATGACTTTTAATCAGTCTTTATTATCACAGACAGACAAACAATAGCTGATAACGCCTCTATATCCAATAGATAACACAGGATCCACCATTCACAATAGGTGATGTCACAGCTCACCTCCTCCCTCTTCTGTACAATAGCTGATAACGCCTCTACATACAGTAGATAACACAGGATCCACCATTCACAATAAGTTACGTCACAGCTCACCTCCTCCTCTTGTACAATGATTGATAACGCCTTTATATACAGTAGATCACACAGGATCCATCATTCACAATAGGTGATTTCACAGCTCACCTTCCCTCCCTCCTGTACTATGACTGATAGCACCGCTATATGCAGTAGATAACACAGGATACACCATTCACAATAGGTGATGTGAAGACACGGGTTCTTCCGTGGGCATAATACTACTCAGACAACACAGGGTGAGGGTTAAACAGTGTGGCAATACTTTATTCAACCACCAAACAGACAATAACATAGAACAGTCCCAGCAAATACCCAAGATGGTGCAAAATTACACAGTCTCACCCTTTCGCTGGCCCGCTGGGAATAGAGCAACTGCGACTTTGTGTCTTCCAGGGCCAACTGCCTCAACCAATGGCACCCGCTTTAGGTGGACACCCACAGAGAGGAGGTAGCGGCAAGCTTAGGAAGCTGACAGTCCATTGAGGTACAAGGCCAGGAGACCCGAGGGTCCCACCCTAGCTTCTCCGAATGTATCCAGGGCAGTGTTCCCTTAGGCTGACATCCTGTAGAGTCTAAATCTGTGTTCCTTGGGATGGAGCCATGCTACCAAGCTGCTGTCCTGAAGAGTCTCTCTGATTCTCGTTTTAGCACGATAGAAATCCCTTTTTATATATATCCATCTATGGCTCAGGTCATCATTCACAGGTCAGAGGGAAGGTGCAGGGCTCATGTCTCATTGTTTGAGCATTTAATCAATTTGCATAGTTTGTATCCCCCTGCTCTGTAAATGAATAAACTAGCTGGCCTAGTACAAAATGTAATTAGCATATTAACAAACATCATTGTTCCCCATCCTAGTCTCTGTCCTCCATACAATAAGTTGCAGTAAATATCAACTCAAATGTCAACATTCAGGGTTATACAAATACTAATCTGTCCTTCTTGACCCACCAAAGAAGAACACACAAATTCAAAAGTCAACACAAAAATAATAGTGTATTTCTCCTGGCTTAACAAATCTAGATGTCTGGGTTACTAAGATTAGAAGCTGTGTCTTAACACATGATGTCACAGCTCACCTCCTCCTCCTCCTCCTGTACAATGACTTATAACACCTCTATATACAGTAGATAACACAGGATCCACCATTCACAATGGGTGATGTCACAGCTCACCTCCTCGTCCTCCTGTACAATGACTGCCAACACCTCTATATACAGTAGATAACACGGGATTCATCATCCATGATGGGTGATGTCACAGCCCACCTCCTCCTCCTGTACCAATACAGGTAACATATCTATATATAATAGATAACACAGGATCAACCATTCTCAATAAGTGATGTCACAGCTCACCTCATCCTCCTGTGCAATGACTGATAACACCTCTATATACAGTAGATAACACAGGATCCACAATTCACAATAAGTGATGTCACAGCTCACCTCCTCCTGTACAATGACTGATAACACTTCTGTATACAGTAGATAACACAGGATCTACTATTTATAATACTTGATGTCTTAGCTCCCCTCCTCCTATACAATATCAGATAACACCTCTATATACAGTATATAACATAGGATCCACAATTTACAATAGATAATGTCCCAGCTCACCTCCTCCCTCTCCTGTACAATGACTGATAACACTTCTGTAGGCGCAGACAGTAGATAACATAGGATCCACCATTTATAATACTTCATGTCTTAGCTCCACTCCTCTTCTTCCTCCTATACAAGATGAGATAACACCTCTATATACAGTAGATAACACAGGATCCACCCTTCACTATAGGTGATGCCACAACTCACCTCCTCCTGGACAATGACTGATAACACCTCTATATACAGTAGATAACACACGATCCACCATTCACAATAAGTGATATAACAGCTCACCTCCTCCTCCTGTACAATCACTGATAACACCTCTATATACAGTAGATAACACAGGATCCACCATTCACAATAAGTGATGTCACAGCTCACCTCCTCCTCCTGTACAATGACTGATAACACCGCTATATACAGTAGATAACACAGGATCCACCATTCACAATAAGTGATATAACAGCTCACCTCCTCCTCCTGTACAATGACTGATAACGCCTCTATATACAGTAGATAACACAGGATCCACCATTCACAATAAGTGATATAACAGCTCACCTCCTCCTCCTGGACAATGACTGATAACACCTCTATATACAGTAGATAGCACAGGATCCACCATTCACAATAAGTGATATAACAGCTCACCTCCTCCTCCTGTACAATGACTGATAACACCTCTATATACAGTAGATAACACAGGATCCACCATTCACAATAGGTGATATCACAGCTCACCTCCTCTTCCTGTACAATGACTGATAACACCTCTATATATAGTAGATAACACAGGATCCACCATTCACAATAGGTGATATGACAGCTCACCTCCTCCTCCTGTACAATGACTGATAACACCTCTATATACAGTAGATAACACAGGATCCACCATTCACAATAGGTGATATCACAGCTCACCTCCTCCTCCTGTACAATGACTGATAACACCTCTATATACAGTAGATAACACAGGATCCACCATTCACAATAGGTGATATCACAGCTCACCTCCTCCTCCTGTACAATGACTGATAACACCTCTATATATAGTAGATAACACAGGATCCACCATTCACAATAAGTGATATAACAGCTCACCCCCCTACCTTCATAATGACCTTTTCCTCAAATGAAAGCATGCTCACTTTATAATTCTATACATCTGAGCAGGTCCAGATTCAATCTAATGTCCATATTGCTGCTGAAAAGAACAGGGAGTATAGGAAGTTGACATACAACAGGGTGCATAACATTTTCTGCCCTAAGAACCACAATAACACTTAATATTACATGTTGATAGTATATAATTGACTGATGAGTGAAGGTCCTCGGGCTTCCACCCACTGGGAGAATAGAAGACTCCTACTCCCCAGTTTGCTACTTGACAGAAGCATTTTTTAAAAGGAGCATTGACAAGAACCCAATATTTTTCCTGCCGTATTCCAAAGGGACCAGACAAACATGGGAGTTTTCTAATGCAACATTTTTTTTTTTTTACTGTTCGGTCTTAAGCCCCCCTTCTCCATACATATGAGATTCCATTTGGACTGTAGTATGTATGGGGGCTGCCAGACTCTCTCTCACTGACGATACTTTCATTTTTCTGGCTGACAGTTATCTCATTTGTACAGCCGGCTTTACTCAATATCCAATTTCCCCTTCCTTGAGGTTTGTAGGACAAAAGTAACTGGGAGTAGGGGAAAAATTGCAAAATTATGGTGCGCACATAAACACATTGTGCCCTAGGCAATATCGAAATTCTGCCCTACTACACCCTTCTCCTTTAATTCTAATACCTATATTATATTTATTCATCCATTTTTTTTTTCTTTATTAGGGCCATATTTCTAACCGCAAATTAATGGAGAATAATTAATTTATTATTTTATTTATTATTTGATTTTGTGCCAGAGTTACATTTCATCATCAAAGGATCTTTATTTGGAAATTAAATTCCCAAAACAGCAGGGTTACCACAAAATATGTGAAGTTTACCAGAAGACTTGTGGATAAGACCTCATTCAAATGGTCTAGTTGTGGTTTTCCCAGATAGAACATGTACCCATTGTAGTGAGAGGACATGGTCACCTTTCCATTTTTCTTATTTGAGGACCAATTGTCTGCCAAAAAATAAGACTCGTTCCATTTTGATCCAATTTGCAAATCAAAATCATCTATTCAAATAAAATAAATAAAAAATAAATAAAATAAAAAAGAGAAAGCATAAGGATGTCTTCAAGGTTGCATCCTTGTGTTATCACTGTCTATAACAGGTAGGAGAAGCTGGAAAACCTTGACTTTATTTTTTGCATGAAAAACAGATCAAAACAAATCTTATAAAATGGGACACGGACCAAACATCGCTGAAAATTAGATCCAGCACACTGAAAAATTGTCCTTTTTTTTCTCGTACAGAAAGAAAACCCCAAAGGTTGGAAAGAGGCCTTACATGTATTTTGGTTGTCATAAATATCTTCCTGGTCCTTTTTGATGACTCTGTTCACATTAATAATAGAAAACGTATGCACGGAGTTTAAGGTTAACGTAAGATCTAAAGCTTTATACACCTATAAAAAAAACAGCATTCAAGCCAAAAATAAGATGATAAAAATTATATATAGTTTATTAACTAAACATTAAATCTTACTCCTGAAGGTTTGCAGTGATGGGGTGGAGCAATCAAGACATGGTTCTTTCACCTTTCTTTCACCAAACTGGTCTGAAATGTCTACAGATGTTGCATTTTGTAATATGTAGAGAATGGAATTACCCAGAGATGTGAGGGAGAAAACAACTTTTTCATTTATATTCTCTATAAGAACAAATACCCAGTAAATGAGAAACCATGAGATACATGTATTATACTACCTCCTCATCCCTCCCTCTCTATGTTGGTGTCATTCCCTTAAGGCTATGTCTTAGGATCCCTACTCCATCTATACCTTTGGACTGGGACAACTCATAAAGTCCCATGGCTTCCAGTACAACATGTATGCTGAGGACACTAAGATCTACTTCTCTGGCCAAGATATCACCTCTCTTCTGTCCAGAATCCCAGCGTGTCTATTAGCCATATCCTCCTCCTCTAACTTCCTAAAGCTCAATGTGGATAAAACCAAACTCAGCCATCCCCTTAGTTCCCCTACCTGATCTATCTATCACAATAGTTGACATCGTGTTTCCTTGTACCGGAGTACCGCTCCCTCGGAGTAACCCTGGACTCTGCCTTGTCCTTCAAACCGCACATCTAAGCCCTCACCACCTCCTGTCTCCTCCAACTTAAAAATATATCCAGAATCGTTCTTCAACCCTGAATCTACTAAAATGTTAGTCTATGCCCTCATCATTTCCCGCTTCGACTACTGAAATATCATCCTCTGTGGCCTCCCTGTTAACATCAGAGCTGGTCCAGATTAATACCTCTCCAGACCATCCTTAAATCTGCCGCCCAACTAATCCACCTCTCTCCTCGTATTCCTCTGTGTCTCTCCTCTGTACAGTGGGTATGGAAAGTATTCAGACCCCTTTACATTTTTCACTCTTTGTTTCATTGTAGCCATTTGGTAAATGATAAAAAGTTCATTTTTTTTCTCATTAATGTACACTCTGCACCCCATCTTTACTGAAAAAAAAACAGAAATGTTGACATTTTTGCCAATTTATTAAAAAAGAAAAACTGAAATATCACATGGTAATAAGTATTCAGACCCTTTGCTCAGACACTCATATTTAAGTCACATGCTGTCCATTTCCTTGTGATCCTCCTTGAGATAGTTCTACTCCTTCATTGGAGTCCAGATGTGTTTAATTAAACTGATATGACTTGATTTGGAAATTCACACACCTGTCTATGTAAGACCTCTCAGCTCACAGTGCATGTCAGACCAAATGAGAATCATGAGCTCAAAGGAACTGCCCAAGGAGCTCAGAGACAGAATTGTGGCAAGACACAGATCTGGTCAAGGTTACAAAAGAATTTCTGCAGTACTCAAGGTTCCTAAGAGCAAAGTGACCTCCATAATCCTTAAATGGAAGAAGTTTGGGACCACCAGAAGTCTTCCTAGACCTGGCCGTCCAGCCAAACTGAGCAATCGTGGGAGAAGAGCCTTGGTGAGAGTGGTAAAGAAGAACGCCAAGATCACTGTGGCTGAGCTCCAGAGATGCAGTAGGGAGATGGGAGAAAGTTCCACAAAGTCAACTATCACTGCAGCCCTTCACCAGTCAGGCCTTTATGGCAGAGTAGCTCGACGGAAGCCTCTCCTCAGTGCAAGACATATGAAAGCTGTAACGGGTCTGGGAGGCGGAACCTCTGAGCTACTATACAAGGGGGCGGTCCTTGTAAGGGAGCGGGTGGCGACCAGAGAAGACGGGCAGGCGATCACAGCAGGTGACCGGGACAGTCTCTGAGTGAACGGGCTGGAGGTCACGGCAAGTGACCGGGGCAGTCTCTGGATGAACGGGCAGGAGGTCACGGCAAGTGACCGGGGCAGTCTCTGGATGAACGGGCAGGAGGTCACGGCAAGTGACCGGGGCAGTCTCTGGGTAAAGGGTAGGTACGACCTGTGATGGCAGAGCCTCCAGGTAGGCTAGCAGGCGGATGGTAGATGTGTGCTCCCAGGTGAGCAAGCGAGAGTCTCTGGAATGGCAGGTGGTCACAGCACGTGACGGCGGAGCCTCCAGGTAGGCTAGCAGGCAGGTAACAGGTGTACGCTACCAGGTGAGCGGGCAGGAGTCTCTGGAATGGCAGGTGGTCACAGCACGTGACGGCGGAGCCTCCAGGTAGGCTAGCAGGCAGGTAGCAGGTGTGCGCTCCCAGGTGAGCGGGCAGGAGTCTCTGGAATGGCAGGTGGTCACAGCACGTGACGGCGGAGCCTCCAGGTAGGCTAGCAGGCAGGTAGCAGATGTGCGCTCCCAGGTGAGCGGGCAAGCTGGTCCATAGACAGACTGACAGGAGTTGGAGGGCAGACCGTCGGACCTCAGGCTAGCAGGCAGGTAGCAGAAGAGCGCTCCCAGGTGAGCGGGCAAGCTGGTCCTTAGACAGACTGACAGGAGTCGGTAGGCAGACCGTCGGACCTCAGGCTAGCAGGCAGGTAAGCGGAATATCAGGCAGGAATCAGACAGTAAACTGGCAGGAATCTGGCAGGTAACTGGCAACGGGACCTGAGGGCTGAAGCAGAGTAGTGAACAGCGCAACAACATTGCTCGGGCACCTCCATTTTGGAGGAGGTGCCTTATATATGGTGAAGTCCTCCGGCCATTGGCCGGGGACTCCTTAGGACGGCTCGCACGGCCCCTTTAAGAGGGAGGGAGCGCGTGCGCCCTAAGCACAGTGGCCGGGAAGGAGCGCGCGCTGCCAGCAGAGCGGGAGGAGGACGCCGGGCTCGGAGCAGAGGGGTGAGGGGAACAGCGTCCCTGCCTAGCAGAGGGCAGGGACGCCGGCGCTACAGTACCCCCCCCTTTAGGCCCCCCCTTTTTTAGGCCAGAGAGAAATTTAGCTAGGATGAGAGGGGCATGGATGTTCTCCCGGTGCTCCCACGTTCTCTCTTCAGGACCAAACCCCTTCCAATCTACTAGAAAAAAGGTCTTCCCTCTTACCCTTTTGGTGGCCAGAATGTTCTCTACCTCAAATTCGTTTTCAGCGGAAACCGGAGCAGGAGGCGTACCTGTAGACTTGGAAAAAGAGTTAAGTACCACAGGTTTGAGGAGAGATACATGGAAGGAGTTAGGGATCCGCAAGTTGGCCGGGAGTTTCAATTTATAGGCCACCGGGTTGATCTGACTGATGACCTCCAGAGGACCGATGAACCGAGGCCCTAACTTATAGGAAGGAATCTTGAGCCGGACATACTTGGACGAGAGCCAGACCTTATCCCCTGGACGGAATTGAGGAGGATCCAGACGTTTTTTGTCAGCATGTCTTTTCATACGCTCGGATGACAGAAGGAGTGCGGATCGGGTACTCTCCCATATGGAGGAAAATTTATTAACAAGAGATTCCGCAGCCGGATTGTCCACCGAGGTGGAGACGGGAAATGGGATCCGAGGATGCTGACCGAAGACTACAAAAAACGGGGATTTGGAGGAAGATTCGCTCTCGTGATTGTTGTAAGAAAATTCGGCCCATGGCAGGAGATCCACCCAGTCTGAATGGTGGGCATTAACGAAGTGCCGGAGGTAACTGGTCAGGTTCTGATTGATCCGCTCCACTTGACCATTAGACTGTGGGTGGTAAGCGGAGGAGAAGTCCAGGGTGATGTCTAGCAGTTTACAAGTGGCTCTCCAGAAGCGTGAGGTGAACTGTACCCCACGATCCGACACGATGTGGAGGGGCAGGCCATGAAGACGGAAGATGTGGCGGATAAAGTCTTTAGCCAGCTCGGGTGCAGACGGGAGGCCTGGCAGGGGAACGAAATGAGCCATCTTGGAAAAGCGGTCAGCGACCACCCAAATGACCGTACAACCGGCAGAGACGGGGAGATCAGTTATAAAGTCCATTGCTATATGCTGCCAGGGGGCAGCAGGTACTGGGAGCGGAAGGAGGCGACCGGCTGGCAGATGTCTCGGAACCTTGTTGCGGGCGCAGGACACACAGGCAGAAACAAAGTCTATTACGTCCTTGTGCAGGGTAGGCCACCAGTAGTGCCGGGTAATAAGCTGGAGGGTCTTTTTCTGACCGGCGTGGCCAGCTAGTTTAGACGAGTGACCCCAGTGTAGGATCTTCTCCCGATCAGGTACTGATACGAACGTCTTACCGGGAGGGAGACGATTTAGACTCACGGGAGCCACCTGCATTACTCTGGCGGGATCGATGATGTGTTTCGGTTCTTCCTCGAGATCAGACACCAGAAAGGATCGGGATACGGCGTCTGCCTTGATGTTTTTGTCAGCCGGGCGAAAATGAAGAATAAAATCAAAGCGAGCAAAAAACAAGGACCACCGAGCTTGGCGCGGGTTAAGTCTCTGGGCATGCTGGAGGTAAGCCAAGTTCTTGTGGTCAGTGTAAATTATTACCGGGTGAAGAGCCCCTTCGAGCAGGTAACGCCACTCCTCCAATGCCAGCTTGATGGCCAATAACTCTCGATCTCCAATGGAATAGTTGCGCTCAGAAGAGGAGAAGAGTTTGGAGAAGAAGCCACAAGTTACCATTCTCCCGGAAGATGATTTTTGGGTAAGTACCGCTCCAGCTCCAGAGGAGGAGGCGTCAACCTCCAGGAAGAACTGCTTGTTGCCATCTGGGCGATGCAGCACCGGGGCGGAAGAGAAGGCCTGTTTTAAGGAAAGAAAGGCCTCCTCTGCTTCGGGCGGCCACTCTCTGGGATTAGTGCCCTTACGGGTGAGCGCGGAAATTGGGGCAGTCCGGGAAGAGAAGTGCGGTATGAAGAGGCGGTAGTAGTTGGCGAAGCCCAGGAACCGCTGAATGGCCTTCAACCCCTCCGGTCGGGGCCATTTCTCGATGGCAGACAGTTTCTCTGGATCCATTCGTAGGCCGGTCTGAGAAATAATGTAGCCCAAAAACGGAAGTGAGGTCTGCTCAAAGAGGCACTTCTCATATTTAGCGAAGAGGTGATTCTGCCTGAGCCTGAGCAGGACCTGACGAACGTCTCTCCGGTGAGTCTGGAGATCCGGAGAGAAGACCAAGATGTCGTCCAGGAACACCACTACGCAGGAGTAGAGGAGGTCCCGGAAGATGTCATTGACCAACTCTTGAAAGACGGCAGGAGCGTTACAGAGACCAAAGGGCATTACCAGATATTCATAGTGGCCGTCCCGGGTGTTGAATGCAGTCTTCCATTCATCCCCTTGACGGATACAGACCAGGTTGTACGCCCCACGGAGGTCCAGTTTGGTGAAGATTCTAGCCCCCCTCAGACGATCAAATAATTCTGGAATGAGCGGAAGGGGGTACTTATTCTTCACCGTGATCTGGTTAAGGCCTCTATAGTCTATACAGGGACGGAGAGAGCGGTCCTTCATTTTTACGAAAAAGAAGCCTGCTCCCGCCGGGGAGGTAGATTTCCGGATGAATCCCCTGGCCAAATTCTCCTCAATATATTCGGACATCGACCGGGTCTCAGCAGCGGACAATGGGTAAATACGCCCACGGGGAGGCGTAGCACCGGGTAACAGGTCGATAGGACAGTCGTATGGTCTATGAGGGGGTAATGTCTCTGCCTCCTTTTTATTAAAGACATCAGCAAATGACCAATAGGGAATCGGAAGTCCAGGTAGATTAGTTGGGGTAGGAGAAGGACGGGCGGGATGAACAGGAACCAAACAAGTCTTATGACAGTCCTGTCCCCAGCGAAGGACTTCTCCGGTCTGCCAGTCAAGCACGGGTGCATGTCTCTGGAGCCAAGGCAGACCAAGTAAGAGGGCGTGAGAGAGTCCAGGCAGAACATGAAAAGAGATGCTCTCAGAATGCAGCATTCCCACCTGCAGAGTTACGGATTCGGTGATGAGTTGGATGGGACGTGGTAAGAGGCCCCCATCCACAGCAGCGACAGATAATGGTATAGCCAGAGGTTTGGTGGGAATGCGGTATTTTTCTACCAGGGCCTGTGAAATAAGATTCCCGGCCGCTCCAGAGTCAAGTTGGGCTAGTTCGAAATAACGATTCTCCCCGCAGATAATTGAGACTGACAGCAGCAGAGATGGAGAGGATTTATTCTTGTCTAGGTCGACCTCTCTGAGCGAACCTAGACACAGGCGTTTCCCGACCTCTCCGGGCAGGTACGGATCCGGTGCTCCTTACTGCCACAGTAGAAGCAGCTCCCCTCGGCACGGCGTAAGTCCTGACGGGTTTTGACCATCTTGGTCTGGTCGACCTGCATAGGCTCAGGAGAGTGTACCTGGGGAGAAACGGAGGGAGTGACGGATTTCTGAAAAGTAGGAGCTAGACGTGGGAACCTCCTCTCACGGGTGACTTCTTTGGCACGCTCCTGGAACCGTAGGTCAATCCGGGTGGCAAGAGTTATTAGGTCATCGAGAGTGGTAGGAATGTCTCGACCGGCAAGTTCATCTTTAATACGGCCGGTCAGACCCTCCCAGAAGACAGATACCAGAGCGTCATTATCCCAGGCCAGCTCCGAGGCAAGGGTACGGAACCGTATGGCATATTGGCCCACGGTGAGACTTCCCTGACGGAGGCGTAGCAGAGATGATGCGGATGAGGTCTTCCGTCCAGGTTCATCGAAGACTTTCCGGAAAGCCGTGAGAAAGGCAGGCAAGTCGGACACCAGGGGGTCTCCTCTCTCCCATAGAGGATTTAGCCAGGCCAGGGCCTCCCCGGTGAGATGGGACATGATGAAGGCAATTTTGGCCCGGTCGGAGTTAAACTGGTGGGACAGGAGTTCAAAGTGCAGGGTGCACTGATTTATAAAGCCCCGAGCCTGAGCGGAGTCGCCTCCGAAGCGAGGAGGTGCAGAAAGCCGGGGTAGGATACCATAGTATTGGTGGGCAGCGGAGCTGCCGGATTACGAGTCATGGCACTGGCGGTGGTTGCTGGTGGAGCAGTCAGAGTGTCCAGGCGAGAATTGACATTCCGCAGGTGACCCAGGATGGACTCCTGTTGGGACCTCTGACGGGACAGTTCATGACACAGGTCCGAGAGTGAGGGAGCTTGGGTGCCACCGGGTTCCATGGCCCGAGCAAACTGTAACGGGTCTGGGAGGCGGAACCTCTGAGCTACTATACAAGGGGGCGGTCCTTGTAAGGGAGCGGGTGGCGACCAGGGAAGACGGGCAGGCGGTCACAGCAGGTGACCGGGACAGTCTCTGAGTGAACGGGTTGGAGGTCACGGCAAGTGACCGGGGCAGTCTCTGGATGAACGGGCAGGAGGTCACGGCAAGTGACCGGGGCAGTCTCTGGATGAACGGGCAGGAGGTCACGGCAAGTGACCGGGGCAGTCTCTGGGTAAAGGGTAGGTACGACCTGTGATGGCAGAGCCTCCAGGTAGGCTAGCAGGCGGATGGTAGATGTGTGCTCCCAGGTGAGCAAGCGAGAGTCTCTGGAATGGCAGGTGGTCACAGCACGTGACGGCGGAGCCTCCAGGTAGGCTAGCAGGCAGGTAACAGGTGTACGCTCCCAGGTGAGCGGGCAGGAGTCTCTGGAATGGCAGGTGGTCACAGCACGTGACGGCGGAGCCTCCAGGTAGGCTAGCAGACAGGTAGCAGGTGTGCGCTCCCAGGTCAGCGGGCAGGAGTCTCTGGAATGGCAGGTGGTCACAGCACGTGACGGCGGAGCCTCCAGGTAGGCTAGCAGGCAGGTAGCAGATGTGCGCTCCCAGGTGAGCGGGCAAGCTGGTCCATAGACAGACTGACAGGAGTTGGAGGGCAGACCGTCGGACCTCAGGCTAACAGGCAGGTAGCAGAAGAGCGCTCCCAGGTGAGCGGGCAAGCTGGTCCTTAGACAGACTGACAGGAGTCGGTAGGCAGACCGTCGGACCTCAGGCTAGCAGGCAGGTAAGCGGAATATCAGGCAGGAATCAAACAGTAAACTGGCAGGAATCTGGCAGGTAACTGGCAACGGGACCTGAGGGCTGAAGCAGAGTAGTGAACAGTGCAACAACATTGCTCGGGCACCTCCATTTTGGAGGAGGTGCCTTATATATGGTGAAGTCATCCGGCCATTGGCCGGGGACTCCTTAGGACGGCGCGCGCGGCCCCTTTAAGAGGGAGGGAGCGTGCGCGCGCCCTAAGCACAGTGGCCGGGAAGGAGTGCGCGCTGCCAGCAGAGCGGGAGGAGGACGCCGGGCTCGGAGCAGAGGGGTGAGGGGAACAGCGTCCCTGCCTTGCAGAGGGCAGGGACGCCGGCGCTACAAAAGCCTGCATAGAGTTTGCTCAAAAACACATGAAGGATTCCCAGACTATGAGAAATAAGATTCTCTGGTATGATGAGATGAAGATAGAACTTTTTTGTGATGATTATAAGTGGTATGTGTGGAGAAAACTGCTCATCACCTGCCCAATACAATCCCAACAGTGAAACATAGTGGTGGCAGCATCATCCTATGGGGGTATTTTTCAGCTGCAGGGACAGGATGACTGGTTGAAATTGAAGGAAACATGAATGCTGCCAAGTACAGAGATATCCTGGCTGAAAACCTCTTCCAGAGCGCTCAGGACCTCAGACTTGTTGCATCATTCCCAAGATGACTCATGGCTGTACTAGCTCAAAAGGGTGCTTCTACTCAATACTGAGCAAAGGGTCTGAATACTTATGACCATGTGATATTTCAGTTTTTCTTTTTTTAATAAATTTGCAAAAATTTATACATTTTTGTTTTTTTTCAGTCAAGATGGGGTGCAGAGGGTACTTTAATGAGAAAAAAAATGAACTTTTTAGAATTTACCAAATGGCTGCAATGAAACAAAGAGTGAAAAATTTTAAGGGGTCTGAATACTTTCTCTAACCAGTGTAAATCCCTTCATTGGCTCCCAATTCACCCAACATATCTAGTTCAAACTACTAACATTTACCTACAAACCCCTTCATAACCTGTCTCCTCCTTATATCTCTGAATTAATTTTCCGATATCTACCTACATATAATCTAAGGTCTTCCAAAGATCTTATTCTTTCTTCCACACACAACGTTCCTCACCCAATCTCCTCAAAGTGTTTTCCCGATCCTCTGGAATTCTGTGCCTTATGCATCCGATTACCCACCACATTCGTAACTTTCAGGTGGAACTTGAAAACGAATCGAAAGCATACAGCCTGCAATAACCCCCCTGCCAACTCACAACCGAAGCTGCCGCAACCCCCCACCCTACTGTCTCATTCCCCATTGTCCTGCAGACTGTAAGCCCACGAGGAGAGGGCTATCATCCCCTCTGTACCAGTCTATCATTGTTAGTTTGTTCATTGTAATTTATATTTGTATTTTGTATGTAATCCCTTTTCATGTACAGTACCATGGAATCAATGGTGTTCTATAAATAAATACTAATTTACTGACATGGCAACCAATAATCAACATGCTTTATTTTGACCTACTGGATGTTCACTTGGTAGATTACAATTTGATTGTCTTCTTTTCAAACTATTTTTTCGCATTTCCGTGACCAGATACGTTTCTTTCTCTATTTTAGTCTTCCACCAACTTGACATGATGATTGGGTTTTGGGATCAGGGGATAAGATGGTCTTATAAGGGGTATTTCAAGGGAACATGTCACCAGGTCAAAAGTGACTAGCTGTGCACTTACTGTAACTCCACTACTTAACTGAGTATTCTACTTGTTTCTTTTTTCAATTTTGCCATACAGTTCTAGGGAATCCTAAGAATATGCCCCACAGAATCCTATGATTACCACCCCTTTGTAAAAATCATAAAAATTTGCACTAATATCTCTGGAACCATATATTGGATTTTTTTTAAAAAAAGACCGAATTCTCAGGGGAACAACAGGAATAAAATAAGAGAAAAACTGGCCACTATGGACCCGGTAGCAGGTCTCCTTTAAGGAAGAGAGTTTGTGGGTTTTCTTACCTGTAAAATGAAGATGATCTAGCTCAACAAACTGTGAATAGGCTTTTATACACACAACGTTCATGGCAGAGGTTATCATGACTAAGGGTGGGCTGTCACCCGAAACGCGTTGATGTCGCATTTAGTCTAGCTGTATTGCTGATTTTGTCCTCTGCCATGCATTTTGGGTGAATAAAAGCCTATTCAAAGTTCATTGAGCTGGATCATCTTCATTTTATGATTGTTCCATACCTTGACGCAGCGTTTCTGGGCTCTGAATACATCCAAGATATCTCTTAAGGCACCGTCACACATAACGAGATCGCTAGCGAGATCGCTGATGAGTCACGGTTTGGTGACGCAATAGCGATCTCGCTAGCGATCTCGTTATGTCTGACAGGTAGCAACGATCAGGCCCCTGCTGTGAGATCGCTGATCGTTACAAAGCTTCCTGGACCATTCCTGGGTCGTTGCGCTCCCGCTGGGCAGTGTGCATCGCTGTATTTGACACCTTGTCAACGACCTCGCTAGCGATTCAGAACTGAGACACATTGAGGTGCATAAATTGGACTTTTCTGCGTTCATCGTCCGTGATTGGTGGTCGCTACTGCGTCCTTGTTTTTTCAGATCCCACCAGCGTTCTCCGGCTGTGACTCCACAGACATCTTTAGCGAAGTAGGTATTGTTTGGGGTCTCAAATGAGTTTCCATTTTTAATTCATTTATAGGACATCTACCAATTATCTGCTATCATTGCTCTTCAGGGAGGGAGGGCTTGGCTTCAATAGCGATCTCGTTAGCGATCTCGTTATGTGTGACGGGGCACCAGGACCGTTAAAATACTGGCAGCAGTTGTCGCGGCAGGTCTTCGCATCATGGGTGTTTCTGCCATGTCCCACTGGTTGAAGGCCTGCAATTGCAGGATCGTTTGCACGCTATTCACCGAGCCCCACTTCCCCATTGGCTCGGTCCACAGAGTCCACAAAGCCAGGCGGACAGTACGTAATTGCATCACGTCGACGAAGAAAGTTTTGAAGCGTGCAACAGGCCAAAAGAACAGTCTATTGATTTAAGCTTCATGTTAATTGGCGTATGAAAAACTCTGAAGCGGTTGGCCACGACAGCGTGTCAGAAAACGTGCTGTGTGGGTGTGTGTGCACGAGACCCCTAAAATATCTGCCCATGCAAAAGCATATATATACAGATAGAAGCCAAGCCCTCCCTCCCTCCCTGAAGAGCAATGATAGCAGATAATTGGTAGATGTCCTATAAATGAATTAAAAATGGAAACTCATTTGAGACCCCAAACAATACCTACTTCGCTAAAGATGTCTGATTTGTTCAAAGTGGAGTCACAGCCGGAGAACGCTGGTGGGATCTGAAAAAACAAGGACGCAGTAGCGACCACCAATCAGGGACGATGAACGCAGAAAAGTGCAATTTATGCACCTCAATGTGTCTCAGTTCTGAATCGCTAGCGAGGTCGTTGACAAGGTGTCAAATACAGCGATGCACACTGCCCAGCGGGAGCGCAACGACCCAGGAATGGTCCAGGAAGCTTTGTAACGATCAGCGATCTCACAGCAGGGGCCTGATCGTTGCTACCTGTCAGACATAACGAGATCGCTAGCGAGATCGCTATTGCGTCACCAAACCGTGACTCATTAGCGATCTCGCTAGCGATCTCGTTATGTGTGACGGTGCCTTTACAGTGAGCTGGATCTAACTTTGTTTTCTTATCTGCTTTCCTTACAGTTGGAGGGTTAATTGAATGAGTGCAAATGTTGTTTGTCACAGTGTTGGTGGTAATGAGGTCTTGACCAAGAATAAACATATTGATTGTGCACCTACACACCTACCTCTGAGTCAAGTAGGATTTTTAAAGGCTATAATCATAAGGGGTAAGATGTTCTTTAGGTTTTGTATTATGCCCAAGCTGTGGCTGATCTTTTTTTTAGCCCCAACTACTGTTGTCCAAGTATTTTTACACTCATATTTGGCTTTTTGGTTTTCAAGTCTAGAAGAAGGAAAACCCCTTTCGTACATGCCGTACATTTCACACTTCTCTATCAGGTCTAACATTTGCAGTCTTGTTGTCCTGATTTGTTGAGTGCTGCAGATTGTAGACTCCAAAACTGGTCTAATTTTCCATTTTGCTGCTGATTGAGCCATATTGATGAGTATCAGTATTGCGCCCACAGATGTAGTGAACACTGGATATCCCAATACTTTTTCTTTCATCTCCATCAAAACATAGAGGTAAGAAGAACAAATGTGTTTTACTGACCAAGCATTGGTTAAGATATAAAAAAAAATCAATCTGTCCATGGCAGCCCAAATGTTGACTTCACTTCTATGGGCCACACATGGCTAGAAATGAAAGCACACAATGTTGGCTACTGAGCAGGTGGCATGGATAACACAAGCGACCTGCATAATATTACAAGGAGCTCATGCTTGCAATGGAAATCCAAGCATCTCCGCAATACAGCCTCTGGCAGCATGTGACTTTCTAGATATCGCCAATGCCAGTCATGGTGCTAAGACACCACATATTCGGTACCATGGTAACCACTGGCTGGTTACCATGACAACCATGTTGGCAAAAAATGGAGAAATATTTTATGGGACAGTTCTTGGCCCCAGGCAAAGATATCCACCCAAAAGTGCCCATAATTAAATCTGCTGCTGATCATTTTTCAACCACATCTATGTGTTTTAGCTACTGGAAGCCTCCCAAAATCACTGAATCACAAAATTTTGAAAATGTACTGAGGCCCTGAAAAGGAAATGTACCTTTGGCCTAAAAGATCTGCCTTTGTTCAATTAACCATTTGCTTTAGGCTTAACCAAAAACATGACATTACTTCCCTATGAAAGCTCGGTGACCACATGGGTATTGGTTCATGTTACGAGCTCCTCTGCTTGAGATGATAAAAGAAATTTGATGAGCAACGATAGAAAATTATTCCAAATATTCTGCCATCAAATGTTAAGAAAAAACAGAATAGTTTAATCATAAATGTAGAGAAAAAGGTGAATAGTAAATATTCAATTTAATAATTATTAGTAAGTAGAAAATAAATTAATACTTAGTAATTACAGTGATGCATTAATTACTTCATTCTATTCAGAAGCTTAATGACTGGTAAAAGGACAAGTGTTTTGGCCCATTATGAGAGCCAATAGCCACCATCCAAAGGAGCTAAAATGCTGCATGAATAAAAATCATCATTACCAGGAGCACTTTGCCCAGGTGAACAGGTGATGTGCTACCAATAAAATCATATTCTATGCTCACAGAACAATCGTATTACCGATCTGTGGTCATATAGTAGCCTGGGTCACCTTGTGTCAAAGGGCCAAAACTTAAGACCTGTATTACTGTACTAGTATGTTTGGCTATTGTAATAAGATGGGCTAAATAAATGTATTGCTGTAAGGAATTACAGGGGTAATAACAAGATCAGGAGCTGGGTTACTGTAATAAGAGGTTAAAGCGCTAATAAGATGATTAGGAGCCCAGTTACATTAATAAAAGGTTACAGGAGTAATAAGAGGATCAGGAGCCAGGTTAACGTAATAAGAGGTCACAGGGTAATAGGATCAGGAGCCGGGTTACTATACTAAGAGGTCACAAGGTAATAAGAGGATCAGAAGCCGGGTTACTATAATAAGACGCTACAGGGGTAATAAGAGGATCAGGAGCCGGGTTACTGTAATAAGAGGATCAGGAGCCAGGTTACTGTGATAAGAGGTTACAGGGGTAATATGAGGATCAGGAGCCCGGTTACTGTAATGAGATGTTACAGGGTAATAGGATCACGAGCTGGGTTACTGTAATAAGAGGATCAGGAGCCAGGTTACTGTGATAAGAGGTTACAAGGGTAATAAGTGGATCAGGAGCCGGGTTACTGTAATAAAAGGATCAAGAGCTGGGTTCCTGTAATAGGTTACAGGAGTAATAAGAGGATCGGGAGGCGGGTTACTGTAATAAGAGGCTACAGGTTAATGAGATTAGGAGCCAGGTTGCTGTAATATGAAGTTACAGGGTAATAAGAGGATCAGGAGACAGGTTACGGTAATATGAGGTTACAGGGGTAATAAGAGGATCAGAAGCCGGGTTACTGTAATAAGAGGTTACAGGGGTAATAAGAGGATCAGGAGCCAGGTTACTGTAATAAGAGGTTACAGAGTAATAAGTGGATCAGGAGCTGGGTTACTGTAATAAGAGGTTGCAGTGTAATAAAAAGCTGAGGAGCCAGATTACTGTAATAAGAGGTTACAGGGGTAATAAGAGGATCAGGAGTCGGGTTACTATAATAAGAGGTTGCAAGGGTAATAAGAGAATCAGGAGCTGGGTTACTGTAATAAGAAGTTACGGGGTAATAAGAAGCTCAGAAGCCTGGTTACTGTAATACTGTGGATCAGAGCCAGGTTTCGGTAATAAGAAGTTATAGGGGTAATAAGAGGATCAGGAGCCTGGTTACACTAATAAGAAGTTAAAGGGTAATAAGAGGATCAGGAGCCGGATTACTTTAGTAAGAGGTTACAGGGGTAATAAGAGGATCAGGAGCTGGGATACTTTAATTAGAGGTTTCAGGGTAATAAGAAGATCAGGAGCCGAGTTACTGCAATAAGAGGTTACAAGCGTAATAAGAGGATCAGGAGCTGGGTTACTGTAATAATAGGTTACAGGGGTAATAAGAGAATCAGGAGCCAGATTACTGTAATAAGAGGTTACAGGGTAATAAGTGGATCAGGAACCGGGTAACTGTAAGAAGAGGTTATAGGGTAATAAAAAGCTGAGGAGCTGGGTTACGGTAATATGTTACAGGGTAATAAGGGGATCAGGAGCCGGTTTATTGTAATAAGAGGTTACAGGGTAATAATGGGATCAAGAGCCGGGTTACTGTAATAAGATGTTACAGGGTAATAATAGGATCAGGAGCCAGATTACGGTAATAAGAGGTTACAGGGCTAATAAGAGGATCAGGAGCCGAGTTACAGTAATAAGAGGTTACAGAAGTAATAAGAGGCTCAGGAGCGGGGTTACTGTAAAAATAGGTTACAGGGGTAATAAGAGGATCAGTAGCCTGTTACTGTAATAACAAGTTACAGGGGTAATAGGAGGATCAGGAGCCGGTTTACCATAATAAGTTACAGGGGTAATAAGAGAATCAGGGACCGGGTTACTGTAATAAGAGGTTACAGGGAAATAAGAGGATCAGGAGCGGGGTTACTATAATAAGTAGTTACAAGGGCAATAAGAGGATCAGGAGCTGGGTTACTGTAATAAGAGGTTACAGGGTAATAAGCGGTTCAGGAGCAGGGTTACTGTAATAAGAGGTTACAGGGGTAATAAGAGGATCAAGAGCTGGGTTACTGTAATAAGAGGCTCAGGAGCTGAGTTACTGTAATAAGATCTTATAGGGGTAATAAGAGGATTAGGAGCCTAAGAGGTTACAGGGGTAATAAGAGGATCAGGGGCCAGGTTACACTAATAAGAGTTTACAGGGTAATAAGAAAATCAGAAGCCGGGTTACTGTAATATGAGGTTACAGGGTAATAAGAGGATCAGGAGCTGAGTTACTGTAATAAGAGGTTACAGTGGTAATAAGAGAACCAGGAGCCGTGTTATGGTAATATAAAGTGAAAGGGATAATAAGAGGCTCAGGAGTCAGGTTACTGTAATAAGAGGTTAGAGGGGTAATAAGAGGATCAAGAGCCGGGTTACTGTAATAAGCGGCTCAGGAGCCGATTTACTGTAATGAGTTCTTACAGGGGTAATAAGAGAATCAGGAGCCAGGATACTGTAATTACAGGTTACAGGGGTAATGATTGGATCAGGAGCCGGCTTACTGTAATAAGAGGTTACAGGGGTAATAGGAGGATCAGGAGCCAAGTTACTGTAATAAGAGGTTACAGGGGAAATTAGAGGATCAGCAGCTGGGTTAGTTTAATAAGAGGTTACAGGGGTAATAAGAGGATCAGGAGCCGGGTTGCTGTGATAAGAGGTTACAGGGGTAATAAGAGGATCAGGAACCGGGTTACTGTAAGAAGAGGTTATAGGAGTAAGGATAGGATCAGGAGCCCGGTTACTGTAATAAGAGGTTACAGGGGTAATTAGAGGATCAGGACCCAGGTTACTGTAATAAGAGGTTACAGGGTTATAAAAGGATCAGGAGCCGGTTTATTGTAATAAGAGGTTACAGAGGTAATAAGAGGATCAGGCGCCGGGTTACGGTAATAAGAAGTTATAGGGGTAATAAGAGGATCAGGAGTCAGGTTACTGTAATAAGAGGTTGCAGCGTAATAAGAGGATCAGGAGCCTGATTACTGTAGTAAGAGGTTACAGTGGTAATTAGAGGATCAGGAACCCGGATACTGTAATAAGAGATTACAGGGGTAATAAGAGGATCAGGAGCCTGATTACTGTAGTAAGAGGTTACAGTGGTAATAAGAGGATCAGGAGGCGGGATACTATAATAAGAGATTACAGGGGTAATAAGAGGATTAGGAGTCAGGTTACGGTAATAAGAGGTTACAGGGTGATAAGAGGATCAGGAGCCGGGTTACTGTAATAAAAGGTTACATAGTAATAAGAGGATCAGGAGCCGAGTTACGGTAATAAGAGGTTACAGGGCAATAAGAGGATCAGGAGCTGAGTTACTGTAATATGAGGTTACAGGGTAATAAGAGGATCTGGAGTCAGGTTACTGTAAAAAGAGGTTACTGTGGTAATGAGAGGATCAAGAGCTGGGTTACTGTAATAAGAGGCTCAGGAGCTGAGTTACTGTAATAAGATCTTACAGGGGTAATAAGAGGATTAGGAGCCTAAGAGGTTACAGGGGTAATAAGAGGATCAGGGGCCGGGTTACACTAATAAGAGGTTACAGGGTGATAAGAAAATCAGAAGCCGGGTTACTGTAATATGAGGTTACAGGGTAATAAGAGGATCAGGAGCCGAGTTACTGTAATAAGAGGTTACAGTGGTAATAAGAGAGCCAGGAGCCGTGTTATGGTAATATAAGGTGAAAGGGATAATAAGAGGCTCAGGAGTCAGGTTACTGTAATAAGAGGTTAGAGGGGTAATAAGAGGATCAAGAGCTGGGTTACTGTAATAAGTGGCTCAGGAGCCGATTTACAGTAATAAGATCTTACAGGGGTAATAAGAGGATTAGGAGCCTAAGAGGTTACAGGGGTAATACAAAGATCAGGAGCCAGGTTATAAGAGGATTAGGAACCTAAGAGCTTACAGGGGTAATACAAAGATCAGGAGCCAGGTTACTGTAAAATGATCTTACAGGGGTAATAAGAGGATCAGGAGCCGGGATACTGTAATTACAGGTTACAGGGGTAATGATAGTATCAGGAGCCGGGTTACTGTAATGAGGGGTTTCAGGGGTAATAGGAGGATCAGGAGCCGAGTTTCTGTAATAAAAGGTTACAGGGGTAATTAGAGGATCAGGAGCTGGGTTAGTTTAATAAGAGGTTACATTGGTAATAAAAGGATCAGGAGCCGGATTACTGTAATAAGAGGTTTCAGGGGTAATAAGAGGTTATCAGGAGCCGTGTTGCTGTAATAAGAGGTTACAGGGATAATAAGAGGATCAGGAGCCGGGTTGCTGTAATAAGAGGTTACAGGGTTATAAAAGGATCAGGAGCCGGTTTATTGTAATAAGAGGTTACAGAGGTAATAAGAGGATCAGGCGCCGGGTTACGGTAATAGGAGGTTACAGGGGTAATTAGAGGATCAGGAGCTGGGTTAGTTTAATAAGAGGTTACAGGGGTAATAAGAGGCTCAGGAGCCAGGTTACTGTAATAAGAGATTACATTGGTAATAATATGATCAGGAGCCGGGTTACTGTAATAAGAGGTTACAGGGTTATAAAAGGATCAGGAACCGGGTTACTGTAATAAGAGGTTACAGAGGTAATAAGAGGATCAGGCGCCGGGTTACGGTAATACGAAGTTATAGGGGTAATAAGAGGATCAGGAGCCAGGTTACTGTAATAAGAGGTTATAGGGTAATAAGAGGATCAGGAGCCTGATTACTGTAGTAAGAGGTTACAGTGGTAATTAGAGGATCAGGAGCCGGGTCACGGTAATAAGAGGTTAGAGAGTAATAAGAGGATCAGGAGCCGTGTTACTGTAATAAGAGGTTACAGGGTAATAATAGGATTGGGAGCCAGGTTACTGTAATAAGAGGTTACAGGGTAATAAGAGGATCAGGAGCCTGATTACTGTAGTAAGAGGTTACAGTGGTAATAAGAGGATCAGGAGGCGGGATACTATAATAAGAGATTACAGGGGTAATAAGAGTATCAGGAGCCGGGGTACGGTACTAAGAGGTTAGAGGGTGGGTAATAAGAGGATCAGGAGTCAGGTTACTGTAATAAGAGGTTACAGTGGTAATAAGAGGATCAAGAGCTGGGTTACTGTAATAAGCGGCTCAGGAGCTGAGTTACTGTAATAAGATCTTACAGGGGTAATAAGAGGATTAGGAGCCTAAGAGGTTACAGGGGTAATAAGAGGATCAGGGGCCGGGTTACACTAATAAGAGGTTACAGGGTGATAAGAAAATCAGAAGCTGGGTTACTGTAATATGAGGTTACAGAGTAATAAGAGAACCAGGAGCTGTGTTATGGTAATATAAGGTGAAAGGGATAATAAGAGGCTCAGGAGTCAGGTTACTGTGATAAGAGGTTAGAGGGGTAATAAGAGGATCAAGAGCTGGGTTACTGTAATAAGTGGCTCAGGAGCCGAGTTACAGTAATAAGATCTTACAGGGGTAATAAGAGGATTAGGAGCCTAAGAGGTTACAGGGGTAATACGAAGATCAGGAGCCAGGTTACTGTAAAAAGATCTTACAGGGGTAATAAGAGGATCAGGAGCCGGGATACTGTAATTATAGGTTACAGGGGTAATAGGAGGATCAGGAGCCGAGTTACTGTAATAAGAAGTTACAGGGGTAATTAGAGGATCAGGAGCTGGGTTAGTTTAATAAGAGGTTACAGGGGTAATAAGAGGCTCAGGAGCCAGGTTGCTGTAATAAGAGGTTACAGGGGTAACAAGAGGATCAGGAGCCGGGTTACTGTAATAAGAGGTTACAGGGGTAATAAGAGGTTATCAGGAGCCGGGTTGCTGTAATAAGAAGTTACAGGGATAATAAGAGGATCAGGAGCCGGGTTGCTGTAATAAGGGGTTACAGGGGTAAAAAGAGGATCAGGAGCCGGGTTACTGTAAAAGGAGGTTACAGGGGTAATAAGATGATCAGGGGCCGGGTTACTGTAATAAGAGGTTGCAGGGGTAATAAGAGCATCAGGAGCCAGATTACTGTAATAAGAGGTTACAGGGGTAATAAGAGGATCAGGAGCTGGGTTGCTGTAATAAGAGGTATAGGGATAATAAGAGGATCAGTAGCCGGGTTGCTGTAATAAGAGGTTACTGGGATAATAAGAGGATCAGGAGCCAGGTTGCTGTAATAAGAGGTTACAGGGGTAACAAGAGGATCAGGAGCCGGGTTACTGTAATAAGAGGTTACAGGGGTAATAAGAGGTTATCAGGAGCCGGGTTGCTGTAATAAGAGGTTACAGGGATAATAAGAGGATCAGGAGCCGGGTTGCTGTAATAAGGCGTTACAGGGGTAATAAGAGGATCAGGAGCCGGGTTACTGTAAAAGGAGGTTACAGGGGTAATAAGATGATCAGGGGCCGGGTTACTGTAATAAGAGGTTGCAGGGGTAATAAGAGGATCAGGAGCCGGGTTACTGTAATAAGAGATTACAGGGGTAATAAGGGAATCAGGAGCCGGGTGGCTGTAATAAGAGGTTGCAGGGGTAATAAGGGAATCAGAAGCCGGGTTACTGTAATAAGAGGTTACAGGGGTAATAAGGGAATCAGGAGCCGGGGTACTGTAATAAGAGGTTACAGGGGTAATAAGGGAATCAGGAGCCGGGTTGCTGTAATAAGAGGTTACAGGGATAATAACAGGATCAGGAGCCAGGTTACTGTAATAAGAGATTACAGGGGTAATAAGAGGATCAGGAGCCGGGTTGCTGTAATAAGAGGTTACAGGGGTAATAAGGGAATCAGAAGCCGGGTTTCTGTGATAAGAGGTTACAGGGATAATTAGAGGATCAGGAGCCGGGTTGCTGTAATAAGGGGTTACAGGGGTAATAAGAGGATCAGGAGCCGGGTTACTGTAATAAGAGGTTACAGGGGTAATAAGAGGATCAGGGGCCGGGTTACTGTAATAAGAGGTTACAGGGGTAATAAGAGGATCAGGAGCCGTATTACTGTAATAAGAGGTTGCAGGGGTAATAAGAGGATCTGGAGCTGAATTGTTGTAATAAGAGGTTACAGGGATAATAAGAGGATCAGGAGCCGGGTTGCTGTAATAAGAGGTTACAGGGGGTAATAAGAGGATCAGGAGCTGGATTACTGTAATAAGAGGTTACAGGGGTAATAAGAGGAGCAGGAGCCGAGCTATTGTAATAAGAAATTACTGGGTAATAAGAGGATCAGGAGCCGGGTTACTGTAATAAGAGATTACAGGGGTAATAAGGGAATCAGGAGCCGGGTTGCTGTAATAAGAGATTACAGGGGTAATAATGGAATCAGGAGCCGGGGTACTGTAATAAGAGGTTACAGGGGTAATAAAGGAATCAGGAGCCGGGTTGCTGTAATAAGAGGTTACAGGGATAATAACAGGATCAGGAGCCAGGTTACTGTAATAAGAGGATCAAGAGCCGGGTTGCTGTAATAAGAGGTTACAGGGGTAATAAGGGAATCAGAAGCCGGGTTACTGTAATAAGAGGTTACAGGGTAATAAGAGGATCAGGAGTCGGGGTACTGTAATAAGAGGTTACAGGGGTAATAAGGGAATCAGTTGCCGGGTTGCTGTAATAAGAGGTTACAGGGGTAATAAGGGAATCAGGAGCCGGGTTACTGTAATAAGAGGTTACAGGGGTAATAAGGGAATCAGAAGCCGGGTTACTGTAATAAGAGGTTACAGGATAATAAGAGGATCAGGAGTCGGGGTACTGTAATAAGAGGTTACAGGGGTAATAAGGGAATCAGTTGCCGGGTTGCTTTAATAAGAGGTTACAGGGGTAATAAGGGAATCAGCAGCTGGGGTACTGTAATAAGAGGTTACAGGGGTTATAAGAGGATCAGGAGCCGGGTTACTGTAATAAGAGGTTACAGGGGTAATAAGAGGATCAGGAGCCGGGTTACTGTAATAAGAGGTTACAGGGTAATAAGAGGATCAGGAGCCGGGTTACTGTAATAAGAGGTTACAGGGGTAATAAGGGAATCAGGAGCCGGGTTACTATAATAAGAGGTTACAGGGGTAATAAGGGAATCAGCAGCCGGGGTACTGTAATAAGAGGTTACAGGGGTAATAAGGGAATCAGGAGCCGGGTTGCTGTAATAAGAGGTTACAGGCTAAGAAAGTTCTTCTGACCCAAAACAGCTTCTTTTTATACTAAAATGAATATGATTAATATATTAATAACATGTGGAAGTGTCACTTTAACTATCTAGTAGAAAATGAACTAAAATTATTCCGAGAAATTTTGTCTTGTGTAAGAAGGTTAACCCCTTAGAGCAGCTCTGGGTAATCTAGGGTTAAAAGGCACAGCGAAGGGGGTTGGGGTGAGCAGGAATGAAATTTGTGGATTCTGGCAGTGCCGCCCTGCCGTACAGCCAAAGCCAAAATCAACATTCGCAGGAAAATGGAGTCTTAGTCCACAGAAGTAGAGAGGCTGATATTCCTATTAATAAACCGCAGCCTAAATCCTGCACACTCACTCTCACATTCATTAGCTTTTCCTTGTCCTTATAATATCTGTTCGGCAGCTTCCTGACATTAGACAGAGACCCGTCACCCTCTGAAGCGGTCCTAGAGCGATTGTGCTGGAAGATAAAATCAAAATACTGTAAAGTTTTCTGCGGGATTCCTCTGCACATAACTGAGCTGAGCTGCTTTCTCGGTGGAGGAGTAGTAATGGTTACACAGCCGCAGCGCCAGAAACTTCACCCCAAATAGTTTTCTCAACAAGAACCACCAAACTCTTTTTAATTGTCCGCAGATGTAGGAAAACCGATAACCCCCTTTAAGTAATTCTAAAACTTGTAATTGAAAATCATCATTTTGTCCTCCCCTTATCGACCTCCACACTTTTCTCACATTCAGTGACAATGTCGGTTAACCCACAGAGAGAGTATTTTCTATACAGACTCCATGGCGGTACCTGACACTGCCGGTATAACACGGGCCTCAGCAGAACCATAGAAGTGGATGATGGAAATCTACAAAAAAAGGAAAAAATGATCAATTGCTTTAAAATGTTATATTAGTTTAATCAAGGACATTTATGTATTTCAGCAATGACATTAAGAGGAATTATTGCCCATGAATCAGTTTTATATTTTAAAATTGTCTCAAATGTTGTGTGATTTGTACCCTTGTTCTCGACACTTTTAATAAGTCAATGGGAAATTGAGCGCTAGGTTTATGCCATATGTATAAAATTGTTATTATTTTTTTTAATTGTGAGAAAATCGCAATACTCACTCCAGTAATCGTGTTAAAATTGGAAAACTACTTCCGACAGAAGTTTTAAGTATTTAAGGATGCACCAAATTTATCAAAGATTTTGTGACAATTTGATACATTTGGCACAAATAAAGATAATGTCCACCATATCATCTTATATTAAAAACCTGAGCAGAAATCTCCTTGGTTGCTTCAGGAACCTGACGAGAGTCCATTGACAGTCACACCCCTAACAGTTTAATTGAGCTCCTATAATGCAATGCTTTGTTTGAGCTAAACTTAAGAAAAGTTTTTTTCGACTACATTCGACCTCTATACAATAACTTTGTGGTGAGAATTGGGTGAATTTGTGAAAAAACAAACAAGGAATATAAAGCATGGGGGCAGGGACAGAGTAGCAACCTGCACCGGTATTGAGCATATGAGGTATAGGAGCCTTCATGACTACTTTATAGCACGCTCTAACAGTATTATTTAAGGATTAAACTGACCCCATATAAATCAATTTGACCCCTCTACTTCCATTTGAAGCTGGAATGCACAGGATGCTTAATCTGTTATGTTTGTCTATTCTAAAAGGAGCAGACAAACAGAAAAGATAACTGTACATGTGAATAGAGCTTTATGTGATGTCTGCATAGACACGTTACAACAGTGCTGTTTGGAGTTTATGTTAATCTATTATTTGTGCACTGTATAGCAATATTTTAAAGGATCTACATCGAATTGTGTACGTCATGACAATGTTGGGCACTGTATAGCACTATTCAAAAGAACAGTTATTTAGGCATGATATAGTACTATTTATTTGCAGTGCCATAGTTAGAGTTTGATGGGGCCTGGTGCAAAATTTGGACACGGGCCCACACCTGCATGTTGGTATGAGCCCTTTTAGCATTCTAGATCCTATAAAAACATACGTGTTTGCCCCCCATGTATTAGTGTCCTCTGTTCTGTGCACCTTTTCTGTAATAATGTCCCCTGTACTGGCCCCTTTCTGTAATAATGTCCCCCATCCTTGGCCTCTTCCTATAATAATGTCACCCATCTGTAGTAATATCCCCTGTCCTGGCCTCAACCAGTAATAATGTACTCCATCATGGGCCTCTTTCTGCAATTATGTCCCCCATCCTGGCCCCTTACTGTAATAATGTCCCCCATCCTGGGCCCCTTCTTGTAATAATGTCCCGCATTTTGGCCCCTTTCTGTAATAATGTCCCCTGTCCTGGCCTCAAGCTATATTAATGTACCCCATCCTCACCCCTTTCTGTAATAATGTCCCCCATCCAGGATCCTTTCCTGTAATCCTGTCCCCCATTGTCGCACATTTCTGTAATAATGTCCCCCATCCTAGGCTGCTTCCTGGTATAATGTCCCCTGTCACGGCCCCTTCGTAGAATAATATCCCCCTTCCTCTGCCCTTTTCTGTAATAATGTCCCCCATCATTGACCTCTTCCTTTAATAATGTCACCCATCTGTAGTAATAGCCCCTGTCCTGGCCTCAACCAGTAATAATGTACTCCATCATGGGCCTCTTTTTGTAATTATGTCCCCCATCCTGGCCCCTTACTGTAATAATGTCCCCCATCCTGGGCCCCTTCTTGTAGTAATGTCCCGCATTTTGGCCCCTTTCTGTAATAATGTCCCCTGTCCTGGCCTCAAGCTATAATAATGTACGTCATCCTGGCCCCTTTCTGTAATAATGTCCCCCATCCAGGATCCATTCCTGTAATTTTGTCCCCCATTCTGGCACATTTCTGTAATAATGTCCCCCTTCCTAGGCTGCTTCCTAGTATAATGTCCCCTGTCGCGGCCCCTTCGTAGAATAATATCCCCCTTTCTCTGCCCTTTTCTGTAATAATGTCCCACATCCTGGGTCCCTTCCTGTAATAATGTCTCCCATTTTCAGCCCCTTTCTATAATGATGCCCCTAATAATGCCCCTTTCTGTTATAATGTTCCCTGTCCTGGCCTTAATCTGTAATTATGCTCTCCATCCTGGGCCCCTTCCTGTAATAATGTCCTTCTTTCTGGTCCTCTTCCAGTAATAATATCCTCCTTCCTGGGCACCTTCATGCAATAATGTCCTTCACCATCCTGGACCCCTACCAGTAATAATGTCCCCTATACCTGGGCCCCTTTCAGTAATAATGTCCTTCTCCCTGGGCCCCTTCCTGTAATAATGTCCTCCACTCTGCCTCTCTTTCCCAACACATTTAAAATAAATAAATAATTCTCCTTATCTTTCCCCCGCTCCTACAATGCACGGCATCCTTGACCATAGCCGGCGCAGAGGCTGGCAGCTGACTTCAGTGTGCTGTGCTCACCATGGAAGGCACATGATGTCACTGCCATGTGCCGGATGCACATACAGCTGAAATAGCCACAAGCATTGGCAGGCCCCCCATGCAGTTGCACCTTCTGGGCCCATGAGTGGGGGAGCCGGTGCCAGCTCCCGCGAGTGGGCCCCCCACTTACTCAGGGCCCCGGTACTTGCAATACTTACCTCTCCCTGTTCCTCCGCAGCTCTGGTGTCTTCCGCTTCATCTGACTGTGTGACGTTTCAGGGCAGAGGGTGCGATGACATCACTACAGCGCTCCCTCTGTGCTGAGCATTCACAGTGCAGAGAGCGGGAAGACGGCGACACTGAGGAGTCTGGAGCAGAGCAGCAGCCAGCGAGGAGAGGTGAGTATTAGATTTTTTTTTTTCTGTATGGATCATTATATGGGGCCCATTCTCTATGGAGCAATAAATGGGGCCCATTATGTATGGAGAAATATATGGGACCCATTATGTATGGATCATTATATGGGGCCCATTATGTATGGAGCATTATATGGGGTCCATTATTCTGTAAGGAGCATTTAATGGGGTCCATTATTCTATATGGAGCATTTAATGGGGTCCATTATTCTGTATGGAGCATTATATAGGGAGTCATTATTCTGTATGGAGCACTATATGGGACTCATTATACTGTATGAAGCAATATATGGGGCTCAGTATACTGTATGGAGCACTATATGGAGCCCATTTTACTGTGTGGAGCACTATATGAAGCCCATTTTACTGTATGGAGCACTATATGGAGCCCATTATTCTGTATGGAGCACTATATGGGACTCATTATACTGTATGAAGCAATATATGGGGCTCAGTATACTGTATGGAGCACTATATGGAGCCCATTTTACTGTGTGGAGCACTATATGGGGCCTATTTTACTGTATGGAGCACTATATGGGACCCATTATTCTGTATGGAGCAATATGTGGGGCTCATTATACTGTATGAAGCAATACAGTGGTGGCCAAAAGTATTGGCACCCCTGCAATTCTGTCAGATAATACTCAATTTCTTCCTGAAAATGATTGCAATCACAAATTCTTTGGTATTATTATCTTCATTTAATTTGTCTTCAATGAAAAAACACAAAAAGAATTGTCCTAAAGCCAAATTCGATATAATTCCACACCAAACCTAAAAAAGGGGGTGGACAAAAGTATTGGCACTGTTTGAAAAATCATGTGATGCTTCTCTAATTCGTGTAATTAACAGCACCTGTAACTGAGCTGTGGCACCTAACAGGTGTTGGCAATAACTAAATCACACTTGCAGCCAGTTAACATGGATTAAAGTTGACTCAACCTCTGTCCTGTGTCCTTGTGTGTACCACATTGAGCATGGAGAAAAGAAAGAAGACCAAAGAACTGTCTGAGGACTTGAGAAACCAAATTGTGAGGAAACATGAGCAATCTCAAGGCTACAAGTCCATCTCCAAAGACCTGAATGTTCCTGTGTCTTCCGTGCGCAGTGTCATCAAGAAGTTTAAAGCCCATGGCACTGTGGCTAACCTCCCTAGATGTGGACGCAAAAGAAAAATTGACGAGAGATTTCAACGCAAGATTGTGCGGATGGTGGATAAAGAACCTCGACTAACATCCAAACAAGTTCAAGCTGCCCTGCAGTCAGAGGGTACAACAGTGTCAACCCATACTATCCGTCGGCGTCTGAATGAAAAGGGACTGTATGGTAGGATACCCAGGAAGACCCCACTTCTTACCCCGAGACATAAAAAAGCCAGGCTGGAGTTTGCCAAAACTTACCTGAGAAAGTCTAAAACATTTTCGAAGAATGTTCTCTGGTCAGATGAGACAAAAGTAGAACTTTTTGGGAAAAAGCATCAACATAGAGTGTACAGGAAAAAAAAGAGGCATTCAAAGAAAAGAACACGGTCCCTACAGTCAAACATGGCGGAGGTTCCCTGATGTTTTGGGGTTGCTTTGCTGCCTCTGGCACTGGACTGCTTGACCGTGTGCATGGCATTATGAAATCTGAAGACTACCAACAAATTTTGCAGCATAATGTAGGGCCCAGTGTGAGGAAGCTGGGTCTCCCTCAGAGGTCATGGGTCTTCCAGCAGGACAATGACCCAAAACACACTTCCAATAGCACTATAAAATGGTTTGAGAGAAAGCAGTGGAGACTTCTAAGGTGGCCAGCAATGAGTCCTGACCTGAATCCCATAGAACACCTGTGGAGAGATCTCAAAATGGCAGTTTGGAGAAGGCACCCTTCAAATATCAGGGACCTGGAGCAGTTTGCCAAAGAAGAATGGTCTACAATTCCAGCAGAGCATTGTAAGAAACTCATTGATGGTTACCAGAAGCGGTTGTTCGCAGTTATTTTGGCTAAAGGTTGTGCAACCAAGTATTAGGCTGAGGGTGCCAATACTTTTGTCCGGCCCATTTTTGGAGTTTTGTGTGAAATGATCAATGATTTGATTTTTGCTTCATTCTCTTTTGTGTTTTTTCCTTGCAAGCAAATTAAATGAAGATAATAATACCAAAGAATTTGTGATTGCAATCATTTTCAGGAAGAAACTGAGTATTATCTGACAGAATTGCAGGGGTGCCAATACTTTTGGCCACCACTGTATATGGGGCTCATTATACTGTATGGAGCACTACATGGTGCCCATAATACTGTATGGAGGACAATGTAGTACCCATAATACTTTATGGAGGACTATACTGTACGGTCTAAAATTAAAACTTTTGAATCCCCCCAGGTCACACACTGTGCGCTGTGAGGATTTGCCGGTTTCTGAGCTATTGTAGAATTTACAATAGATATCACTCATGTAATGTAAGAAGTAAGTGAAATCTTCGGCATTGTACTATACCTATATTTCTCTGCCGTATCTGTGCATCATGAATCGTGGCATTAAAGGGGCCCACTGAAACTCTTTTGCCTGGGGCCCATGAAAACCTGGAGCAGACCCTGACTATGACAATGTTATATTTGCATTGTAAAGAAGTATTTTTTGTGTATTGTAAGGAAGATCATTTGTGTTAGTTTTGAAGTTACTTTCCATTTTTGTCTTGTGGTATTAGTTGCTGTTTTTGATGCCAAATTCTTCAAAATGGTGCATGTGATTCATGAATTCATGGCTCAAAGTCAAAATTGGTCTCTTTTTTCTGTCTTTAAACTGGTTTTGACACTTTTTGGCTACAAAAGTTACACATTTCACAAAATGGGGCAACGGTTTCACCAAAATACTGGCATACTCAGGAATACACCAGAGGAGGAACTGAAGTAAAGTTGTGCCAAATTTTGCTACCATTTAAAAAGTTGTAATTGACGAATCAGGCAAAATCATCTGGAATCGCTAAACTCCACCAACAAAGCAGAAAATAAAAAACACAACAGGTGACCACTGTGGTAAAGCGACAAACTCGGCTGTAGGCGGAGGTAAACACAGGACACTGTCTCTTTAAATTTTGAGTTTGTTTATTCAGCGTCATAAACTACCCAGTGGTCCATAAAGAAAAAAAACACAGCCCATTCGGCTAAAGTGGGAAAACAAAATACAAAACTTGCGGCACAGTCCGTATATCGGCAAAGGTCTGGCCACTCAGGATTAGGCACATGCGGTTCTGCACAGCACATGTGAGCTCCTCTCTGGAGCAGGTTTTCCCCAGGTACTGAACACACCTGAGTGTCAAGGCTAGCTATTTGAAGCCCAGAGCACTCCCTGGATTGGAGATATGGTGGATGACGTCCCACCCTGCACTTCGTCATCCACTAAAAACATTCCCTTGCAAAACCTGGGCCGTTAACCCTCTCTGCACTTAGTGTGCAGGAGAAACTTCCATGTTTTCATATCACTGAGGCTGACAGCCTCAGTGACACATATCTCTCTTCCAATACACTGCCAGTGACTTTTTTACATATCCCCCCCCCTCTGCCCAAAGCCGGGGGATTTGGCACCTTCACTCGTTAGACAGCGAAGTCTGGACAGAGCATTGGCATTAGCATGCACTTTCCCAGGCCTGTGCTCCACCAAAAAACTAAAGTCCTAGATGACCAGGAACCACCTGGTCACCCGGGCATTTTTCCCCATCCCTTCCCTCATCCATCTCAGGGAGGCATGATCTGAGACCAGTCTGAATTTGCGGCCCAACTGGCAGTACCTAAGGGTGTCAACCACCCACTTGATGGACAGGCACTCCTTTTCCACAATTGCATAGTTCTTTTCGCAGGCCGAGAGTTTTCTGCTCAGGTATAGAATGGGATGTTCCTCCCCATTTACCTCCTGCGATAAGACGGCTCCTATGCCGACGTCTGAGGCGTCCGTCTGGAGCACAAACTCTTTACGGAAGTCAGGTGCTATCAAGACGGGCTGGTTACACAGGGTGTGTTTCAGCTCCTGGAGCGCTATCTCTGCCTCAGAAGACCACTTAGCCATTGCCGTCTTTGTACCTCTAAGTAGGTGTGTCAGGGGTGCCGCTAGTGTGGTGAAATTCGGGATAAATAGCCGATAATACCCCACGATTCCCAGAAAGACCCATACCTGTTTCTTGGAGGCCGGTTGCGGGCAATTCTGGATTGCCTCAACCTTGTTCATCTGCGGTTTTATTTCGCCCCTTCCAAAAATGTAGCCCAAGTAATTCGCCTTTTCCTTTCCTATGGCGAATTTTCTTGGGTTTATAGTAAACCCAGCATTTATCAATGCATCCAGTAGAGCCTGGACCTTCTGCAGGTGAGTTCCCCAATCTGGGCTGAAAATCACAATGTCGTCAAGATAAGTGGCAGTGTATTTCTTATATGAGCCCACAATCCGGTCCACGGCCCTCTGAAAGGTAGCTGGGGCTCCCTGTAGTCCGAACGGCATCTTGGTCTGTTGAAAACACCTGTCGGGTGTAGAGAAGCCCTTTTTCTCCTTGGCACCTGGGGCCAGGCGAATTTGTCAGTACCCTTTTGTTAGGTCCAGGATAGTGATGTACCTGGAAGGCCCCAGCCTCTCAATAAGCTCATCGACCCGGGGCATCGGGTAGGCGTCAAACTTTGACACGTCATTTAGCTTCCTGTAATCATTACAGAAACTCCATTCTCCATCCGGCTTGGGTACAAGAACAATCGGGCTGGACCAGCCACTCTTAGACTCCTCGATAACGCCCAAGCTCAACATTCTCCTCACCTCCTTGGAGACCACCTCGCGGATGGTTTCGGGAATCCAATACAGCCTCTGGCTCACCCATACGTGCGGTTCCATCAGGATCTCATGCTCCACAACGTGCGTACACCCGGGCAATTCTGAGAACAGGTCTCCGTTTCTCTGCAAGAGTTCTCGGCACTGTCGTTTTTGGGCCAATGACAGTGTCTCTGCCACTGTGATGTCCTTGACCCTTGCTTCAGGATTGGCCCCTAGACACGTAGCTTCCACTGGTTCCCCGTCCTGCCACAGCTTAAGTAAGTTGATGTGGTAGATCTGGTAGAGCTTCCTTCTACCCGGCTGGTGGACTTTGTAATTAACTTCACTCAGCTTCTCAATCACTTCGTACGGCCCTTGCCATTTAGCAAGGAACTTACTCTCAACCATGGGCACCAACACTAACACCCGATCTCCCGGGCTGAATTGTCTCAGCAATGTGGGCCGATTGTAGACCCTCGCCTGAGCTTCTTGTGCCTGTAGAAGGCTCTCCTTCATGATTGGCATCACCCTTTCGATCCAGTCCTGCATTTGGGCCACATGCTTGATGACACTCTTGTGCGGTGTAGCCTCTATTTCCCAGGTCTCCTTTGCTATGTCCAGAAGTTCCCGAGGGTGTCATCCATATAGCAGTTCAAACGACGAGAACCCTGTAGAGCTCTGGGGAACTTCCCTAATTGAGAACAGCAGGTATGGCAACAGGCAATCCCAGTTTCAGCCATCCTTCTCCACAACTTTCTTCAACATCGACTTCAAGGTCTTGTTGAAACGCTCTACCAGTCTGTCCATCTGCGAGTGGTATACAGACGTTCGGAGTTGTGTAATTTTGAGGGCCTTACACAACTCCCTCATCACTTTCGACATTAACGGAGTCCCCTGGTTGGTCAGAATTTCCTTTAGCAGACCCATCCGGGAGAAAATATGCACCAGTTCTCTGGCGATACTTCTGGCAGAGGAATTCCTTAATGGTACCGCTTCCGGATACCGAGTTGCATAGTCCAATACAACCAGAATATATTGGTGCCCTCGGGCGGATTTCACCAGGGGCCCGACAAAGTCCATGGCAATCCTGTCAAATGGGACCTCTATGATAGATAATGGCACTGGGGGGCTGCGGAAATTGTACACGGGAGCCGTTAGCTGACAGGTGGGACAGGACTGGCAGTAGTTCACAATCTTCCGGTGACATCCAGGCCTGTAGAACCTCTGTAGGACCAGTTCCTGAGTCTTGTCTATCCCTAGATGCCCACCCAAGATGTGAGAATGGTCCAGGCCTAACACTCTACGCCTATAGGTTGCCGGCACTACGAACTCCTCTATTAATTCCCCTTTTGGGTTAGTGACCCCATAAAGAAGCTCCCCATTAAGTTACAAATATGGGAACCTGGTGTCAGCCCCCGGCTCTTGGGCAACCCCATTGATCACAGATACATTGTCAAAGGCATACTTCAAAGTAAGATCCTGCATCTGTGCAGTACCAAAGTTCCCCTCAGACACCCCCAAGTCCGGAACCTCGTCCTCTGGAGTCACCACCTCGTCTTCGTCCCCTGCAAGGACACACAGGGGAAAGTCCTCTGATTCAGACTGCGACGGTGATGCATCATGGTGTAACGGGCTCCCAGTTGAGACACTTGGCACCCCCGCTTTCCGCCACAAGTCCCAGAACAGACTGAAGTCCAGCCCTATTATCACCAGGTAGAGCAGATCCCTAACCACCCCAACCTCATGGGACTCAGCTCCACAGTCAGCGTGTATTATCACTCTGGCAATAGGGCAATCCTTTGCGTCCCCGTGTATGCACCGCACACCCACGTTTTTCCCAGGGATCAACTGGTGTCAGAGCGTGGCCCTTATGAGAGTCACCAAACTACCTGAGTCTAGGAGTTATGCCACCAGTGCCCCATTAATGGTCACCAGACACGACTGTGGCCCTTCACTGGGCTAATAGTCCACACTGCAAGTGGGGTAGGCATAGTAGGAACAGCGACGTTCCAGGCTACAGTCCATTTGTTCAGATGTCAGAGGGCAGCTACATAGCCTGGGCCGTGACACCACAAACAAATAATCTCTCCCGAGGGGACCTTGGGCACCATCTTCCCCGTCCCTTTGGACCTTGGACGCGGCACCCGCCTTTTGGGCCTCTGCCCCCGACTGGGACCCCCAGTATGGAGTGGGCTGTTTTCCCACGGAACTCTCGACCCCCTGGTACCTCTCAACCAGTCTGACCAGTTCATCAGCGTTACGGGGATCACCCTGGGCAACCCAAGTCTTTACTGGCCTTGGTAAGGAGTGCACGAATCGATGTATCACTACTCGCTCTATGATCTGGGCCGGGGTAGAAAATTTCGGTTGCAGCCATTTTTGCACCAGGTGCAACAGGTCAAACATTTGTGAACGCGGTGGTTTCTCGCGGTGATACGCCCAGCAATGGACGCGCTGTGCCCTGAAGTCATTGTTACCCCCAAGAGTGGCAAAATTTCAGCCTTAAATTTTGCACACTCTTTGGCGTCCTGCATGGTTAATTCACAATACGCCTTCTGGGGTTCCATCATCAGGTATGGCGCCAACACCTCTGCCCATTGCTCTGGTGGAAGCCTCTCCCTCTCGGTGACCCTCTCAGAAAAGCTTCTACATCATCACCCGGGGTCATTTTCTGCAGCCCTCTCCTTACCGCCTTTCGGACAGCAAAGTCCTCCACTGACCTTATCATTAGAGCTGTTGCCGAGCCACGGATCGTCTCTGCGAGCAAATCGATCTGCTACTGCTGTTATCGGCACTGGGCCTGTTGGGCCTGCTGCTGGAGCTGCTGCATTAGCAACTTAGTGGTCTCCTGTTGCGCCATCTGCTGTTGCTGTAGCATCTGCTGGTGCTGCGCCTCCATTTTGTCCGGCATCACTTGCTGGCTTATGGCCGACTTCACCCAGGACATGCAGCCCCTCCTGTAACAGTCACATGTGTTCGCTGGGAGTTTTGCCTGCATTCTCCACCACTTGTGGTAAAACGACAAGCTCTGCTGTAGGCAGAGGTAATCATAGGACACTGTCTCTTTAAATTTCAGGTTAGTTTATTCAGCGTCATAAACTACCCAGTAGTCCATAAAGAATAAAACACAGCCCATTCAGCTAAAGTGGCAAAATAAAATACAAAACTTGCAGCAAAGTCCATATATCGGCCAAGGTCTGGCCATTCAGGATTAGGCACACACAGTTCAGCACAGTGTAACGGGTCTGGGAGGCGGAACCTCTGAGCTACTATACAAGGGGGCGGTCCTTGTAAGGGAGCGGGTGGCGACCAGGGTAGACGGGCAGGCAGTCACAGCAGGTGACCGGGACAGTCTTTGAGTGAACGGGCTGGAGGTCACGGCAAGTGACCGGGGCAGTCTCTGGATGAACGGGCAGGAGATCACGGCAAGTGACCGGGGCAGTCTCTGGATGAACGGGCAGGAGGTCACGGCAAGTGACCGGGGCAGTCTCTGGGTAAAGGGTAGGTACGACCTGTGATGGCAGAGCCTCCAGGTAGGCTAGCAGGCAGATGGTAGATGTGAGCTCCCAGGTGAGCAAGCGAGAGTCTCTGGAATGGCAGGTGGTCACAGCACGTGACGGCGGAGCCTCCAGGTAGGCTAGCAGGCAGGTAACAGGTGTGCGCTCCCAGGTGAGCGGGCAGGAGTCTCTGGAATGGCAGGTGGTCACAGCACGTGACGGCGGAGCCTCCAGGTAGGCTAGCAGGCAGGTAGCAGGTGTGCGCTCCCAGGTGAGCGGGCAGGAGTCTCTGGAATGGCAGGTGGTCACAGCACGTGACGGCGGAGCCTCCAGGTAGGCTAGCAGGCAGGTAGCAGATGTGCGCTCCCAGGTGAGCGGGCAAGCTGGTCCATAGACAGACTGACAGGAGTTGGAGGGCAGACCGTCGGACCTCAGGCTAGCAGGCAGGTAGCAGAGGAGCGCTCCCAGGTGAGCGGGCAAGCTGGTCCTTAGACAGACTGACAGGAGTCGGTAGGCAGACCGTCGGACCTCAGGCTAGCAGGCAGGTAAGCAGAATATCAGGCAGGAATCAGACAGCAAACTGGCAGGAATCTGGCAGGTAACTGGCAACGGGACCTGAGGGCTGAAGCAGAGTAGTGAACAGTGCAACAACATTGCTCGGGCACCTCCATTTTGGAGGAGGTGCCTTATATATGGTGAAGTCCTCCGGCCATTGGCCGGGGACTCCTTAGGACGGCGCGCGCGGCCCCTTTAAGAGGGAGGGAGCGCGCGCGCGCCCTAAGCACAGTGGCCGGGAAGGAGCGCGCGCTGCCAGCAGAGCGGGAGGAGGACGCCGGGCTCGGAGCAGAGGGGTGAGGGGAGCAGCGTCCCTGCCTAGCAGAGGGCAGGGACGCCGGCGCTACAGTACCCCCCCCTTTAGGCCCCCCCTTTTTTAGGCCAGAGAGAAATTTAGCTAGGATGAGAGGGGCATGGATGTTCTCCCGGGGCTCCCACGTTCTCTCTTCAGGACCAAACCCCTTCCAATCTACTAGAAAAAAGGTCCTCCCTCTTACCCTTTTGGTGGCCAGAATGTTCTCTACCTCAAATTCGTTTTCAGCGGAAACCGGAGCAGGAGGCGTACCTGTAGACTTGGAAAAAGAGTTAAGTACCACAGGTTTGAGGAGAGATACATGGAAGGAGTTAGGGATCCGCAAGTTGGCCGGGAGCTTCAATTTATAGGCCACCGGGTTGATCTGACTGATGACCTCCAGAGGACCGATGAACCGAGGCCCTAACTTATAGGAAGGAATCTTGAGCCGGACATACTTGGACGAGAGCCAGACCTTATCCCCTGGATGGAATTGAGGAGGATCCAGACGTTTTTTGTCAGCATGTCTTTTCATACGCTCGGATGACAGAAGGAGTGCGGATCGGGTACTCTCCCATATGGAGGAAAATTTGTTAACAAGAGATTCCACAGCCGGATTGTCCACCGAGGTGGAGACGGGAAATGGGATCCGAGGATGCTGACCGAAGACAACAAAAAACGGGGATTTGGAGGAAGATTCGCTCTCGTGATTGTTGTAAGAAAATTCGGCCCATGGCAGGAGATCCACCCAGTCTGAATGGTGGGCATTAACGAAGTGCCGGAGGTAACTGGTCAGGTTCTGATTGATCCGCTCCACTTGACCATTAGACTGTGGGTGGTAAGCGGAGGAGAAGTGCAGGGTGACGTCTAGCAGTTTACAAGTGGCTCTCCAGAAGCGTGAGGTGAACTGTACCCCACGATCCGACACGATGTGGAGGGGCAGGCCATGAAGACGGAAGACGTGGCGGATAAAGTCTTTAGCCAGCTCGGGTGCAGACGGGAGGCCTGGCAGGGGAACGAAATGAGCCATCTTGGAAAAGCGGTCAGCGACCACCCAAATGACCGTACAACCGGCAGAGACGGGGAGATCAGTTATAAAGTCCATTGCTATATGCTGCCAGGGGGCAGCAGGTACTGGGAGCGGAAGGAGGCGACCGGCTGGCAGATGTCTCGGAACCTTGTTGCGGGCGCAGGACACACAGGCAGAAACAAAGTCTATTACGTCCTTGTGCAGGGTAGGCCACCAGTAGTGCCGGGTAATAAGCTGGAGGGTCTTTTTCTGACCGGCGTGGCCAGCTAGTTTAGACGAGTGACCCCAGTGTAGGATCTTCTCCCGATCAGGTACTGATACGAACGTCTTACCGGGAGGGAGACGATTTAGACTCACGGGAGCCACCTGCATTACTCTGGCGGGATCGATGATGTGTTTCGGTTCCTCCTCGAGATCAGACACCAGAAAGGATCGGGACAAGGCGTCCGTCTTGATGTTTTTGTCAGCCGGGCGAAAATGAAGAATAAAATCAAAGCGAGCAAAAAACAAGGACCACCGAGCTTGGCGCGGGTTAAGTCTCTGGGCATGCTGGAGGTAAGCCAAGTTCTTGTGGTCAGTGTAAATTATTACCGGGTGAAGAGCCCTTTCGAGCAGGTAACGCCACTCCTCCAATGCCAGCTTTATGGCCAATAACTCTCGATCTCCTATGGAATAGTTGCGCTCAGAAGAGGAGAAGAGTTTGGAGAAGAAGCCACAAGTTACCATTCTCCCGGAAGATGATTTTTGGGTAAGTACCGCTCCGGCTCCAGAGGAGGAGGCGTCAACCTCCAGGAAGAACTGCTTGTTGCCATCTGGGCGATGCAGCACCGGGGCGGAAGAGAAGGCCTGTTTTAAGGAAAGAAAGGCCTCCTCTGCTTCAGGTGGCCACTCTCTGGGATTAGTGCCCTTACGGTTGAGCGCGGAAATTGGGGCAGTCCGGGAAGAGAAGTGCGGTATGAAGAGGCGGTAGTAGTTGGCGAAGCCCAGGAACCGCTGAATGGCCTTCAACCCCTCCGGTCGGGGCCATTTCTCGATGGCAGACAGTTTCTCTGGATCCATTCGAAGGCCGGTCTGAGAAATAATGTAGCCCAAAAACGGAAGCGAGGTCTGCTCAAAGAGACACTTCTCATATTTAGCGAAGAGGTGATTCTGCCTGAGCCTGAGCAGGACCTGACGAACGTCTCTCCGGTGAGTCTGGAGATCCGGAGAGAAGACCAAGATGTCGTCCAGGTACACCACTACGCAGGAGTAGAGAAGATCCCGGAAGATGTCATTGACCAACTCTTGAAAGACGGCAGGAGCGTTACAGAGACCAAAGGGCATTACCAGATATTCATAGTGGCCGTCCCGGGTGTTGAATGCAGTCTTCCATTCATCCCCTTGACGGATACGGACCAGGTTGTACGCCCCACGGAGGTCCAGTTTGGTGAAGATTCTAGCCCCCCTCAGACGATCAAATAATTCTGGAATGAGCGGAAGGGGGTACTTATTCTTCACCGTGATCTGGTTAAGGCCTCTATAGTCTATACAGGGACGGAGAGAGCCGTCCTTCTTTTTTACGAAAAAGAAGCCTGCTCCCGCCGGGGAGGTAGATTTCCGGATGAATCCCCTGGCCAAATTCTCCTCAATATATTCGGACATCGACCGGGTCTCAGCAGCGGACAATGGGTAAATACGCCCACGGGGAGGCGTAGTACCGGGTAACAGGTCGATAGGACAGTCGTATGGTCTATGAGGGGGTAATGTCTCTGCCTCCTTTTTATTAAAGACATCAGCAAATGACCAATAGGGAATCGGAAGTCCAGGTAGATTAGTTGGGGTAGGAGAAGGACGGGCGGGATGAACAGGAACCAAACAAGTCTTATGACAGTCCTGTCCCCAGCGAAGGACTTCTCCGGTCTGCCAGTCAAGCACGGGTGCATGTCTCTGGAGCCAAGGTAGACCTAGTAAGAGGGCGTGAGAGAGTCCAGGCAGAACATGAAAAGCGATGCTCTCAGAATGCAGCATTCCCACCTGCAGAGTTACGGATTCGGTGATGAGTTGGATGGGACGTGGTAAGAGGCCCCCATCCACAGCAGCGACAGATAATGGTATAGCCAGAGGTTTGGTGGGAATGCGGTATTTTTCTACCAGGGCCTGTGAAATAAGATTCCCGGCTGCTCCAGAGTCAAGTTGGGCTAGTTCGAAATAACGATTCTCCCCGCAGATAATTGAGACTGACAGCAGCAGAGATGGAGAGGATTTATTCTTGTCTAGGTCGACCTCTCTGAGCGAACCTAGACACAGGCGTTTCCCGACCTCTCCGGGCAGGTACGGATCCGGTGCTCCTTACTGCCACAGTAGAAGCAGCTCCCCTCGGCACGGCGTAAGTCCTGACGGGTTTTGACCATCTTGGTCTGGTCGACCTGCATAGGCTCAGGAGAGTGTACCTGGGGAGAAACGGAGGGAGTGACGGATTTCTGAAAAGTAGGAGCTAGACGTGGAAACCTCCTCTCACGGGTGACTTCTTTGGCACACTCCTGGAACCGTAGGTCAATCCGGGTGGCAAGAGTTATTAGGTCATCGAGAGTGGTAGGAATGTCTCGACTGGCAAGTTCATCTTTAATACGGCCAGACAGACCCTCCCAGAAGACAGATACCAGAGCTTCGTTATCCCAGGCCAGCTCCGAGGCAAGGGTACGGAACCTTATGGCATATTGGCCCACGGTGAGACTTCCCTGACGGAGGCGTAGCAGAGATGATGCGGATGAGGTCTTCCGTCCAGGTTCGTCGAAGACTTTCCGGAAAGCCGTGAGAAAGGCAGGCAAGTCGGACACCAGGGGGTCTCCTCTCTCCCATAGAGGATTTAGCCAGGCCAGGGCCTCCCCGGTGAGATGGGACATGATGAAGGCAATTTTGGCCTGGTCGGAGTTAAACTGGTGGGACAGGAGTTCAAAGTGCAGGGTGCACTGATTTATAAAGCCCCGAGCCTGAGCGGAGTCGCCTCCGAAGCGAGGAGGTGCAGGAAGCCGGGGTCCGGGGTAGGATACCATAGTATTGGTGGGCAGCGGAGCTGCCGGATTGCGAGTCATGGCTCTGGCGGTGGTTGCTGGTGGAGCAGTCAGAGTGTCCAGGCGAGTATTGACATTCCGCAGGTGACCCAGGATGGACTCCTGTTGGGACCTCTGATGGGACAGTTCATGACACAGGTCCGAGAGTGAGGGAGCTTGGGTACCACCGGGTTCCATGGCCCGAGCAAACTGTAACGGGTCTGGGAGGCGGAACCTCTGAGCTACTATACAAGGGGGCGGTCCTTGTAAGGGAGCGGGTGGCGACCAGGGTAGACGGGCAGGCAGTCACAGCAGGTGACCGGGACAGTCTCTGAGTGAACGGGCTGGAGGTCACGGCAAGTGACCGGGGCAGTCTCTGGATGAACGGGCAGGAGATCACGGCAAGTGACCGGGGCAGTCTCTGGATGAACGGGCAGGAGGTCACGGCAAGTGACCGGGGCAGTCTCTGGGTAAAGGGTAGGTACGACCTGTGATGGCAGAGCCTCCAGGTAGGCTAGCAGGCAGATGGTAGATGTGAGCTCCCAGGTGAGCAAGCGAGAGTCTCTGGAATGGCAGGTGGTCACAGCATGTGACGGCGGAGCCTCCAGGTAGGCTAGCAGGCAGGTAACAGGTGTGCGCTCCCAGGTGAGCGGGCAGGAGTCTCTGGAATGGCAGGTGGTCACAGCACGTGACGGCGGAGCCTCCAGGTAGGCTAGCAGGCAGGTAGCAGGTGTGCGCTCCCAGGTGAGCGGGCAGGAGTCTCTGGAATGGCAGGTGGTCACAGCACGTGACGGCGGAGCCTCCAGGTAGGCTAGCAGCCAGGTAGCAGATGTGCGCTCCCAGGTGAGCGGGCAAGCTGGTCCATAGGCAGACTGACAGGAGTTGGAGGGCAGACCGTCGGACCTCAGGCTAGCAGGCAGGTAGCAGAGGAGTGCTCCCAGGTGAGCGGGCAAGCTGGTCCTTAGACAGACTGACAGGAGTCGGTAGGCAGACCGTCGGACCTCAGGCTAGCAGGCAGGTAAGCAGAATATCAGGCAGGAATCAGACAGCAAACTGGCAGGAATCTGGCAGGTAACTGGCAACGGGACCTGAGGGCTGAAGCAGAGTAGTGAACAGTGCAACAACATTGCTCGGGCACCTCCATTTTGGAGGAGGTGCCTTATATATGGTGAAGTCCTCCGGCCATTGGCCGGGGACTCCTTAGGACGGCGCGCGCGGCCCCTTTAAGAGGGAGGGAGCGCGCGTGCGCCCTAAGCACAGTGGCCGGGAAGGAGCGCGCGCTGCCAGCAGAGCGGGAGGCGGACGCCGGGCTCGGAGCAGAGGGGTGAGGGGAACAGCGTCCCTGCCTAGCAGAGGGCAGGGACGCCGGCGCTACACACAGCACGTGTGAGCTTCTCTCTGGAGCAGGTTTTCCCCAGGAACTGAACATATCTGAGTGTCAAGGCAAGCTATTTAGAGCCCAGAGCACTCCCTGGATTGGAGATATGGTGGATGACGTTCCGCCCTGCACTTCGTCATCCACTAAAAACATTCCCTTGTAAACCTGTGCCATTAACCCTCTCTGTACTTAATGTACAGGAGAAACTTCCATGTTTTTACATCCCTGAGGCTAACAGCCTCAGTGACACAGTTGGGAGATACCTAGCATGACGCATGGAGGCGGATGCATCTTGTGAAATCCTCTTGATTCATTAACATTAAGAGGCGTGTACCTCCTACTGAATAAGGAACGGCTAACTCCAAGACACCCCCTCATTAAAACCGGTGAGAAAATCTGTGGTTTTGATGAATCAGGACAATAGTTTTATGAATATTTTAATGAAATGTTTTTTGACACTGTATGGCAGAATTATTTTGGGATTATATAGCGCTCACATTCAAATACATAGTAACATAGTAACATAGTTTGTAAAGCCGAATAAAGACTTGCGTCCATCAAGTTCGACCTGTGAGTTCTGTAATTGCTAAAGTTGATCCAGAGGAGGGCAAAAACCCCAAATGATTTAGCCAATCTTCACCTGAGGAAAAATTCCCTCCCGACTCTGAAACCAGCAGTCAGAATAAATCCCTGTATCAACCTACTATTTTATTTTATTTTTAAGTATATGCTGAAATCTGCCTGGTATCTAGAAATGCATCCAGTCCCCGCTTGAACTGGTGTAGTGAATCTGACATTACCATCTCCTCACTCAGTGAATTCCATATTCTCACTGCTCTTACCGTAAAGAACCCCTTCCTATGCTGGTGCTGAAACCTTTTCTCTTCCAGTCTTAGTGAGTGCCCTCTTGTTACCGTAATATCCCTCCTTTTGAACAAATCCCGGGCAAGATCTCTATACTGTCCCCTAACATATTTGTACACATTAATTATGTCCCCCCTCAACCTTCTCTTTTCTAGGCTGAATAGTCCTAGTTTTGCCAACCTCTCTGGGTATTGCAGTCCCTCCATTCCCTTTATTAATTTTGTTGCCCTCCTTTGTACCTTTTCAAGCTCATTTATATCCTTTCTATATATTGGGGCCCATAACTGAGCACAGTATTCCAAGTGTGGTCTGACCAGTGCTTTGTACAGTGGAAGAACAATGTTCTCATCCTTTGCAGCTATACCTCTTCTGATACATCCCATTACCCTGTTTGCCCTTACAGCAGCGGCCTGACTTTGGGCACTCCAATTTAGTTTGCTATCAATCAAAATGCCCAAGTCCTTCTCCATCTCTGAATTCCCCAATGATTTCCCATTCAGTGAGTACTGGTGACTTCCATTTTTCCTTCCCATATGTATGACCTTACATTTCTCCTCGTTAAACCTCATTTGCCATTTAATGCTCCACCTACCCAGCTTATCCAAATCCCTCTGTAGGTCTGCACTGTCCTCTTTTGTATTAATTGTTTTACATAACTTTGTGTCATCTGCAAATATTGATATTTTACTATTTATCCCGTTGATACCTTATAGCAGTATAATATTGGGAATGTATGGAACCATTTTTTTCAGTAGTATTTCTTGGGAGTATTTGGCAGTGTTATTTAAGCACTGTATGGCGATAATTTATGTGGTTTGTAGGAAATATTTTTATGACTGTAAAAGTAGTAATTTGACGAGATTATATGGCAGTATTATTTATGTAGTGTACAATAAATGTAAGATTTTGCAAATGCATGTTTTTGTGCTTGTTGAGTTATTATTGCTTTCTGGTTCCTTGCACAATATTGTAGTTGGGTTTGTTTTCTTCTACCTGTTTTTTAGTTTAGGGTGTTGGAAAGAATGGAATATACTTAACTGTGTTTGCGTTATGTGAGCAATCAGAAAGGGTGAATTTAGTATTAGTCAGGAAAAAACAACCCTACTGGTATAAAAGACGTTGTTTCCACCATCTCTGTGCTATAAAACGGCTAACGCTGAATCCCACATGATTTTGGTGAACCGAGACGGAGGTTATTTAATTACATAATTGGAAAACCAGAGGGTATCTGAATAAATGATCTCATCAGAAGATGCCACCTACACACTTGGCGGCACCTCTGGTTGAAATTCTGAGAACTGTAAAGATCATTTTTAGCTATGAAATGCATAAATGTTATGAATGGACTGACGGTGAGTAAGCGGAGGCACTATGATTATGCTGCAGAATAGTAATATTAAAAGGGCTTATTTACTTATTTACTACCCCCTTATTTTACTATGGGCCTAAGAGCTAACAGACAGGTAGTTGCTACCTACCTGAAGGTTGTGCCCAGCGCAGATCTCTGCCACCACAGAGTGGTCACTGTCCGTTCCTACCGGCAATGTCACTTCAATAGAGAAACGGCCTCTCTTCTGCTCTGCTCTGTTGAAGAGGAGTCACTGCCAATGTCATGCTGATTGACAACCGGCTCCCCGCTGCAGAACTGTGGGGAGCCGGCTGTCAATCAGCATGACGTCAGCAGACACCCCCATCGCCAGAGCAGAGTGGAAGAAGAAGAGCTGCTCTGTTGACTTGGAGTAGCTGAATTGCCGTTAGGAGCGGTCAATAACCGTTCTGTGCCAGCGCTGGATAGAACAGGCAATTGGTTTTTAACTAGTTAACAACTACCTGCCTGTTAGTGTTGTGGTTCATAGTAAAAAAATGATTTAGTCCTGGATAAGCTCCTCTATGGGGGAGCTGTGGGAGAACAAGACAACGCTAGGCATAAAGAGTGTGGACAACGCCCTTAAAACCAGTTAGCTCAAGTTCTTCCTTCATTAACCTATGTGTGAAAAATGAATGACACATGCCAGACTCATACCTAAGAGTAGTCAGCAGAAAAAAATCGGAGACATGTTGAATCAAAATCGGCAATGCAACTCTATGGGTCCGTGAAAAAAAAAATCGGACTGCACTCAGGTGACATCTGAGTGAGGCCTGATTTTCAGGAATTAACCGAATGGAAAAGGTGGATAAACTTATTTTTTTCTCTTTAATTTAGAGAAAAACTGATGCCTCTGATCAGAGTCTTATCAGAATAATTGGACTGTGGAGAAGTGGAGAAAATGATAGTGCTATCCTACTCTATCAGTGAGTAGAAAAGATATCAATACTGTAACCATAGGGCACAAAGAAATATACACAAGCCTCAATAGCATTTTTCTGGAAATAGGAGTAGTGTTTGTACATTATGTGTATGCTAATGTTATGTGTATTCCTCTATGTCCATCTGTATGAATCCTATTGCATCTTCCACCAGGTCTCTTCTCCTGCTATGTCCTGCTGTTAATGCTTTGTGGAATCCCAACAGTAGTAAGTTACGCCATCCACTGAGATGCCATGCCGTATACCAGGAAAGCAACTACTAGGGTGCCTTGGTCTCTTCCTTGAGTTTAATTTTGGAATCTTTCTTGCACCCCATATAGGTCTTCTGAAAAGCCCACTATTTGTTGGTGGGGATAAATGTATGGAGACAAGGTAGTTCATATGCTGTACATGGAAATACCATATGTTTTATTGAAGGGATTTTTTCCAACAGACCTATGATGTATCTTACTGTGTGTTCTTGTAGAGCAATGGGTGAATCACATTAGTTTACTGATGCATGTGTGTTTTTACGGCATATGTTTTGTACATTTTATAAAGTGTAAATTGTCGACCTCTGTGTTAGGGTTTTGCACAAAACATTTTTTTTCAGGTGAATTCTGTTTGGAACCCGCCTGAAAAAGAGCGAAACAACTGGTACAAATTATGAGTATAATGCATAGCAATGTCAAAATGATTGCTGTGTACTTGTTCTGTCTTTAGTCTCTTCTTTTACCCACTTCAAACTTCGAAAGCCATGAACAAACTAAGAAGTGACCGGTGCAATCTTCTGGCAGCTTCCACTTAGAACTCAATAATAATAATAATAATAATAATCTTTTTATTTATATAGCGCCAACATATTCCGCAGCGCTTTACAATTCAGACAATTTACAGACATTATGGGCACTGTCCCCATTGGGGCTCAAAGTCTAACTTCCCTATCAGTATGTCTTTGGAACTACTATTTAATACTGTATTTACAGTTAGGTCCATATATATTTGGACAGAGACAACATTTTTCTAATTTTGGTTCTAGACATTACCACAATGAATTTTAAACAAAACAATTCAGATGCAGTTGAAGTTCAGACTTTCAGCTTTCATTTGAGGGTATTCACATTAAAATTGGATGAAGGGTTTAGGAGTTTCAGCTCCTTAACATGTGCCACCCTGTTTTAAAAGGGACCAAAAGTAATTGGACAATTGACTCCAAGGCTATTTCATGGACAGGTGTGGGCAATCCCTTGGTTATGTCATTCTCAATTAAGCAGATAAAAGGCCTGGAGTTGATTTGAGGTGTGGTGCTTGCATTTGGAAGGTTTTGCTGTGAAGTAAACATGCGGTAAAAGGAGCTCTCCATGCAGGTGAAACAAGGCATCCTTAAGCTGCAAAAACAGAAAAAACCCATCCGAGAAATTGCTACAATGTTAGGAGTGGCAAAATCTACAGTTTGGTACATCCTGAGAAAGAAAGAAAGCACTGGTGAACTCATCAATGCAAAAAGACCTGGGCGCCCATGGAAGACAACAGTGGTGGATGATCGCAGAATAATCTCCATGGTGAAGAGAAACCCCTTCACAACAGCCAACCAAGTGAACAACACTCTCCAGGAGGTAGGCGTATCAATATCCAAATCTACCATATAGAGAAGACTGCATGAAAGTAAATACAGAGGGTTCACTGCACGGTGCAAGCCACTCATAAGCATCAAGAATAAAAAGGCTAGACTGGACTTTGCTAAAAAACATCTAAAAAAGCCAGCACAGTTCTGGAAGAACATTCTTTGGACAGATGAAACTAAGATCAACCTCTACCAGAATGATGGAAAGAGAAAAGTATGGCGAAGGCGTGGTACAGCTCATGATCCAAAGCATACCACATCATCTGTAAAACACGGCAGAGGCAGTGTGATGGCTTGGGCATGCATGGCTGCCAGTGGCACTGGGTCACTAGTGTTTATTGATGATGTGACACAGGACAGAAGCAGCCGAATGAATTCTGATGTATTCAGAGCCATACTGTGTGCTCAGATCCAGCCAAATGCAGCCAAACTGATTGGTCGTCGTTTCATACTACAGATGGACAGTGACCCAAAACATAAAGCCAAAGCAACCCAGGAGTTTATTAAAGCAAAGAAGTTGAATATTCTTGAATGGCCGAGTCAGTCACCTGATCTCAACCCAATTGAGCATGCATTTCACTTGTTAAAGACTAAACTTCAGACAGAAAGGCCCACAAACAAACAGCAACTGAAAACCACCGCAGTGAAGGCCTGGCAGAGCATCAAAAAGGAGGAAACACAGCGTCTGGTGATGTCCATGAGTTCAAGACTTCAGGCAGTCATTGCCAACAAAGGGTTTTCAACCAAGTACTAGAAATGAACATTTTATTTACAATTATTTAATCTGTCCAATTACTTTTGGTCCCTTTAAAAACAGGGTGGCACATGTTAAGGAGCTGAAACTCCTAAACCCTTCATCCAATTTTAATGTGGATACCCTCAAATGAAAGCTGAAAGTCTGAACTTCAACTGCATCTGAATTGTTTTGTTTAAAATTCATTGTGGTAATGTCTAGGCCGATTTCACATCAGTTTTTTTCTCATATGTGAAAAACTATCGTTGTTGCAATTCTTTCTATAATTTTCTTTCTTTGAGTTAAAATCCGATTATGATCAGATCGCAGCTGTGAGGGTTAATGGAAACTCAACAGCATTGCTTAACCTAAAAAATCAAATTCAGCACCTTGCCCCAAAGCATCATGGTCACACATTAAAAGGCCAAAAATAACATCATTTTAGGGTAATTGTTTTGCAATAACCCCAAATGACCTGAAATTTATATATGAATTCAGCTTCAAAAGCAGCCACAACAATACTTCTGCTGCGTTCGTAGACCTAGCCCAAGTTATATCATTTCCTGTCCCAACGGAGCTAACAATCTAATTTCCTACCACAAACACATGACAGCTAATTGATTGGGAAGCCAACTATGGAATTATGTATGTTTTTAAAGAGTAGAAAAGAAACCCACATAAACACAAGGAGAATATATAAACTCCAGAGCTATAACACAGCTAAACCAGCCCTCGCTATACAACAGCACACAGCTGTGGTGTAATGTACAGCTATCGTGTTTAGAGAATACACAGAAATAATCTTATATATTTGGATTATGCTAAAAAATAATAAATGCCTAAAATATCAGAAAATATACCATAATGCCAGAAACAACCCCCCAAAAAAATCTAACAAAAAATACAATATTATGAAAAGTCTTTGAAACAGGCATCAGTACTGAAATGCCACCAGTGCAGAAGTTCAACTTCCTCCACCTTCACCTCCAGTCATTAATCTTCTATGGTTTTTAGGCTTCTAGGTAAGTTCCCTGAGGATTCTATGAAGATGATCCCTTTCCTAAATGAAAGCCTAATAGTCATGGCTCTGGCTTCTCTAACCTCCCCTGCTTTTACATAGTAACATAGTTTTTAAGGTTCAAGGAAGACTAAGTCCATCTAGTTCAACCCATAGCCTAACATGTTGATCCAGAGGAAGGCAAAAAAAAAACATGTGGCAAACACCAAGCTCCACATTGGGGAAAAAAATTCTTTCCCGAATCCATACAACAATCAGACTAGTTCCCTGGATCAACGCCCTATCAAGGAATCTAGTATATATAACCTGTAATATTATACTTTTCAAGAAAGACATCCATGCCCTTCTTAAATTTTAATAGTGAATCACTCATCACAACATCATGCGGCAGAGAGCTCCATAGTCTCACTGCTCTTACAGTAAAGAATCCCCGTCTGTGATTATGATTAAACCTTCTTTCCTCCAGACGTAGAAGATGCCCCCTTGTCCCCGTCTCAGGCCTCAGAGTAAAAAGATCAGTAGAAAGGTCTTTGTACTGTCCCCTCATATACTTGTACATAGTAATAAGATCACCCCTAAGCCTTTGTTTTTCCACAGTAAATAACCCCAAGTGTAATAACCTGTCTTGGTATTGCAGACCCCCCAGTCCTCTAATAACCTTGGTCGCTCTTCTCTGCACCCGCTCTAGTTCAGCTATGTCTTTCTTATACACCGGAGACCAGAACTGTACACAGTATCCTAAGTGTGGTCGCACTAATGACTTGTATAGAGGTAAAATTATGTTCTCCTCATGAGCATCTATGCCTCTTTTAATGCATCCCATTATTTTATTTGCCTTTGCAGCAGCTGCCTGACACTGGCCACTAAACGTGAGCTTGTTGTCCACCAATACACCCAGGTCTTTTTCAGTGACAGTTTTGCCCAGTGTTTTACAATTAAGCATATAATTATACATTTTATTTCCTCTGCCCAAGTGCATTACCTTACATTTATCCCCATTAAAGCTCATTTGCCATTTATTAGCCCAAGCTTCTAGTTTACATAGATCCTCCTGTAATATAAAATTATCCTCCTCTGTATTGATTACCCTGCAGAGTTTAGTGTCATTTGCAAATATTGAAATACTACTCTGTATGCCCCCTACAAGGCCATTAATAAATATGTTAAAAAGAAGGGGGCCCAATACTGACCCCTGTGGTACCCCACTGTTAACTGAGACCCAGTCTGAGTGTTTTCCATTAATAACCACCCTTTGTTTCCTATCACTGAGCCAATTCTTAACCCACATACATATATTTTCCCCTATCCCCATTGTTCTCATTTTATGTATTAATCTTTTGTGTGGAACCGTATCAAAAGCTTTTGAAAAGTCCATATACACAACATCCACTGCATTTCCTTGGTCCAGTCCGGAACTTGCCTCCTCATAAAAACTGATCAGATTAGTTTGACAGGAACGGTCCCTCATAAACCCATGTTGATATTGGGTCATGAGGTTATTCTTCTTCAGATACTCTAGTATAGCATCTCTTAGGAAACCCTCCAGGATTTTACCCACAGTAGAGGTCAAGCTTACCGGCCTATAATTTTCAAGTTCAGTTTTTGTCCCCTTTTTGAATATTGGCACCACATTTGCTATACGCCAGTCCTGTGGTACAGACCCTGTTATTATGGAATCTTTAAAGATTAAAAATAATGGTCTATCTATGACGTTACTTAATTCCTGCAGTACTCGCGGGCGTATCCCATCCGGGCCTGGGAATTTGTCAACTTTAGTGATTTTTAGACGCCGCCGTACTTCCTGCTGGGTTAAGCAAGTGACATTTACTGGAGAATTTTTGTCATCACTGATCATGTTTTCTGTCATGCGATTTTCTTGTGTAAATACGGTTGAAAAAAAATCATTTAGCATATTGGTGTTTTCCTCATCCTCATCCACCATTTCACCCAGACTATTTTTAAGGGGGCCAACACTATCATTTTTTAGTTTTTTACCATTTACGTAGTTAAAAAATATTTTGGGATTATTTTTACTTTCTCTGGCAATGATTCTCTTTGCCTCTATCGTTGCTGCCTTGATTTGTTTTTTACAGAATTTATTTAATTTTCTATATTTATTTAATGCCTCATCACTACCTACTTGCTTTAGTTCTCTAAATGATTTCTTTTTGTCACTTATTGTGCCCCTTACAGCTCTATTAAGCCATAGTGGTTTCCTCCTATTTCTAGCATGTTTATTCCCATAGGGTATATATTGTGCATGGGTCCTATTCAGGATGCTAATAAATGTCTCCCATTTGCTTTGTGTAGCTTTATGTCTCAGGATATCGTCCCAGTTTATTGCACTAAGATCATCTCTCAACCGTTGGAAATTTGCCTTCCTGAAGTTTAGTGTCCTTGTAACCCCTCTACTACACATCTTATTAAAGGATACATGAAAATGTATTATTTTGTGATCACTATTACCCAAGTGACCCTCAACTCGTATATTTGATATGCGGTCTGGCCTGTTGGTTAATATTAGGTTTAGCAGTGCCCCCCTTCTTGTTGGGTCCTGAACCAGTTGTGAAAGGTAATTGTCTCTCATAGTTGTCAAAAACCTATTACCTTTGCTTGAACTACAGGTTTCTGTCCCCCAGTGTATTTCAGGGTAAACCATGGGATAAACCATGTACAATTAGTCTGTGGCCAATAGCAATTGAAATGATGTGGCCAGGTCCTCTAACACATTAGACAGTCGGCTCTCTAAGAGAGTGCTCTCCATTCTAGTTCACATAAGTGAATCCAAAGCAAGGGGCAACACCTTTAATATGACAATCACACAGGATTGCCTTTATGAAATAACCATTTTAAAGCGTACCTGTCCATTCATACAAAACCTGTAGAAAAGCATGGTCTTGCTGGCCTCTAACGCACACCTTAAATATGCTTTCAGATGCGTATTCTAGTTTAGTAGGTCCAGGAATTTTCCAAATACCTATGCTATGTAACTTGCCATGTATTACTTTTGATTGTGCAGTTCCTCTTCATCAGCTTTCTGTTAGTCCTACAGGTACTAGGACTCACTTTCCAGCCTATATTGCGTCTGCCACTTTCTAATTGCTTGTCTACTCTGTACTGAAAACAACCCCATATATTGTGCTTGTCTGTAGTTTGGCTTCTCCATCATGTAGAGCATCCACTACCTGTAGAGAGATATTGTCCTGCTTCAATTACTTCTTACAAAGAGGCAAAAATCTGCCCCATTTCCTGTTGAGTAAAAAAGGCATGCCCCCCCTCCCTGTAGAGTGAAAATGACCTGCCGCCACTTCCTGTAGAATGATACCGACCCACCCCCACATCCTGTAAAAGAACAAAGACCCGCCTCCACTTCCTGTAGAATAATAAAGACCCGCCTCCACTTCCTGTAGAATAATAAAGACCCACCTCCACATCCTGTAAAATAACAAAGACCCACCTCCACTTCCTGTAGAATAATAAAGACCCGCCTCCACTTCCTGTGGAATAATAAAGACCCGCCTCCACTTTCTGTAGCAAAGACTGGCACCAATTCCTTTAGAGAGATAATGTCCTGCTCACCATTGCTGTAGAGAGTCAAAAACCCACTGCCACTTGTTGTATTTGGTCTTGGCATCTTTGTTGCTAGAGATGGCTTACACTTTACCATGGCAGTAGAGTTGGTGCAAATCAATTCGAACATCTCAGGCCATTTACCACTATCATGATCTGTGGATGCTGCACAGGAGCAACAACTGCCTTTTACTTGGCAGGATCAATGGCTCTTCTTTTGATTAGCCACCTTGGGGCAATGTCACATGTGCGTCAGGCAGCAACAATTACAACGTCAGGATGGTTAATCAAAAGAAGAGCTGTTGATGCAGTCAGGTAGGAGCACTGACCACTGTCATGGCCAATGGCTGGGACGTGTGAATCAATTCGACCAAGGAAGTGGACAGCAAGTGTGAAAGAAGTAAGACTGTTAATGGCCTACACATTGGAGGGAATTTATGGAGGTAAGACCATAGGACCATTTCATGGAATGTAACTTACCATTGGATAGTAATTCAGATAAATTAATCTGAAGTTGTTAACAGAAGCTTAACATTCCTAAGTCTACAGTACAAATGCTATGCCACCACCTAAACATCTATGATGTCACATGCTGCTGAAATGAAGGCATCACATTGTCAGGGTTCAGTATACATTACTATTATGAGGCATTCAAGTGTGAGCCAACTCTGTCCACAAGGATCATTTCATTGAGAAAATATCCCAATATGTTGTCACTTATCTATCCACAACCCGGTCAACATTTCTTTGATTACCACCACCATGAGCGGATGGTCTCTGTATACAGTATGTTGCTGGCTTGACATTTTGACTTTATCCAGGCCATATCCCTAGCTTCATCTTCTGGTTTATCCAGCGATGTCTGATCCAAGTCTTTGGCTTCAACTTTTAACTTGTCTGCAATCCTGGTTACAACTATTGACTTGTTCTGTCTCCACCTGTTGATCAGAGATGGTTTGACACTTGCAGGGTTCTGATTACATCCCTTCCATATTTCTAGAAACAATTTGGTTCTTTTCTTACCTTTTTTTCAGCTTTTTCTATATGCATCTCAATTGAGTCCATATCAGATTATTCTTCATCCAAGCAGTGGTGAACACCATTTGAGGACTACTTCGAGGACCTCTAAAAGAAAACAGAAAAGTCCATATCTAAATGAGGGGGCAAAGTTTTCTTAAACTATGTACAAATCAGTACCCAACTGGTTGTGATCAAGAGGATCTTCTCTGCATATCTAGAAAAAAAAGACTGGAACTTAATTTCTTTATGTTACAGCCCAGAAATGTTCAGTAACTACAGTTGTGCTCAAAAGTTTACATACCCCGGCAGAATTTTTCCTTTCTTGGCCTTGTTTCAGAGAATATGAATAACAAAAAAACTTTTTCTCCACTCATGGTTATTGGTTGGGTGAAGCCATTTATTGTCAAACTACTGTGTTTTCTCTTTTTAAATCTTAATGACAACCAAAAACATCCAAATGACCCTGATCAAAAGTTCACATACCCCAGTTCTTAATACCGTGTATTGCTCCCTCTAACATCAATGACAGCTTGAAGTCTTTTGTGGTAGTTGTGGATGAGGTTCTTTATTTTCTCAGATGGTAAAGCTGCCCATTGTTCTTGGCACAAAGCCTCCAGTTCCTGTAAATTCCTGGGCTGTCTAGCATGAACTGCGCGCTTGAGATCTCCCCAGAGTGGCTCAATAATATTGAGGTCAGGAGACTGAGATGGCCGCTCCAGAACCTTCACTTTGTTCTGCTGTAGCCAATGACAGGTCGACTTGGCCTTGTGTTTTGGATCGTTGTCATGTTGGAACGTCCAAGTACGTCCCATGCGCAGCTTCCGGACTGATGAGTTCAAATTTGCCTCCAGTATGTGCTGATAACGTGTTGCATTCATCTTTCCTTCAACTTTTACCAAGTTTCCTGTGCCTTTGTAGCTCACACATCCCCAAAACATCAGCGATCCACTTCCATGCTTTACTGTAGGAATGTTGTTCCTTTCATCATAGGGCTTGTTGACCTCTCTCCAAATGTGACGTTTATGGTTGTGGGCAAAAAATCCAATTTTTTTATCTCATCACTCCAAATTACCTTGTTCCAGAAGTTTTGAGGCTTGTCTCTGTGCTGTTTGGCTTATTCTAGGTGAGATACTTTGTGGCATTTGCGCAGTAATGGCTTTCTTTTGGCGACTCGACCATGCAGCCCATTTTTCTTCACGTGCCTCCTTATTGTGCATCTTGAAACAGCCACACCGCTAGTTTCAGAGAGTCCTGAATTTCAGCTGATTGTTATTTGTGGGTTTTTCTTTGCATCCCGAACAATGTTCCTGGCAGTTGTGGCTGAAATTTTTGTTGGTCTACCTGACCGTGGTTTGGTTTTTACAGAGCCTCTGATTTTCCATTTGTTAATTACAGTTTGAACGCTGCTGACTGGCATTATCAATTCCTCAGATTTTTTTTGTATCCCTTTCCTGTGTTACATAGTTCAACTACTTTTTCCCGTAGATCCGCTTACAATTCTTTTGCTTTCCCCATGACTCACAATCCAGAAATGTCAGTGGCTGGATGAAAGATGCAAGAGTCTGTCTGGATCCCAGAAACTCACTCAGCTTTTATGCACACACACACTGATTACAAACAAACAGGTCACAGGTGAGGATGTTACCTTCAGTAGCCATTCAAATCCATTCGTGACAAATTCTGTGCATGTTATCAGGCCAAAATCACCAGGGTATGTGAACTTTTGATCAGGGTCATTTGGATGTTTTTGGTTGTCATTAAGATTTAAAAGGAGACAACACAGTAGTTTGACAATAAATGGCTTCACCCAACCAATAACCATGAGTGGAGAAAAAGTGTTTTTGTCATCATTCATATTCTCTGAAACAAGGCCAAGAAAGGAAAAATTCTGCCGGGGTATGTAAACTTTTGAGCACAACTGTATATGCATTTGGAATCTGTGTATACCCCATAGCAGCACCACAGTAATGGTTATCTTTCTCTAGATTTTGGTAAGACAATGATGTGAAACAGGTGAAAGAGATTACAATTTCTAGAGACTATTGCTCTATCCAGGGTACAGTCTTGTGTTTAAATATATTGTTTTCCCTCCTTAGTAGTGGAAAATTGGATTCTTCTCCAATAAAAGCGGTAAGACAGGGATTAAGGTCTTGTTCCCCACAGTGCTCTGGCTTCTGGGGCGTTTTGCATTGGCCAAGAGCCAGCTGTCCGCTCTGTGTCATGACTCCCCCCTCACCACCTCTGTGAAAAGGTGCAGACATTTTGCATTGCACCACAAGAACAAACACCGTCCTGCTCTAAAAATCTTACACTGAGAAACACGCCATCCGAACACTACTGGTATAAAGTGCATCTTGCAGTAGTATTACTTGCACAAGTTTGAAGATGTTGTAGAACAAAGGTTTTTTTTCTTTTCTGCAGATAACTCAGTATTCTGACTTGCAATCCTGTGGAAAAACCACAGATAACACATCATAATATCAACCATGGGTTGTCCCAAAAGACAAGCTGAGCCTGAATGAATTGACAGATCTTCTTCATCTATACATTACGAAATGTGATGTCTGAGAAGTCTGTTGTAAAACCGCAGCATCTAAGACATTCACGCCTGATAACAATGCAGGTGTTGTTGGGTTAATGCCAGTTTTCATAAATGGGTCAAGTTTGCAGAAGTCTGGGTGGAGTTCGTAGAATCGAAGCCGCAGACATCGGCAAAAACAGGACAAAAGGAAAGCAACAGCAATCATTGTACCTTATGGAAAAATATTTGACTTACCGGGGAACTTTTTGTTAACTTTGATGTTAAAGTGAATCAGCATAGAATGACTGTTCAAACCAAGTACAGGCGCTCAGTGGACCCTTGGCAAGGCCAAACATTTAAGTGCATCTTTCCCCCTACTATATCTTCTTTCCAGCCCCCCTTTGATTGAGAGCTGAGGTTTAGTAGAGCCAGAAAAGGGCAGAGATTGGTGGAAAACAAGTTGGCTGTAAGGTGCATTTAAATGTTTGGTCTCCCTTGATCAGGGGTGGATTAAGAGTAGCAAGGGCCCCCGGCAGTTTAGAAGGCGCACCCCCCCACACACACACACACACACCTGATGTATCACGTGACATGTCACATGATCCCCTGTGATAGATCATGTGATAGTTCACGTGAAATTAATTTGGCACAATATTAATTATAATAATTTTTTTTAGGCAGTTAGCCCACTATGCGTTTTTTAAGCGTTTCCGCAGCGGCAATTCCGCTGCAGAAACGCTTAAAAACGCTTGGTAGAAGGTCTGCTATGTTCCCCAATGATAATCCGCATGTGCTGTGCACATGCTGCGGAAATTTCCGCTGCGGATCATCATTGCGGAAAAATCTGCAGCACTACCAATTATTTTGCGGAAGCGCGGTGTTTTCGCCGCCATTGACTTGCATTGGAACGCATGGATTCCGCATCACTGCATCTGTACATGCAGAATCCATGCGTTTCAATGTGCAGATGGTACCCGGGTTTGGAGAAGAGGAGACTCTCATCCAGACCTGGGTACCATAGAAACTGTAAAAAAAAGAATAAAATAAAAAATAAACATTATACTTACCTTCTGATGGCCCCCGGTGTCTTTATCCGATGCGTCCTGGCTGGCCGGCAGCTCGCGATGGTCTGAAAAGGACCTGCTGTAACGTCATTTAGTCATGTGACGGGTCACGCGACCGCTGACGTTGGCAGGCCATCAGAAGGTAAGTATATATTTATTTTTTACCATTCTTTTACGGTCACACTATATAAATCCATGCATGGATTTATATAGTGTGACCAAGTTGTCAAGCACTTTCCAAGTAATGCTAAAATCGCTTGGAAAGCGCTTGTCAACCCGCATGCAGAAATGCAAGTGAAGAACGCTTCACATCAGCAAGTCCCTGGCAGGAAAAACGCATGTACAATCCGCATGTACAATCCGCATGTACAATCCACATGTACAATCTGCATGTACAATCCGCATGCGTTTTTTCTGCCAGGGAGATGCAGAAGCGCTCAAAAAAAATCCGGAGCATTTCTGCATCGTGGGCACATAGCCTTACATTAATTGTATGACTCAATATTGAGCACACGTAGCCATCTATACATAACGGGAGGCTGCACGGCACCATCTATACACAGCGGGAGGCTGCACGGTGCCATTTATACACAGCAGGAGGCCGCACGTAGCCATCTATACACAGCAGGAAGCCGCACGTAGCCATCTATACACAGCGGGAGGCCACACGACGCCCCCCCCAGAGACAGCAGGAGGCCGTACGGCGCCATCTATACTCAGCCGGAGACCGCACGCAGTCACGCACACACACAAACATATACATACATATACGTACACGCATAAACACATTTGAAACACAAAAATACATATAAACAGACATCACACAATGATATCTGCTTGCACACACACACACACACACACACACACACACATACATACACACATACACACACACACGCACACATACATACACACACATACACACATATACATACATACATACATACACACTCACCATCCCCCTGCTCGGCTCCAGCTCTTTTCTGGTGCAGCACTGCAGGCCGGGTGCGCACTGCATGACGTCACAGCTAGGAGACACGGCCGCGCACAAGGCCGTGTCTCCTAGCAGGGACACGGCCGGGCCAGCACAGGGAAGTTAACTGCTGCAGTGCTGGCCCGGCCGAAGAAGAAGCAGCGGCAGTGTGCCGCTGCTGGAGGAGCAGTCCGGGGGCCCCCCCCGTCACTGTCTGCCGGTATGTGCCGCGGCGCCGCACATATAATGAGGACACTCTGGCCATAGACACCCCAGAGCCCCGGGCCCCCCTGGAGGTTCGGGGCCCCGGGCGGTAGCCTAGATCGTCCTCATTATAATCCGCCTATGCCCTTGATGCACTGATCGTCTGTACTTGGTATGACGAGTCATTCTGTTTAAGGGACCCCTTTAAAGGGATTTTCTACTCCTTACGATAGGTCATCAACATCAGATCAGTTGAATTCGACACTCCCAATTGATCTGCTGTTTGCAGCTCCCATGGTGGCTGGATGTATACAGTCTACAAAGCCAGAACAGCATGACCCATACATTGTAATACATACACATTGCAACTAATGAACTCATATTGCAATATTTCTGTAAACCTTTAAAAACGTAAGGTACCTAGTTAGCGTTTTTGATCAAAGAGCACAAAAGCCATCCAACCACGACAAGGTGCACCTTTTAATATGGATCATAGAATCATAGAATGGTAGAGTTGGAGGGGACCTCCTGGGTCATCTGGTCCAACCCCCTGCTCAAAGCAGGATTCACTAAATCATCTCAGACAGATGTCTGTCCAGCCTCTGTTTGAAGATGTCCATTGAAGGGGAACTCACCACCTCTCGTGGCCGCCTGTTCCACTCATTGATCACCCTAACTGTCAAAAAGTTTTTTCTAATATCTAATCTGTGTCTTCTCCCATTCAGTTTCATCCTATTGCTTCTAGTCTTTCCTTGTGCAAATGAGAATAAAGATGATCCTTCTTCAATATGACAGCCCTTGAGATATTTGTAGACAGCTATTAAGTCTCCTCTCAGTCCTCTTTTTTGCAAGCTAAACATTCCCAAATCCTGTAACCGTTCCTCATAGGACATGGTTTGCAGACCGGTCACCATTCTGGTCGCTCTTCTCTGAACTTGCTCCAGTTTGTCGATGTCTTTTTTAAAATGTGGTGCCCAAAACTGGATGCAGTATTCCAGATGAGGTCTGACCAAAGAGGAGTAAAGTCCGATAATGACTTCACGTGATCTAGACTGTATGCTTCTGTTAACACATCCCAGAATTGTATTTGCCTTTTTTGCTGCATCACACTGTTGACTCATGTTCAGTCTATGATCTATTAGTATACCTAAGTCTTTTTCACATGTACTGTTGCTTAGCTCTATTCCTCCCATTTTGTATATGCATTTTCATTTTTATTGCCCAGATGTAGTACTTTGCATTTTTCCCTGTTAAAAACCATTCTGTTAGTTGCTGCCCACTGCTCCAGTTTATTTAGGTCTTTTTGAATCCTCTCTCTCTCTTCTCTAGTGTTAGCTATCCCTCCTAGCTTTGTGTCATCAGCAAATTTAATCAGTTTTCCCTCAATTCCTTCATCTAAATCATTGATAAAGATGTTGAACAATACAGGTCCCAGGACAGAGCCCTGTGGTACCCCACTTGACACATTCATCCAACTGGATGTGAAGCCATTTACGACCACTCTTTGAGTCCGATCACTAAGCCAGTTATGAATCCACCTAACAGTTGCCTTGTCCATTCCATAGTTGGTCATTTTTTCAATAAGGATGGTGTGAGATACTTTGTCAAATGCTTTGCTAAAGTGAAGATATACTATATCTACAGCATTTCCCTGATCCACCCAGTCAGTGATTCTGTCATAGAAGGAAATTAAGTTAGTCTGACATGACTTGTTAGTTACAAACCCATGCTGACTCTGGTTAATCACTTCATTCTTATCCAGGTACTTACATACATGTTGTTTAATAATTTGTTCAAATATCTTTCCTGGTATAGATGTTAGAACTCTCCTGTTAGTTTTTTTTTAGTTTGCTGGTCACATGACCATTTTTGCCTATTTAATCCGGCTCCGCCCTCCTGGTCTTGCTGGACTTCATTGTATTTACTACTCTTGAGCTAGCTTGGTGCTCTGTTGCCGTTCTCTGTTAGTTTTGCTAGGTCTTCTGACCTCTATGCTTTTTGTTGTGTGTTTGTCTTTGACTGCTACTATTTCTGCTAGGAGGTGTCCAACTTATCCCAGTCCCTAGTTCTTGTAGGGATCCCTCCCTCACATCTATAGGTCTTCGTACAGACTAGCCGAGGACTTTAGCGGGTCTGATCGCAGGATCAGGTTCCCCGTTACATCGTAGGGATCTAGTTTAGTTCTATTGTAGGGACAGTTCTCCTGTCTTTCCTTAGTCCCTGTAGCAGATCATAACAGCCCTAAAAAAAAAAAATTTTCTCTAAGGAAAGACCTCCAGTTTTCCATCATGGTCTCGGTTCAAGATTTGGCTCAATGCTTGCAGGGACTCTCTCTGGAGGTGGCCGAGCTCCAACAACACGTGAGTAGCTGTTCTGGAGCGCATTTTGTGGAACCAAAGGTACGTCTGCCTGATCTATTTTTTGGCGAACAACAAGATTTTTTTTCTTTTAAAAATGCTTGTTTATTGTATTTTCGTTTGAGACCCGGATCCTCTGGTGATGAATCACAGCGCATAGGGTTCATAATGTCACTTTTGCGCAAAGATCCTCAGGGATGGGCCTTCTCTCTCCAACCTAGTGATCCGTGCTTTAGATCAGTGGATAGTTTTTTTTCTGCTTTGGGTTTGTTGTATAATGATCCTGATCGTGTCTCATCTGCTGAGTCTGAATTGAGACGTTTGAGGCAGGGATCAGGTAATGTGGAAAAATATTGTTCTCACTTCCGTCGGTGGTCTTCCCAGGTGGGGTGGAACGATTCAGCTTTGAAAAGCTTGTTTCTTGCAGGGCTAGGTGAAAGGGTTAAGGATTTACTGATTGCTTATCCCACACCTGGAAACTTGCAAGAGGCAATGCAATTAGCTATACGGGTGGACAGAAGACTGCGTGCAAGGGTTAATGAGAGCAAATCCTCTGCTATGTCAGCTCCGAGTCCTGAGAGGGTCTGTGCTGACAATGGAGAGCCGATGGAGATTGGGGCGATGACACCCCGCTCTCAGGAAAAAGACCGCAGGCTTTCTGAAGGCTTGTGCTTCTATTGCGGAAATTCTGGTCATTTTATTAAGAACTGTGTGCTTCGTATGAAGAAAGAAAAAAAATGGTCAGTTATGCCCGTATTGCCTGTTTAAATTCTAAGGGAGTATTCCTATCTGCCACTACTGCTGCTCAGGATGAATTAATTGAATTTCGGGTATTTGTGGATTGTGGTTCTACTCTGAATGTGATTGATGGGGGATTCTTGGAAAAACTTAGATTAGAACCAGGATGTTGAGCAGTTCTTGCGTTGTTTTGTGGCAGACAATCAAGAGGGGTGGTCTGAGTTTCTGCCACTTGCTGAATTTGCTCTTAACAACCATTCATCCTCTTCTGCTGGGTGTTCGCCTTTTTTTTGTTGTTCTGGGAGACATCCGTCTTTTGGGTCATTCTCCAAATTGGTTTCGGCTGTGCCTGAGGAGGAGAGTTTTTCCGCTGATTTGGAGAGAGTTTGGACGGATGTGCGTGGTAATCTTCAGGAGGCTAACAAAAAATCTAAGAGGCACTTTGATAGGAAACGGCAAGAGGTTTTGTTTGCTGTTGGTAACCTGGTTTGGTTGTCCTCTAAGAATCTGCGATTGAGGATTCCTTCTAAAAAATTGGGTCCCAAGTTCGTAGGGCCCTTTAAGGTGCTTCAGATAGTTAACCAATCTGCTGTTGGGTTGGAGGTTCCTACGTCCTGGAAGATTAACCCGGTGTTTCATGTTTCTCTGTTGAAAAAAGCTGATGTGTCGGATGGTGACGCCTCTGCCACTGTTCCTCCGGTGGTGGAGGACGGGGAATATGAAATTTCCCGCATCCTAAATTCTAGACGGTATAGAGGGAGTTTGCAGTATCTCGTCGCTTGGAAGGGCTTCGGACCTGAGGATAACTCATGGGTGAGGGCGGATGATGTTTCTGCTTCCAGACTGGTCAGAGCGTTTCACAGGAGGTTTCCTGGTAAGCCTGGGCCTAGGGGATCCGGAGGATCCTCTTAGAAGAGGGGGTACTGTTAGAACTCTCCTGTTAGTTTTTTTTTAGTTTGCTGGTCACATGACCATTTTTGCCTATTTAATCCGGCTCCGCCCTCCTGGTCTTGCTGGACTTCATTGTATTTACTACTCTTGAGCTAGCTTGGTGCTCTGTTGCCGTTCTCTGTTAGTTTTGCTAGGTCTTCTGACCTCTATGCTTTTTGTTGTGTGTTTGTCTTTGACTGCTACTATTTCTGCTAGGAGGGGTCCAACTTATCCCAGTCCCTAGTTCTTGTAGGGATCCCACCCTCACATCTATAGGTCTTCGTACAGACTAGCCGAGGACTTTAGCGGGTCTGATCGCAGAATCAGGTTCCCCGTTACATCGTAGGGATCTAGTTTAGTTCTATTGTAGGGACAGTTCTCCTGTCTTTCCTTAGTCCCTGTAGCAGATCATAACAATAGAAGTCAGACTCACCGGCCTATAGTTCCCTGGGTCCACCTTCTTCCCCTTTTTGAAGATAGGAACAACATTTACTCTTCTCCAGTCTTCTGAGACTTCTCCTGTTCTCCAAGAATTTTCAAAGATTATGGAGAGTGGTTCTAAAATTTCTTCTACGATCTCCTTCAGTACTCTGGGGTGTAATTCATCTGGACATGGAGACTTGAACTCATCTTCTATTCCTTTAATAGGACAGTGAAGATCAGTTGATGTTACATTTTCTTTCTGAGAGAAAACAGATGCAAAATAGAAATTAAAAAGTTCGGCCTTCTCAACATCCTCTCTTACCATTTCACTATTTTCATCCTGTAAAAATCCTATAGCATCTTTGACTTTTCTTTTACTTTTGACCTACCCCAAAATCCTTTTTTATTGCTTTTGACATCTCTTGCAAGCCTTAATTCATTGTTAGCTTTAGCTAACCTCATACGTGCCCTACAGGATCTGCAGACTGCATTATAATCTTCTTTAGATATGCCTCCCTCTTTCCATTTGATAAACATTTCTTTCTTTCTTTTTAGCATGTGTTTAAGTTCTGTGTTCATCCATCCTGGTTTCCTTAAATGCTTCCCGTTCTTCCTACTTTTCGGGATTGTTAATGATTGCGCTTTGAGAATCTCATTTTTAAAAATTTCCCATCCTTCCTGGACATTTTTGTCCTTATGGACATCCAGCCATTGGATCCCTCCTATTCTCTTTCTGGGTCGCTTAAAATCTGCCTTTCTGAAATCTAACCTTGAAGTTTGAGTCTTCACATGTCTTCCTCCTCTAGTTATCCAAAATTCTATAATAGCATGATCGCTGCCTCCTACCGTCCCAGCCAACTTTACCTCCTCAACCATTTCCTCCCTGTTTATAAGGATTAGATCCAAAGTAGCAGATCCCCTTGTTTTCTCCCCTACCTTTTGGAAGATAAAGTTGTCAGCAAGAGAGGATAAGAATTTGCTTGACCTGTTAGTTTTACTTGAGAGAGATTCCCAACAAATGTCTGGATAGTTGAAATCTCCCATGACCACTACGTCATATTTTTTGGAGAACTTGGTCATTTGATACATAAAGAGTTCATCCATATCTTCAGCTTGCCCAGGTGGCCTGTAGTAAATGCCTACAATGGTGTCCTTTCCGTTGTTCTCTCCTTGTATTCTTACCCAAACAGTTTCCACAGAACTCCCAGTCTCTGAAGCTTCAATCTCTGTGCAGATATTCGCTTTTCTAACATACAATGCGACACCTCCTCCTCGTTTATCAAGTCTGTTTCTTGCAAATAAGTTGTATCCTTTTAGCCTTTTATTCCAATCATGTGTATCGTCCCACCAAGTTTCAGTGATTCCAATGACATCATATTCCTTTTCCTGCATTAGTAGTTCCAATTCTCCTTGTTTGTTGCCCATGCTTTGTGCATTTGTATAAAAACATTTTAGTTTGTGATTGGTTTCTCTTCTCTTCTCTTTTATTATTTACATTTTTTTGTCTTTGTTCTTCCTTTCCACTTCCAGTAGCAGAGATCTCAATAGTATTTGTCAGCTGTATAGCTTTTTCTGGCTTTTTGCTCCCTATCCACCATATATCCCACCTCTCCATGTGCCAATCCAGCCTCATGTGAATGGGGAATGAAAAGGAAACCAGGCAATAGCTGGCAATTAAAACCTTGTATGGGAAAGTTGGGTGGATAAGGGTGCTGAGCCTTGGAGGGGCCCACACCCCTCGATATGTACAGCGCATTGCATAAAGTATGTATATGTTTGTATATTGGCAACATAGTATATTTGTGCACCTGTGCATTATTTTAATACTAAAAGTGTGAGGGTCCCATTTTTTTCTTTTTTGTGTGTTGTCCATACATTGTATTGTTCATTTTCGGGTACTGCAGATGATCTCTCATTGAAGTGCATACATTAGGTATATCCGGCAACAGCAGGATCTGCGAACAGCTGATCAGTGAGGGTGCAAGATGTTGGACCCACAATCTGAATTTGATGCCCTTGAATATGGACTACAATATGGCACCATTTGAAGAACCGTTGGTGGACTGTCCTTTCCGCAGGGATTTACCTTGGGGCTTGTAAGGGATCAGCTTTCAGATAGAACCTGGTGCACACACAGGGATCCAGTTCATTGGTTCAAAGCAAACATGCAGTTTATTAAATGTCATAAACCGTCCAGCTTAACAAAACATAACAGCCTCTTCTGGGTACAACAGGTATAATAGAATCAAAACAGAAAATAAACAGTCCATATATAGCACAGGCTCACCCGTTGACATGTCAGACCTTCACTCAGCCTCTAGCAGAAACTGAGCCACACAAGCAAGGTCTTTCCACCGTGCAGACACCACACCTAATGACATGGCTGGACTTCCTTATATTTGCCATTTCAGGCCCTAGGGTGAGGATATGTCAGCAGCCAGTCCCACCCAACTCTTTAACTGCTCATAATCCCAGCCCTGAACACGCCCTATTAACTTCCTCAGCACTATATGTGCTGGAGCCTGCTTTTCAGGCTTACATCACTGAGGCTACCAACCTCGATGAAACGTATCTCCCCTCGAGGACCTGTCCGGAGGCCATCTTACATACCCCCTCCTCTGCCCAAAGCCCGGGGGCTTGGCACCTTCTGTCATCAAACAGTGGGTGTTATGATCTGCTACAAGAACTAAGGAAAGATAGGAAAACTGTCCCTACAATAGGACTAAGCTGATTCCCTACGATGCAGCGGGCAACCTGTTCCTTGTGAACAGACCCCCCTTCGTCCTCAGCTAGTCTGAACGCAGACCTATAGATATAAGGGCGGGGTCCCTAAAAGTACTAAGGACTGGGACAAAATTGGACACCTCCTAGCAGAAGTTGTAGCGGGGCAAAAAGACAAACAGACAAAAATACTTAGAGGTCCAAGGACCAAGCAAACTAGAGAGATAGGTACAAAGCACCTGGCTAGATTAAGAGTCAAAGTAACACTGAAGTCCAGCAAAGCCAGAAGGGCGGAGCTGGAATAAATAGGCAGCAGGTCACGTGACCACAAAATAGAAAAAAACTAACAGGAGGGTTCTAACAGTACCCCCTCTTCTATGAGGATCCTCCGGATCCTTCAGGCCCGGGCCTATCAGGAACCCTCCTGTGAAACGCTCTGATAAGTCTAGGAGCAGAGACATCATCTGCCCTTACCCAGGAGTTATCCTCAGGACCGAAACCTTTCCAAGCGACGAGATACTGCAATCTCCCTCTATGCCTTCTGGAATTCAGGATACGAGAAATTTCATATTCACCGTCTTCCACCACCGGAGGAACTGTGACAGTGGCATCCCTATCCGATACATCAGCTTTTTTCAACAAGGAAACATGAAACACCGGATTAATCTTCCAGGAGGAGGGAACCTCCAACCTAACAGCAGACTGGTTAACCACCTGAAGCACCTTAAATGGTCCCACAAACTTCGGTCCCAATTTCTTAGAAGGACAACCAAACCATGTCACCAACCGTAAACAAAACCTCTTGACGTTTCCTGTTAAAATACTTCTTAGACTTTTTGTTAGCCTCTTGAAGGTTACAACGTACATCAGTCCAAACTCTCTCCAAATCACCGGAAAAATTCTCCTCCTCCGGCACAGCCGACACCAATTTGGAGAACGAACCAAACGACGGATGTCTCCCAGTACAACAAAAAAACGGAGAACACCCAGCAGAAGAGGATGTATGGTTGTTAAGAACAAATTCAGCAAGTGGCAGAAACTCAGACCACCCCTCTTGATTGTCTGCCACAAAACAACGCAAAAACTGCTCAACATCCTGGTTCTTTCTTTCTGTCTGTCCATTAGACTCAGGATGATACCCAGATGAAAATGACAAATGGACTCCCAACCTGTCACATAAGGCACGCCAAAAAGGAGCCACAAACTGAGGTCCCCTATCAGAAACAATGTCGGTGGGAACGCCATGGAGTCTGACAATTTCCTTGACAAAAGCCTTAGCGAGTGTCTTAGCACAGGGTAGTTTAATGAAAGGAACCAAGTGACATATCTTGCTAAAACGGTCCACGACCACCCAGATGACAGTGAAACCCTCGGACACAGGAAGGTCAGTAATAAAATCCATTGCAAGATGCGTCCAAGGTGCACTAGGAACCTCCAGAGGGTAAAGCAACCCCGCAGCAGGAGCATGTGAAGCCTTTGATCTAGCACACACCGTACATTGACGCACCCATTTAATGATTTCCTTCTGCCACCCAGGCCACCAAAAACTGAGACCTACCAATCTCTTAGTCTCAGAAATTCCTGGATGACCTGCCAACCGAGACTCATGATACTCCCCAAACAACTCTCTCCTAAAGGTTCTAGGTACAAACAACCTCTCATGGGGAGTGTTAGATGGGGCATCTTCCTGGGCTTTCAGAATCCCATCTTCCAAAACGGAGTCCAATGCTGCTATCACAACTTCTTCCTGTAAAATGCTCTCCTCCTCCTCGGTACCAACCATGGGAGAAAAGCTGCGAGATAAAGCATCAGCTTTAACATTCTTAGTACCCGGGATATAGGTAACAGAAAAATTAAACCGCGAAAAAAAAAAGTGCCCACCTAGCCTGACGGGCATTCAAGCGCTTGGCAGCATCTAGATAGATCAGATTCTTATGATCAGTGAAAACCTGAATGGAAAATTTAGCACCTTCCAAGAAATGACGCCAATGTTCAAATGCGAGTTTGATAGCCAGCAATTCCCGATTACCAATATCGTAATTAAGTTCGGTTTCAGAATTTTTTTTTTTTAAAAAAAGCACAGGGATGAACCCCATCCTTGTTCTCCTGAGACAAAACCGCACCGCCCCCCACCGAAGAAGCATCAACCTCGACCAAAAAAGGCTTGGTCTCATCAGGCTGCATAAGGATGGGGGCAGAACTGAACCTCTCCTTGAGATACACAAAAGCTTCAATGGCCTCAGTAGTCCACTGAACCGTATTCGCACCTTTCCTGGTGAGATCGGTCAGCAGCTTAACAATTATAGAAAATTTCTTAATGAATTTTCTGTAATAACTGGCGAAACCCAAAAATCTCTGTATCGATTTTAAACCAATAGGCCTAGGCCATTCCTGCACAGCCTGAACCTTCACTGGGTCCATCTCAAAGCCCTCGCTGGAGATAATGTAGCCCAAAAAACTAATTCTCTGCACAGCGAACTCACATTTCTCCAGCTTAGCAAAAAGTGAATTGTCACTTAATAACTGCAATACCTCACGTACGCTCCGCCAATGAGACTCCAGATCTGGCGAATAAATCAAAATGTCATCCAAATACACCACCACATTCTTACCAATCAAAGGTCTCAGGATGTCATTAATAAGGTTCTGAAAAAACGCTGGTGCATTGGTAAGACCAAAAGGCATAACCAGATTCTCAAAATGACCCACCGGAGTGTTAAAAGCAGTCTTCCATTCATCACCCTCCTTCATTCGCAACAAATTGTATGCCCCCCGGAGATCAATTTTAGAGAACCACTTGGCCCCCACTAACTGGTTAAACAAGTCAGGAATTAACGGCAGTGGGTAGGAATTGCGTACGGTAATTTTATTAATTTCACGAAAGTCCAGGCATGGACGTAAACCGCCGTCTTTTTTTTTTTACAAAAAAAAATCCAACAGCCACAGGTGACTTAGAAGGTCTAATGTGACCAGCAGCCAAGCTCGTCTGTATGTATTCCTCCAAGGCTTTTCTTTCAGGGATAGTAAGATTAAATAAGCGACTCTTGGGAAGAGTAGCTCCAGGAACAAACTCAATGGTGCAATCATAGTCCCTATGAGGAGGTAGAATTTGCGACTCCTCCTCTGAAAAAACCTTCCAAAAATTCTGAATAGGTACAGGTAATTCCCCTCTTTCCACAGCAGCAATGCGACCGTTACAACATTTATCATGACACTTAGGACTCCAAGATTTAATCTCATTAGTAGACCAGTCCAGTAAAGGATTGTGCAGTTTTAACCAAGGCAAACCTAAAACTACTGGAGAAGCTAAATTATTTAATACCACTAAATCCAAATTCTCTTGGTGAATACCATTAATAGTGAGGGGAAATTCAAAAACCTTGTGAGTAACACATTTCAAAGGAGTGTTATCAACAGCAACCACAGAAATAGGAGATGACAAAGGTTTAGGTTCCAATTTAAGTTTTTCCAAAAATCCCTTATCAATCACATTCAGTGTAGAACCACAATCCACAAAAACCTGAAATTCAATCAACTCCTCCTGCAATGAGGTACTCCCTGAAAGAAATACTCCCTTGGAGTTTAAACAAGCAATACGGGCGTAACTGACCTTTTTTTTTTCTTTGCTTAACAGAAGCTCACAGTTCTTAACAAAATGCTCAGATTTACCACAATAAAAACAAAATCCCTTGGAAAACCTGCGGTCTTTTTCCTGAGAGCAGAGTGACATCGCCCCAATCTCCATCGGTTCTCCGTCGTCCGAGCAGACCCTCTGATGACTAGGAGCTGCCATAGCAGGAGTTTTCTCCTCATTAACCCTGGCACGCAGTCTCCTGTCCACCCGTATAGCTAACTGCATGGCTTTTTGCAAGGTTCCAGGTGCAGGGAAAGCAATCAGCAGATCCTTAACCCTTTCACTTAAACCAGCAAGAAACAAACATTTTAACGCTGAATCATTCCATCTCACTTCTGAAGACCACCTTCAATACAATAATTTTCAACATCACCTGACCCCTGCTTTAAACGTCTCAGTTGTGTCTCAGCAGAAGAGACTCGATCAGGATCGTCATACCACAACCCCATAGCAGAAAAAAAATCTTCCACTGATCTAAAACACGGATCATTAGGTTGGAGAGAAAAGGCCCATCCCTGTGGTTCCTTGCGCAAAAGAGACATGATAAACCCAATGCGCTGTGATTCATTCCCAGAGGACCTGGGTCTCAAACGAAAATATAATAAACAAGCATTTTTAAAGGAAAAAAAATCTTGTTGTTTATCATAAAAAAAATCAGGCAGTCCTACCTTCGGTTCAACAAAATGCGCTCCAGGACAGCTACTCACGTGTTGCTGGAGCTCGGCCACCTCAAGAGACAATCCCTGTAAGCGTTGAGCCAATTCCTGAACAGACACCATGCTGATCTCCGGATCTCGTTCCTTAGGATTTTTTTTTTTGGGGGATTTTGGGCTGGACTTACTGTTATGATCTGCTACAAGAACTAAGGAAAGATAGGAAAACTGTCCCTACAATAGGACTAAGCTGATTCCCTACGATGCAACGGGCAACCTGTTCCTTGTGAACAGACCCGCCTTCGTCCTCAGCTAGTCTGAACGCAGACCTATAGATATAAGGGAGGGGTCCCTAAAAGTACTAAGGACTGGGACAAAATTGGACACCTCCTAGCAGAAGTTGTAGCGGAGCAAAAACACAAACAGATAAAAATACTTAGAGGTCCAAGGACCAAGCAAACTAGAGAGATAGGTACAAAGCACCTGGCTAGATTAAGAGTCAAAGTAACACTGAAGTCCAGCAAAGCCAGAAGGGCGGAGCTGGAATAAATAGGCAGCAGGTCAAGTGACCACAAAATAGAAAAAAACTAACAGGAGGGTTCTAACAGTGGGCCCTCGACAGAGCATCAGCATTGTCATGTAGTTTCCCAGGCCTATGATCTACATGTAAGTTAAAATCCAGAAGTGCTAGGAACCACCTGGTCAGTTGGGCATTGTTCTCCTTCTCTCGCATCCACCCCAGCAGAGCATGGTCTGACACTAACCTGAAATTCCTGCCTAATAGGTAGTATCTTAAAGTGTACAATGTCCACTTGATGGCCAAATACTCCCTCTTCACAATGGGGTAGTTTTTCTCACAGGCAGACAGTTTGCGACTCAGGTGCATTATCGAGTATGGTTCGCCGTTCACTTCCTGAAACAAGTCGGCACCTAACCCAACAGCTGATGCGTCCGTATGTACCACAAACTCCGTGGAGTCAGGAGCCACCAACATTGACTGTTTATACAAGGGTAGCTTCATTCCTGAAACGCTGTCTCAGCTTCTGTTGACCACTTGGCCATAGCTGACTTCATACCCTTAAGAAGGTCCATTAGCGATGCCTCTATGATGGCGAAGTTAGGGATTAACCAATGGTAGTAGCCCACGATGCCCAGAAACACTCTGACCTGCTTCTTTGCGAGCGGTTGTGTCCAATTCTGAATTGCTTCAACTTTATTCACTGGGGGTTTGATTTAGCCCCTGCCTACAAAATAGTCCAATTACATGGCTTCTTCCATCCTCATGGCACATTTCTTTGGGTTGATGGAAAACCCTGCCATCCTTAAAGCATCAAATATCACCTGGACTTTGCCTAGATGACTTCCCCAATCCTAGCTGAAGATCATAAAGTCATCCAGGTAGGCCACTGCGACTTATGGGAAGCTAGGATTCGGTCCATGGCTCTCTGAAAGGTAGCTGGAGCTCCTTGCAAACGAAATGGTATCCTGACATACTGGAAACAACCATCTGGCGTTGAAAATGCCGTCTTCTTTTTGGCATCTTTGGATAGAGGAATCTGCCAATACCCCTTTATGAGGTCCAGAGTGGTAATATACCTAGCTGGCCCTATCCTCTCAATGAGCTTGTCGACTCGGGGCATTGGATATGTGTCAAACTCCGAGACTTCATTCAGCTCTCGGTAGTAATTGCTTAACCGCCATTTTCCATTTGGTTTAGGCACCAAGACTATGGGATTGGACCAGCCACTTTTAGGCTTAACATCCGCTTCACCTTCTTCTAGATTACCTCTTGGCGAGCTTTGGGAATCCTATATGGCTTCAAATTCACCTGGACATGAGGCTCCGTAAGGACTTCATGTTTCACGACCTGAGTACAACCCGGCAACTCTGAAAACAGGTCTCTGTTCTCATTAAGCAATTCTCAGCACTGTTGCTTCTGAGTTTGTGACAGCGCCTCTGCCACCTTGGCAATCACGTCATCCTCGGAATTAGAAAGCAAACATGGAGCTGTCACATGCTCCTTATCTCAGCATGGCTTGATCAGATTGATGTGGTACACCTGGTAGGGCTTCTTCCTCCCCAGTTGTTGGACTTTATATTTGACCTCGCTAATCTTTTCGACCACTTCGTAGGGGCACTGCCATTTGGCCAGAAATTTACTCTCCACCGTGGGTACCAGTACTAGTACCCGATCACCAGGGCTGAACTTTCTTACCCTTGTGGACTGGTTGTACACCCTTGACTGCGCCTCTTGCCCCTTGAGGAGGTATTCTTTCACAACAGACATCACTTCTGAAATCCTTTCTTGTATTTGGACGACATGCTCATTTACACTACTGTAGGGTGTAGCCTTTGTTTGGCAGGTCTGCTTGGCTATATCCAGGAGGCCATAGGGGTGTCGGGCATGCAAAAGCTCAAAAGGAGAAAAGCACATAGATGCCTGGGGAACTTCTCTGATGGAAAATAGCACATATGGCAGTAGACAGTTCCAGTCTTGGCCACCCTTCTCTACGACCTTCTTTAGCATGGCCTTCATGGTTTTATTACACCTTTCCACGAGACCGTCCGCCTGTGGGTGGTACACCGAGGTTCTAAGTTGTGTGATCTGCACGGCTTTGCACAAGTCCCTCATTACTTTCAACATGAAAGGAGTCCTTTGGATCGTTAGAATCTCTTTCGACAGTCCTGTTCTGGAAAAGATATGGACAAGCTATCGGGCTATACTTTTAGCAGAAGAGTTCCTTAACGGTACCACCTCTGGGTACCGTGTAGCATACTCGAGTATTACCAGGACATACTGATGCCCTCTGGTGGACTTGATCAGGGAACCCACTAAACCCATCGCTATGCGATCAAGCAGGACCTCAGTCATGGGTAGCTGCACTAAGGGACTACGGAAGTGAGGTTAGTTGGCAGATGCAACAGGACCTACAATAATTCACAATCTCTCTGTGACCGCCGGGCCAGTAAAACTTCTGAAGGATCCGTTCCTGGATTTTGTCTACCCCCAAATGACCAGCTAAAACATAAGTATGGGCCATGCCTAACACCCTGCATCAGTAGGGTCCTGATACCAACAACTGCTCGATCACCTCACCCCTCTGCTTGATGAGACAATATAATTATTCCCCATTCATAGCAATATAAGGATATCTGGCTCTTGAGCGACCCAATTTACTACAGTTACATTATCAAATGCTCCATTAAGAATTAGGTGCCGGAGTTCGGGGGTCCCAAAGTTTCCCCCGGGCACCCTCAGCTCAAGGATGTTGGCCTCAGGGGAAGCTACCTCATCCTCATTCCTAACCAATGTAAAAAAAGGAAACCTGTCAGACTCGGGCGGCGTTGGGTTTTCTTTAAGGGTGACCTGACTGTTGTCTGAATAACCAGACTACTCTACATTCCATTACAAGTTCCAAAATAAGGCAAAGTCCCACCCTAATATCACAAGGTGTAATTGGTCCTTGACTATTTCAACCTGATAGGACCCAGTGCCACAGTTTGTGTCAATGACCACTCGAGCCACAGGATAGTCTTTAGCGTCCCCAAGGATACAACGGTTGCCCACCATCTTCACAGGAATCAGCCGATGAGGAAGTGTGGCCCTCACTAGGGTTACCAAACTTCCAGAGTCCAATAGACCAGTCACTGGGATTCCATTCGTGGATGCAGGACATAGCTGTGGCCACCCCACTGGGTTGAGGGCCTTTCCGCTGCGGATCATCATTGCGGAAAAATCTGCAGCACTACCAATTATTTTGCGGAAGCGCGGTGTTTTCGCCGCCATTGACTTGCATTGGAACGCATGGATTCCGCATCACTGCATCTGTACATGCAGAATCCATGCGTTTCAATGTGCAGATGGTACCCGGGTTTGGAGAAGAGGAGACTCTCATCCAGACCTGGGTACCATAGAAACTGTAAAAAAAAGAATAAAATAAAAAATAAACATTATACTTACCTTCTGATGGCCCCCGGTGTCTTTATCCGATGCGTCCTGGCTGGCCGGCAGCTCGCGATGGTCTGAAAAGGACCTGCTGTAACGTCATTTAGTCATGTGACGGGTCACGCGACCGCTGACGTTGGCAGGCCATCAGAAGGTAAGTATATATTTATTTTTTACCATTCTTTTACGGTCACACTATATAAATCCATGCATGGATTTATATAGTGTGACCAAGTTGTCAAGCACTTTCCAAGTAATGCTAAAATCGCTTGGAAAGCGCTTGTCAACCCGCATGCAGAAATGCAAGTGAAGAACGCTTCATATCAGCAAGTCCCTGGCAGGAAAAACGCATGTACAATCCGCATGTACAATCCGCATGTACAATCCGCATGTACAATCCGCATGTACAATCCGCATGCGTTTTTTCTGCCAGGGAGATGCAGAAGCGCACAAAAAAAATCCGGAGCATTTCTGCATCGTGGGCACATAGCCTTACATTAAATGTATGACTCAATATTGAGCACACGTAGCCATCTATACACAACGGGAGGCTGCACGGCACCATCTATACACAGCGGGAGGCTGCACGGTGCCATTTATACACAGCAGGAGGCCGCACGTAGCCATCTATACACAGCAGGAAGCCGCACGTAGCCATCTATACACAGCGGGAGGCCACACGACGCCCCCCCCAGAGACAGCAGGAGGCCGTACGGCGCCATCTATACTCAGCCGGAGACCGCACGCAGTCACGCACACACACAAACATATACATACATATACGTACACGCATAAACACATTTGAAACACAAAAATACATATAAACAGACATCACACAATGATATCTGCTTGCACACACACACACACACACACACACACACACACACATACATACACACATACACACACACACGCACACATACATACACACACATACACACACATACATACATACATACACACTCACCATCCCCCTGCTCGGCTCCAGCTCTTTTCTGGTGCAGCACTGCAGGCCGGGTGCGCACTGCGTGACGTCACAGCTAGGAGACACGGCCGCGCACAGGGCCGTGTCTCCTAGCAGGGACACGGCCGGGCCAGCACAGGGAAGTTAACTGCTGCAGTGCTGGCCCGGCCGAAGAAGAAGCAGCGGCAGTGTGCCGCTGCTGGAGGAGCAGTACGGGGGCCCCCCCCCGTCACTGTCTGCCGGTATGTGCCGCGGCGCCGCACATATAATGAGGACACTCTGGCCATAGACACCCCAGAGCCCCGGGCCCCCCTGGAGGTTCGGGGCCCCGGGCGGTAGCCTAGATCGTCCTCATTATAATCCGCCTATGCCCTTGATGCACTGATCGTCTGTACTTGGTATGACGAGTCATTCTGTTTAAGGGACCCCTTTAAAGGGATTTTCTACTCCTTACGATAGGTCATCAACATCAGATCAGTTGAATTCGACACTCCCAATTGATCTGCTGTTTGCAGCTCCCATGGTGGCTGGATGTATACAGTCTACAAAGCCAGAACAGCATGACCCATACATTGTAATACATACACATTGCAACTAATGAACTCATATTGCAATATTTCTGTAAACCTTTAAAAACGTATGGTACCTAGTTAGCGTTTTTGATCAAAGAGCACAAAAGCCATCCAACCACGACAAGGTGCACCTTTTAATATGGATCATAGAATCATAGAATGGTAGAGTTGGAGGGGACCTCCTGGGTCATCTGGTCCAACCCCCTGCTCAAAGCAGGATTCACTAAATCATCTCAGACAGATGTCTGTCCAGCCTCTGTTTGAAGACGTCCATTGAAGGGGAACTCACCACCTCTCGTGGCCGCCTGTTCCACTCATTGATCACCCTAACTGTCAAAAAGTTTTTTCTAATATCTAATCTGTGTCTTCTCCCATTCAGTTTCATCCCATTGCTTCTAGTCTTTCCTTGTGCAAATGAGAATAAAGATGATCCTTCTTCAATATGACAGCCCTTGAGATATTTGTAGACAGCTATTAAGTCTCCTCTCAGTCCTCTTTTTTGCAAGCTAAACATTCCCAAATCCTGTAACCGTTCCTCATAGGACATGGTTTGCAGACCGGTCACCATTCTGGTCGCTCTTCTCTGAACTTGCTCCAGTTTGTCGATGTCTTTTTTAAAATGTGGTGCCCAAAACTGGATGCAGTATTCCAGATGAGGTCTGACCAAAGAGGAGTAAAGTCCGATAATGACTTCACGTGATATAGACTGTATGCTTCTGTTAACACATCCCAGAATTGTATTTGCCTTTTTTGCTGCATCACACTGTTGACTCATGTTCAGTCTATGATCTATTAGTATATCTAAGTCTTTTTCACATGTACTGTTGCTTAGCTCTATTCCTCCCATTTTGTATATGCATTTTCATTTTTATTGCCCAGATGTAGTACTTTGCATTTTTCCCTGTTAAAAACCATTCTGTTAGTTGCTGCCCACTGCTCCAGTTTATTTAGGTCTTTTTGAATCCTCTCTCTCTCTTCTCTAGTGTTAGCTATCCCTCCTACCTTTGTGTCATCAGCAAATTTAATCAGTTTTCCCTCAATTCCTTCATCTAAATCATTGATAAAGATGTTGAACAATACAGGTCCCAGGACAGAGCCCTGTGGTACCCCACTTGACACATTCATCCAACTGGATGTGAAGCCATTTACGACCACTCTTTGAGTCCGATCACTAAGCCAGTTATGAATCCACCTAACAGTTGCCTTGTCCATTCCATAGTTGGTCATTTTTTCAATAAGGATGGTGTGAGATACTTTGTCAAATGCTTTGCTAAAGTGAAGATATACTATATCTACAGCATTTCCCTGATCCACCCAGTCAGTGATTCTGTCATAGAAGGAAATTAAGTTAGTCTGACATGACTTGTTAGTTACAAACCCATGCTGACTCTGGTTAATCACTTCATTCTTATCCAGGTACTTACATACATGTTGTTTAATAATTTGTTCAAATATCTTTCCTGGTATAGATGTTAGAACTCTCCTGTTAGTTTTTTTTTAGTTTGCTGGTCACATGACCATTTTTGCCTATTTAATCCGGCTCCGCCCTCCTGGTCTTGCTGGACTTCATTGTATTTACTACTCTTGAGCTAGCTTGGTGCTCTGTTGCCGTTCTCTGTTAGTTTTGCTAGGTCTTCTGACCTCTATGCTTTTTGTTGTGTGTTTGTCTTTGACTGCTACTATTTCTGCTAGGAGGTGTCCAACTTATCCCAGTCCCTAGTTCTTGTAGGGATCCCTCCCTCACATCTATAGGTCTTCGTACAGACTAGCCGAGGACTTTAGCGGGTCTGATCGTAGGATCAGGTTCCCTGTTACATCGTAGGGATCTAGTTTAGTTCTATTGTAGGGACAGTTCTCCTGTCTTTCCTTAGTCCCTGTAGCAGATCATAACAGCCCTAAAAAAAAAAAAAATTTCTCTAAGGAAAGACCTCCAGTTTTCCATCATGGTCTCGGTTCAAGATTTGGCTCAATGCTTGCAGGGACTCTCTCTGGAGGTGGCCGAGCTCCAACAACACGTGAGTAGCTGTTCTGGAGCGCATTTTGTGGAACCAAAGGTACGTCTGCCTGATCTATTTTTTGGCGAACAACAAGATTTTTTTTCTTTTAAAAATGCTTGTTTATTGTATTTTCGTTTGAGACCCGGATCCTCTGGTGATGAATCACAGCGCATAGGGTTCATAATGTCACTTTTGCGCAAAGATCCTCAGGGATGGGCCTTCTCTCTCCAACCTAGTGATCCGTGCTTTAGATCAGTGGATAGTTTTTTTTCTGCTTTGGGTTTGTTGTATAATGATCCTGATCGTGTCTCATCTGCTGAGTCTGAATTGAGACGTTTGAGGCAGGGATCAGGTAATGTGGAAAAATATTGTTCTCACTTCCGTCGGTGGTCTTCCCAGGTGGGGTGGAACGATTCAGCTTTGAAAAGCTTGTTTCTTGCAGGGCTAGGTGAAAGGGTTAAGGATTTACTGATTGCTTATCCCACACCTGGAAACTTGCAGGAGGCAATGCAATTAGCTATACGGGTGGACAGGAGACTGCGTGCAAGGGTTAATGAGAGCAAATCCTCTGCTATGTCAGCTCCGAGTCCTGAGAGGGTCTGTGCTGACAATGGAGAGCCGATGGAGATTGGGGCGATGACACCCCGCTCTCAGGAAAAAGACCGCAGGCTTTCTGAAGGCTTGTGCTTCTATTGCGGAAATTCTGGTCATTTTATTAAGAACTGTGTGCTTCGTATGAAGAAAGAAAAAAAATGGTCAGTTATGCCCGTATTGCCTGTTTAAATTCTAAGGGAGTATTCCTATCTGCCACTACTGCTGCTCAGGATGAATTAATTGAATTTCGGGTATTTGTGGATTGTGGTTCTACTCTGAATGTGATTGATGGGGGATTCTTGGAAAAACATAGATTAGAACCAGGATGTTGAGCAGTTCTTGCGTTGTTTTGTGGCAGACAATCAAGAGGTGTGGTCTGAGTTTCTGCCACTTGCTGAATTTGCTCTTAACAACCATACATCCTCTTCTGCTGGGTGTTCGCCTTTTTTTTGTTGTTCTGGGAGACATCCGTCTTTTGGGTCATTCTCCAAATTGGTTTCGGCTGTGCCTGAGGAGGAGAGTTTTTCCGGTGATTTGGAGAGAGTTTGGACGGATGTGCGTGGTAATCTTCAGGAGGCTAACAAAAAATCTAAGAGGTACTTTGATAGGAAACGGCAAGAGGTTTTGTTTGCTGTTGGTAACCTGGTTTGGTTGTCCTCTAAGAATCTGCGATTGAGGATTCCTTCTAAAAAATTGGGTCCCAAGTTCGTAGGGCCCTTTAAGGTGCTTCAGATAGTTAACCAATCTGCTGTTGGGTTGGAGGTTCCTACGTCCTGGAAGATTAACCCGGTGTTTCATGTTTCTCTGTTGAATAAAGCTGATGTGTCGGATGGTGACGCCTCTGCCACTGTTCCTCCGGTGGTGGAGGACGGGGAATATGAAATTTCCCGCATCCTAAATTCTAGACGGTATAGAGGGAGTTTGCAGTATCTCGTCGCTTGGAAGGGTTTCGGACCTGAGGATAACTCATGGGTGAGGGCGGATGATGTTTCTGCTTCCAGACTGGTCAGAGCGTTTCACAAGTTTCCTGGTAAGCCTGGGCCTAGGGGATCCGGAGGATCCTCTTAGAAGAGGGGGTACTGTTAGAACTCTCCTGTTAGGTTTTTTTTAGTTTGCTGGTCACATGACCATTTTTGCCTATTTAATCCGGCTCCGCCCTCCTGGTCTTGCTGGACTTCATTGTATTTACTACTCTTGAGCTAGCTTGGTGCTCTGTTGCCGTTCTCTGTTAGTTTTGCTAGGTCTTCTGACCTCTATGCTTTTTGTTGTGTGTTTGTCTTTGACTGCTACTATTTCTGCTAGGAAGGGTCCAACTTATCCCAGTCCCTAGTTCTTGTAGGGATCCCTCCCTCACATCTATAGGTCTTCGTACAGACTAGCCGAGGACTTTAGCGGGTCTGATCGCAGGATCAGGTTCCCCGTTACATCGTAGGGATCTAGTTTAGTTCTATTGTAGGGACAGTTCTCCTGTCTTTCCTTAGTCCCTGTAGCAGATCATAACAATAGAAGTCAGACTCACCGGCCTATAGTTCCCTGGGTCCACCTTCTTCCCCTTTTTGAAGATAGGAACAACATTTACTCTTCTCCAGTCTTCTGAGACTTCTCCTGTTCTCCAAGAATTTTCAAAGATTATGGAGAGTGGTTCTAAAATTTCTTCTACGATCTCCTTCAGTACTCTGGGGTGTAATTCATCTGGACATGGAGACTTGAACTCATCTTCTATTCCTTTAATAGGACAGTGAAGATCAGTTGATGTTACATTTTCTTTCTGAGAGAAAACAGATGCAAAATAGAAATTAAAAAGTTCGGCCTTCTCAACATCCTCTCTTACCATTTCACCATTTTCATCCTGTAAAAATCCTATAGCATCTTTGACTTTTCTTTTACTTTTGACCTACCCCAAAATCCTTTTTTATTGCTTTTGATATCTCTTGCAAGCCTTAATTCATTGTTAGCTTTAGCTAACCTCATACGTGCCCTACAGGATCTGCAGACTGCATTATAATCTTCTTTAGATATGCCTCCCTCTTTCCATTTGATAAACATTTCTTTCTTTCTTTTTAGCATGTGTTTAAGTTCTGTGTTCATCCATCCTGGTTTCCTTAAATGCTTCCCGTTCTTCCTACTTTTCGGGATTGTTAATGATTGCGCTTTGAGAATCTCATTTTTAAAAATTTCCCATCCTTCCTGGACATTTTTGTCCTTATGGACATCCAGCCATTGGATCGCTCCTATTCTCTTTCTGGGTCGCTTAAAATCTGCCTTTCTGAAATCTAACCTTGAAGTTTGAGTCTTCACATGTCTTCCTCCTCTAGTTATCCAAAATTCTATAATAGCATGATCGCTGCCTCCTAGCGTCCCAGCCACCTTTACCTCCTCAACCATTTCCTCCCTGTTTATAAGGATTAGATCCAAAGTAGCAGATCCCCTTGTTTTCTCCCCTACCTTTTGGAAGATAAAGTTGTCAGCAAGAGAGGATAAGAATTTGCTTGACCTGTTAGTTTTACTTGAGAGAGATTCCCAACAAATGTCTGGATAGTTGAAATCTCCCATGACCACTACGTCATATTTTTTGGAGAACTTGGTCATTTGATACATAAAGAGTTCATCCATATCTTCAGCTTGCCCAGGTGGCCTGTAGTAAATGCCTACAATGGTGTCCTTTCCGTTGTTCTCTCCTTGTATTCTTACCCAAACAGTTTCCACAGAACTCCCAGTCTCTGAAGCTTCAATCTCTGTGCAGATAAACGCTTTTCTAACATACAATGCGACACCTCCTCCTCGTTTATCAAGTCTGTTTCTTGCAAATAAGTTGTATCCTTTTAGCCTTTTATTCCAATCATGTGTATCGTCCCACCAAGTTTCAGTGATTCCAATGACATCATATTCCTTTTCCTGCATTAGTAGTTCCAATTCTCCTTGTTTGTTGCCCATGCTTTGTGCATTTGTATAAAAACATTTTAGTTTGTGATTGGTTTCTCTTCTCTTCTCTTTTATTATTTACATTTTTTTGTCTTTGTTCTTCCTTTCCACTTCCAGTAGCAGAGATCTCAATACTATTTGTCAGCTGTATAGCTTTTTCTGGCTTTTTGCTCCCTATCCACCATATATCCCACCTCTCCATGTGCCAATCCAGCCTCATGTGAATGGGGAATGAAAAGGAAACCAGGCAATAGCTGGCAATTAAAACCTTGTATGGGAAAGTTGGGTGGATAAGGGTGCTGAGCCTTGGAGGGGCCCACACCCCTCGATATGTACAGCGCATTGCATAAAGTATGTATATGTTTGTATATTGGCAACATAGTATATTTGTGCACCTGTGCATTATTTTAATACTAAAAGTGTGAGGGTCCCATTTTTTTCTTTTTTGTGTGTTGTCCATACATTGTATTGTTCATTTTCGGGTACTGCAGATGATCTCTCATTGAAGTGCATACATTAGGTATATCCGGCAACAGCAGGATCTGCGAACAGCTGATCAGTGAGGGTGCAAGATGTTGGACCCACAATCTGAATTTGATGCCCTTGAATATGGACTACAATATGGCACCATTTGAAGAACCGTTGGTGGACTGTCCTTTCCGCAGGGATTTACTTTGGGGCTTGTAAGGGATCAGCTTTCAGATAGAACCTGGTGCACACACAGGGATCCAGTTCATTGGTTCAAAGCAAACATGCAGTTTATTAAATGTCATAAACCGTCCAGCTTAACAAAACATAACAGCCTCTTCTGGGTACAACAGGTATAATAGAATCAAAACAGAAAATAAACAGTCCATATATAGCACAGGCTCACCCGTTGACATGTCAGACCTTCACTCAGCCTCTAGCAGAAACTGAGCCACACAAGCAAGGTCTTTCCACCGTGCAAACACCACACCTAATGACATGGCTGGACTTCCTTATATTTGCCATTTCAGGCCCTAGGGTGAGGATATGTCAGCAGCCAGTCCCACCCAACTCTTTAACTGCTCATAATCCCAGCCCTGAACACGCCCTATTAACTTCCTCAGCACTATATGTGCTGGAGCCTGCTTTTCAGGCTTACATCACTGAGGCTACCAACCTCGATGAAACGTATCTCCCCTCGAGGACCTGTCCGGAGGCCATCTTACATACCCCCTCCTCTGCCCAAAGCCCGGGGGCTTGGCACCTTCTGTCATCAAACAGTGGGTGTTATGATCTGCTACAAGAACTAAGGAAAGATAGGAAAACTGTCCCTACAATAGGACTAAGCTGATTCCCTACGATGCAGCGGGCAACCTGTTCCTTGTGAACAGACCCCCCTTCGTCCTCAGCTAGTCTGAACGCAGACCTATAGATATAAGGGCAGGGTCCCTAAAAGTACTAAGGACTGGGACAAAATTGGACACCTCCTAGCAGAAGTTGTAGCGGGGCAAAAAGACAAGCAGACAAAAATACTTAGAGGTCCAAGGACCAAGCAAACTAGAGAGATAGGTACAAAGCACCTGGCTAGATTAAGAGTCAAAGTAACACTGAAGTCCAGCAAAGCCAGAAGGGCGGAGCTGGAATAAATAGGCAGCAGGTCACGTGACCACAAAATAGAAAAAAACTAACAGGAGGGTTCTAACAGTACCCCCTCTTCTATGAGGATCCTCCGGATCCTTCAGGCCCGGGCCTATCAGGAACCTTCCTGTGAAACGCTCTGATAAGTCTAGGAGCAGAGACATCATCTGCCCTTATCCAGGAGTTATCCTCAGGACCGAAACCTTTCCAAGCGACGAGATACTGCAATCTCCCTCTATGCCTTCTGGAATTCAGGATACGAGAAATTTCATATTCACCGTCTTCCACCACCGGAGGAACTGTGACAGTGGCATCCCTATCCGATACATCAGCTTTTTTCAACAAGGAAACATGAAACACCGGATTAATCTTCCAGGAGGAGGGAACCTCCAACCTAACAGCAGACTGGTTAACCACCTGAAGCACCTTAAATGGTCCCACAAACTTCGGTCCCAATTTCTTAGAAGGACAACCAAACCATGTCACCAACCGTAAACAAAACCTCTTGACGTTTCCTGTTAAAATACTTCTTAGACTTTTTGTTAGCCTCTTGAAGGTTACAACGTACATCAGTCCAAACTCTCTCCAAATCACCGGAAAAATTCTCCTCCTCCGGCACAGCCGACACCAATTTGGAGAACGAACCAAACGACGGATGTCTCCCAGTACAACAAAAAAACGGAGAACACCCAGCAGAAGAGGATGTATGGTTGTTAAGAACAAATTCAGCAAGTGGCAGAAACTCAGACCACCCCTCTTGATTGTCTGCCACAAAACAACGCAAAAACTGCTCAACATCCTGGTTCTTTCTTTCTGTCTGTCCATTAGACTCAGGATGATACCCAGATGAAAATGACAAATGGACTCCCAACCTGTCACATAAGGCACGCCAAAAAGGAGCCACAAACTGAGGTCCCCTATCAGAAACAATGTCGGTGGGAACGCCATGGAGTCTGACAATTTCCTTGACAAAAGCCTTAGCGAGTGTCTTAGCGCAGGGTAGTTTAATGAAAGGAACCAAGTGACATATCTTGCTAAAACGGTCCACGACCACCCAGATGACAGTGAAACCCTCGGACACAGGAAGGTCAGTAATAAAATCCATTGCAAGATGCGTCCAAGGTGCACTAGGAACCTCCAGAGGGTAAAGCAACCCCGCAGCAGGAGCATGTGAAGCCTTTGATCTAGCACACACCGTACATTGACGCACCCATTTAATGATTTCCTTCTGCCACCCAGGCCACCAAAAACTGAGACCTACCAATCTCTTAGTCTCAGAAATTCCTGGATGACCTGCCAACCGAGACTCATGATACTCCCCAAACAACTCTCTCCTAAAGGTTCTAGGTACAAACAACCTCTCATGGGGAGTGTTAGATGGGGCATCTTCCTGGGCTTTCAGAATCCCATCTTCCAAAACGGAGTCCAATGCTGCTATCACAACTCCTTCCTGTAAAATGCTCTCCTCCTCCTCGGTATCAACCATGGGAGAAAAGCTGCGAGATAAAGCATCAGCTTTAACATTCTTAGTACCCGGGATATAGGTAACAGAAAAATTAAACCGCGAAAAAAAAAAGTGCCCACCTAGCCTGACGGGCATTCAAGCGCTTGGCAGCATCTAGATAGATCAGATTCTTATGATCAGTGAAAACCTGAATGGAAAATTTAGCACCTTCCAAGAAATGACGCCAATGTTCAAATGCGAGTTTGATAGCCAGCAATTCCCGATTACCAATATCGTAATTAAGTTCGGTTTCAGAATTTTTTTTTAAAAAAAAAAGCACAGGGATGAACCCCATCCTTGTTCTCCTGAGACAAAACCGCACCGCCCCCCACCGAAGAAGCATCAACCTCGACCAAAAAAGGCTTGGTCTCATCAGGCTGCATAAGGATGGGGGCAGAACTGAACCTCTCCTTGAGATACACAAAAGCTTCAATGGCCTCAGTAGTCCACTGAACCGTATTCGCACCTTTCCTGGTGAGATCGGTCAGCAGCTTAACAATTATAGAAAATTTCTTAATGAATTTTCTGTAATAACTGGCGAAACCCAAAAATCTCTGTATCGATTTTAAACCAATAGGCCTAGGCCATTCCTGCACAGCCTGAACCTTCACTGGGTCCATCTCAAAGCCCTCGCTGGAGATAATGTAGCCCAAAAAACTAATTCTCTGCACAGCGAACTCACATTTCTCCAGCTTAGCAAAAAGTGAATTGTCACTTAATAACTGCAATACCTCACGTACGCTCCGCCAATGAGACTCCAGATCTGGCGAATAAATCAAAATGTCATCCAAATACACCACCACATTCTTACCAATCAAAGGTCTCAGGATGTCATTAATAAGGTTCTGAAAAAACGCTGGTGCATTGGTAAGACCAAAAGGCATAACCAGATTCTCAAAATGACCCACCGGAGTGTTAAAAGCAGTCTTCCATTCATCACCCTCCTTCATTCGCAACAAATTGTATGCCCCCCGGAGATCAATTTTAGAGAACCACTTGGCCCCCACTAACTGGTTAAACAAGTCAGGAATTAACGGCAGTGGGTAGGAATTGCGTACGGTAATTTTATTAATTTCACGAAAGTCCAGGCATGGACGTAAACCGCCGTCTTTTTTTTTTTACAAAAAAAAATCCAACAGCCACAGGTGACTTAGAAGGTCTAATGTGACCAGCAGCCAAGCTCGTCTGTATGTATTCCTCCAAGGCTTTTCTTTCAGGGATAGTAAGATTAAATAAGCGACTCTTGGGAAGAGTAGCTCCAGGAACAAACTCAATGGTGCAATCATAGTCCCTATGAGGAGGTAGAATTTGCGACTCCTCCTCTGAAAAAACCTTCCAAAAATTCTGAATAGGTACAGGTAATTCCCCTCTTTCCACAGCAGCAATGCGACCGTTACAACATTTATCATGACACTTAGGACTCCAAGATTTAATCTCATTAGTAGACCAGTCCAGTAAAGGATTGTGCAGTTTTAACCAAGGCAAACCTAAAACTACTGGAGAAGCTAAATTATTTAATACCACTAAATCCAAATTCTCTTGGTGAATACCATTAATAGTGAGGGGAAATTCAAAAACCTTGTGAGTAACACATTTCAAAGGAGTGTTATCAACAGCAACCACAGAAATAGGAGATGACAAAGGTTTAGGTTCCAATTTAAGTTTTTCCAAAAATCCCTTATCAATCACATTCAGTGTAGAACCACAATCCACAAAAACCTGAAATTCAATCAACTCCTCCTGCAATGAGGTACTCCCTGAAAGAAATACTCCCTTGGAGTTTAAACAAGCAATACGGGCGTAACTGACCTTTTTTTTTTCTTTGCTTAACAGAAGCTCACAGTTCTTAACAAAATGCTCAGATTTACCACAATAAAAACAAAATCCCTTGGAAAACCTGCGGTCTTTTTCCTGAGAGCAGAGTGACATCGCCCCAATCTCCATCGGTTCTCCGTCGTCCGAGCAGACCCTCTGATGACTAGGAGCTGCCATAGCAGGAGTTTTCTCCTCATTAACCCTGGCACGCAGTCTCCTGTCCACCCGTATAGCTAACTGCATGGCTTTTTGCAAGGTTCCAGGTGCAGGGAAAGCAATCAGCAGATCCTTAACCCTTTCACTTAAACCAGCAAGAAACAAACATTTTAACGCTGAATCATTCCATCTCACTTCTGAAGACCACCTTCAATACAATAATTTTCAACATCACCTGACCCCTGCTTTAAACGTCTCAGTTGTGTCTCAGCAGAAGAGACTCGATCAGGATCGTCATACCACAACCCCATAGCAGAAAAAAAATCTTCCACTGATCTAAAACACGGATCATTAGGTTGGAGAGAAAAGGCCCATCCCTGTGGTTCCTTGCGCAAAAGAGACATGATAAACCCAATGCGCTGTGATTCATTCCCAGAGGACCTGGGTCTCAAACGAAAATATAATAAACAAGCATTTTTAAAGGAAAAAAAATCTTGTTGTTTATCATAAAAAAAATCAGGCAGTCCTACCTTCGGTTCAACAAAATGCGCTCCAGGACAGCTACTCACGTGTTGCTGGAGCTCGGCCACCTCAAGAGACAATCCCTGTAGGCATTGAGCCAATTCCTGAACAGACACCATGCTGATCTCCGGATCTCGTTCCTTAGGATTTTTTTTTTGGGGGATTTTGGGCTGGACTTACTGTTATGATCTGCTACAAGAACTAAGGAAAGATAGGAAAACTGTCCCTACAATAGGACTAAGCTGATTCCCTACGATGCAACGGGCAACCTGTTCCTTGTGAACAGACCCGCCTTCGTCCTCAGCTAGTCTGAACGCAGACCTATAGATATAAGGGAGGGGTCCCTAAAAGTACTAAGGACTGGGACAAAATTGGACACCTCCTAGCAGAAGTTGTAGCGGAGCAAAAACACAAACAGATAAAAATACTTAGAGGTCCAAGGACCAAGCAAACTAGAGAGATAGGTACAAAGCACCTGGCTAGATTAAGAGTCAAAGTAACACTGAAGTCCAGCAAAGCCAGAAGGGCGGAGCTGGAATAAATAGGCAGCAGGTCAAGTGTCCACAAAATAGAAAAAAACTAACAGGAGGGTTCTAACAGTGGGCCCTCGACAGAGCATCAGCATTGTCATGTAGTTTCCCAGGCCTATGATCTACATGTAAGTTAAAATCCAGAAGTGCTAGGAACCACCTGGTCAGTTGGGCATTGTTCTCCTTCTCTCGCATCCACCCCAGCAGAGCATGGTCTGACACTAACCTGAAATTCCTGCCTAATAGGTAGTATCTTAAAGTGTACAATGTCCACTTGATGGCCAAATACTCCCTCTTCACAATGGGGTAGTTTTTCTCACAGGCAGACAGTTTGCGACTCAGGTGCATTATCGAGTATGGTTCGCCGTTCACTTCCTGAAACAAGTCGGCACCTAACCCAACAGCTGATGCGTCCGTATGTACCACAAACTCCGTGGAGTCAGGAGCCACCAACATTGACTGTTTATACAAGGGTAGCTTCATTCCTGAAACGCTGTCTCAGCTTCTGTTGACCACTTGGCCATAGCTGACTTCATACCCTTAAGAAGGTCCATTAGCGATGCCTCTATGATGGCGAAGTTAGGGATTAACCAATGGTAGTAGCCCACGATGCCCAGAAACACTCTGACCTGCTTCTTTGCGAGCGGTTGTGTCCAATTCTGAATTGCTTCAACTTTATTCACTGGGGGTTTGATTTAGCCCCTGCCTACAAAATAGTCCAATTACATGGCTTCTTCCATCCTCATGGCACATTTCTTTGGGTTGATGGAAAACCCTGCCATCCTTAAAGCATCAAATATCACCTGGACTTTGCCTAGATGACTTCCCCAATCCTAGCTGAAGATCATAAAGTCATCCAGGTAGGCCACTGGAACTTATGGGAAGCTAGGATTCGGTCCATGGCTCTCTGAAAGGTAGCTGGAGCTCCTTGCAAACGAAATGGTATCCTGACATACTGGAAACAACCATCTGGCGTTGAAAATGCCGTCTTCTTTTTGGCATCTTTGGATAGAGGAATCTGCCAATACCCCTTTATGAGGTCCAGAGTGGTAATATACCTAGCTGGCCCTATCCTCTCAATGAGCTTGTCGACTCGGGGCATTGGATATGTGTCAAACTCCGAGACTTCATTCAGCTCTCGGTAGTAATTGCTTAACCGCCATTTTCCATTTGGTTTAGGCACCAAGACTATGGGATTGGACCAGCCACTTTTAGGCTTAACATCCGCTTCACCTTCTTCTAGATTACCTCTTGGCGAGCTTTGGGAATCCTATATGGCTTCAAATTCACCTGGACATGAGGCTCCGTAAGGACTTCATGTTTCACGACCTGAGTACAACCCGGCAACTCTGAAAACAGGTCTCTGTTCTCATTAAGCAATTCTCAGCACTGCTGCTTCTGAGTTTGTGACAGCGCCTCTGCCACCTTGGCAATCACGTCATCCTCGGAATTAGCAAGCAAACATGGAGCTGTCACATGCTCCTTATCTCAGCATGGCTTGATCAGATTGATGTGGTACACCTGGTAGGGCTTCCTCCTCCCCAGTTGTTGGACTTTATATTTGACCTCGCTAATCTTTTCGACCACTTCGTAGGGGCACTGCCATTTGGCCAGAAATTTACTCTCCACCGTGGGTACCAGTACTAGTACCCGATCACCAGGGCTGAACTTTCTTACCCTTGTGGACTGGTTGTACACCCTTGACTGCGCCTCTTGCCCCTTGAGGAGGTATTCTTTCACAACAGACATCACTTCTAAAATCCTTTCTTGCATTTGGACGACATGCTCATTTACACTACTGTAGGGTGTAGCCTTTGTTTGGCAGGTCTGCTTGGCTATATCCAGGAGGCCATAGGGGTGTCGGGCATGCAAAAGCTCAAAAGGAGAAAAGCACATAGATGCCTGGGGAACTTCTCTGATGGAAAATAGCACATATGGCAGTAGACAGTTCCAGTCTTGGCCGCCCTTCTCTACGACCTTCTTTAGCATGGCCTTCATGGTTTTATTACACCTTTCCACGAGACCGTCCGCCTGTGGGTGGTACACCGAGGTTCTAAGTTGTGTGATCTGCACGGCTTTGCACAAGTCCCTCATTACTTTCAACATGAAAGGAGTCCTTTGGATCGTTAGAATCTCTTTCGACAGTCCTGTTCTGGAAAAGATATGGACAAGCTATCGGGCTATACTTTTAGCAGAAGAGTTCCTTAACGGTACCACCTCTGGGTACCGTGTAGCATACTCGAGTATTACCAGGACATACTGATGCCCTCTGGTGGACTTGATCAGGGAACCCACTAAACCCATCGCTATGCGATCAAGCAGGACCTCAGTCATGGGTAGCTGCACTAAGGGACTACGGAAGTGAGGTTAGTTGGCAGATGCAACAGGACCTACAATAATTCACAATCTCTCTGTGACCGCCGGGCCAGTAAAACTTCTGAAGGATCCGTTCCTGGATTTTGTCTACCCCCAAATGACCAGCTAAAACATAAGTATGGGCCATGCCTAACACCCTGCATCAGTAGGGTCCTGATACCAACAACTGCTCGATCACCTCACCCCTCTGCTTGATGAGACAATATAATTATTCCCCATTCATAGCAATATAAGGATATCTGGCTCTTGAGCGACCCAATTTACTACAGTTACATTATCAAATGCTCCATTAAGAATTAGGTGCCGGAGTTCGGGGGTCCCAAAGTTTCCCCCGGGCACCCTCAGCTCAAGGATGTTGGCCTCAGGGGAAGCTACCTCATCCTCATTCCTAACCAGTGTAAAAAAAGGAAACCTGTCAGACTCGGGCGGCGTTGGGTTTTCTTTAAGGGTGACCTGACTGTTGTCTGAATAACCAGACTACTCTACATTCCATTACAAGTTCCAAAATAAGGCAAAGTCCCACCCTAATATCACAAGGTGTAATTGGTCCTTGACTATTCCAACCTGATAGGACCCAGTGCCACAGTTTGTGTCAATGACCACTCGAGCCACAGGATAGTCTTTAGCGTCCCCAAGGATACAACGGTTGCCCACCATCTTCACAGGAATCAGCCGATGAGGAAGTGTGGCCCTCACTAGGGTTACCAAACTTCCAGAGTCCAATAGACCAGTCACTGGCATTCCATTCGTGGATGCAGGACATAGCTGTGGCCACCCCACTGGGTTGAGGGCCTTTACTGCAGGAAGGGAATACAAAATATGAGCAGCACCGACCTATACTACAGTCCATTGGCTCTGTGGTCGTGAGGCAAAGGGTAGCTATATGCCCCGGGAGTGACACCTCCAACAAATCACGTTACTAGATAGGGCCTTTGGCAACAACTCAGATGTCTCCTGGGATCTTGGATGCCCCCAAGATGTGGCTATAGTGCCCTTTTTTGTGTGTTTCCCTCCTTTGGGAACCCCAGTATGGAGATGTTATGACCCATTTCTTCCCCAAGGAACCTTCGACTGCCTGGTACCGTTCCACTAGGCCCACCAGGTCATCGGCATTCTGGGATCTCCCTGGGCAACCCAGGACTGCACCAGCCTCGGAAGGCAGTATATGAACCTGTCCATGACTACCCACTCCACCATCTGCACTGGGAAGGAGGATTCCGGTTGCAGCCACTTTTGAACCAGACGTTATAAGTTGAACATTTGGGACTGGGGAGGTTTTTCACCTTGATAGGCCCAGTGGTACACCCTTTGCGCCCTCACAGTCATAGATACTCATAAGTGTGCCAGGATCTCTGCTTTCAACTTAGCATACTCTTTTGCATCCTGTAAGGCCAGGTCATAATAGGCCTTCTGCTTTTCCCCTATTAGATAGGGCGCCAGAACTTCTGCCAGCTGCACCGGAGGAAATTTCTCCTGTTCCGCCACACTTCAAATAACCACCAGGAACATCTCAACTTCATCACCCTGGGTCATATTTTGCAAGGCTCTCCTTATCGTCTTCCTCACGTGTGTATCCTCACTTTGGGTTGGGGCTGGTGCGGTTGCCCTGCCACGGATTGCCTATGCTAGGAGCGCCATCTTCTTCTGCTGCTGTATGTTAGCCTGCAACAGTAGCTTGATTAGCTCCTCCATGGCTTCAGACTGTACTTGCACTGCTACAGCTGCCTTGACCCAGGACATACAGTTTCCTGATGGCAATCACCTGTCCTCTTGGATTTCTGTCCAGATTCGAAGCATCAACTGTAAGCCATCGGCTCTGCACACACGGGGATCCAGTTCATTGGTTTAAAACAAATGTATGGGTTATTAAATGTCCATAAACCATCCAGCTTAACAAAACAACCTATTCTGGGTGCAACAGGTACACTGACGAGCAAAAGGGTAACAATGTTTTGAAATTTTGACTTTCAGGCTCCATATCTCACCATCCACTACTGCTTCGTAAGTGAGACTACCATCATTTTATAGACAATCATCTTGGCTATCTGATCCATAAATTTGACTCACAACTATTTAGCGTATGATTAGTTATGCAGATTCTTGTCTTGCCACTGCATTGTTACTGTTTTGCTCCTAGAAATCTAAATTTTAATTTTTATTATTTTGTTAGTATTTTTAGAATTTTGTAAATCCACTTTTGGCTTTCAACACTGCCTGAATCCTTCTGGGCATGTTCTCGATCAGATTCAAACATGTATCGACCAAAATCTAATCCCAAGTCTTTTCTACACCTTCCCAAAGTTGATCTATACTGGTCAAATCACTTGGGTATATATACAGTTTTTTCTTCAACTCTACCCACAACTGTTCAATTGGGTTGAGGTCTGTGAGGTCCAATCCAGCACCTCTACTTCATTGTCATTGAACCATTTCTTCGTCACTCTCGACGTATTCTTCGGGTCGTTGTCCTGCTTGTCCTATGTAATCTTTTTCATACCCATAGTACTTGAGTGTACGAAGTAACTCGCCTTGTAGGATACTCACATATAGCTCAGCATTGAGACCACCATCAAACCTGGTCAAGTATCCAATGCCTTTGGCTGTGAAAAAAAACCACATCATCAGTCTTCCTCCACCGAACTTGACAGTTCCTTCAATTTCTCGTTCCATTAACCCCTTTTTCCCTTGTTTCTTCCAGACCCATTTGGACTCTTCAGAGCCTAGTCCATTGACTTTCATCTCATCGCTCTAAATCACCCGTTTCCAATATTGTACTGTCCACATTTCATATTTTTTTGCAAAGTCAAGCTTTTTATGTCGATATTGAAGTCAAAACTTCTTCACCTTTTTTTGGGTCACAATTCCAGACTTGTGTAACAAGCGTCGCACGGTTCTTACATGGATGTCTGTGATCTCACTATAATGAAGAATACGAGCCACCTCCACCGTCGCGTTTGTCAAGCCAGAACTGATAGACCTTGTAATGAGCTGATTTGTTGACTCAGATATTTTGCCTGGACGTCCACCTCTTGGCTTTTGAATGGAAGGACGGACTTCATTTTGTATTCTTCCAATTCTCTTGACACTCACATGATGCAGTTTGGCAATTTTCTTGGCCGAGATACCTCTATCGATGAGCTGGATGATGCTGTTTCTCTTTTCTTGGGAAATCTTCTTAATGGCTGCTTCTTGATTTGAACCAGTGACCTTTCACTTGGAAATCAACCTAATAACACACTGAGCTATTAAGAAATGTGAAAACAGGTTGTATTTTGCAGTATAAAGGATGAAAAAGATTTTTCCACCACCAGGAGCAAAACAGTAACAATGCAGGGACAGGTCAAGAATCTGCATAACTAATCATATGCTAAATAGTTGCAAGTCAAATGTATGTATGAGATAGCCAAGATCATTGTCTATAACGTGATGGTAGTCTCACGGTCGAAGCAGCAGTGGATGGTGAGATATGGAGCCTAAAAGTCAAAAGTTTAAAACATTGTTACTCTTTTGCTCGTAAGAATCAACACAGAAAATAAACATTCCATTTATCGCACGGGCTCACCCATATAAACGTCAACCTTCACTCAGCCTCTATCAGAAACTGAGCCATACAAGCAATGTTCCACCTTGCACACACCACACCTCACCTAATGACACAGCTGTATTTCCTTATACCTGCTGTGTCAGACTCCAGGGTGGGGGTATGTGAGCAACCAGTCCCACCCATCTCTTTGACTGCTCTTAAACCTAGCCCTGAACATGCCTTATTAACTCCCTCAGCCCTATTAACTCCCTGCTTTTCAGGTTTACATCACTGAGGCTACCAACCTCAATAATTCATATCTCCCCTTGAGGACCTGTCCGGCAGCCATCTTACAACATCTCCAGTGACTTTTGTAAAATTGGCTTCAGTGGAATGGGGCAAGTGACTTTTTGACATGTCACCCCATCATCCTCTTCCATCCTTTACTATATGATTTCAAGGTGTTGGCAACATGTGACTTATAGTAAGCAGCGGAGGCAGTAAAACCAAAGCCCCCAAAATTACGATATTGCTTCATCCTCTCCAAAGAATTAATAATTTTTTCAAGAAAAATAGGTAGCAAGTTTTAGAGGTTCATTTTCCTCCATTACACTGCATGGATGAAGGACCTTGATCATGTGACAGTTATGTCTTGAATTTCAGTTTAGTAGGAAAAGCTATGGACAGGCTAAACAGTGCACAGAAGGGCAAGCTTGCCGAGCGACCAAAATTCAATGCTTGCCCATCACTATTTCGGATGTGTGCAAACATGCTAGCTCCTTTTAATGGCAGTATCAGGCACCCTATGAAGGATACACCCTAAAGGTAAGCCCCAGGAAGAAACCATTCTACATATAAATATCAACAAAGGTGTTCTCTTTGATCCTACAATGTACCACCCTTTAAGCAGAGCAGTTACACCGGCAAAGATGACAGCAAACAGCAGAGGAACTTTGTCACCAGTCAAAACCTGATATGCTGTCGTTGACCATAGAATCGTAAAAAGGTAGAGTTGGAAGGGACCTTTAGGATTATCTGGTTCAAGCCTCTGCTCAATGCAGGATTCACTAAGTAATCTCAGGCAGATGTCTGTCCAGTCTCTGTTTGAAGGCTTCCATTGAAGGGGAACTCACCACCTCTCGTGGCCGCCTGTTCCACTCATTGATCACCCTCACTGTCAAAAAGTTTTTTCTAATATCTAATCTGTGTCTTCTCTCATTCAGTTTCATCCCATTGCTTCTAGTCTTTCTTTGAGCAAATGAGAATAAAGATGATCCTTCTACAATGTGACAGCCCTTGACATATTTGTAGACAGCTATTGTCTTCTCTCAGTCTTCTTTTTTACAAGCTAAACATTCCCAAATCCTGCAACCGTTCCTCATAGGACATGGTTTGCAGACCGGTCACCATTCTGGTCGCTCTTCTCTGAACTTGCTCCAGTTTGTCTATGTCTTTTTTAAAATGTGGTGCCCAAAACTGTACACAGTATTCCAGATGAGGTCTGACCAAAGAGGAGTAAAGACCGATAATGACTTCACGTGATCTAGACTGTATGCTTCTGTTACTGCAACCCAGAATTATGTTTGCCTTTTTTGCTGCTGCATGACACTGTTGACTCATGTTCAGGTAGCTGCTCCTAGTAAGCACCCGTTCACACCTTGTTTTGGACGTGCCGGCCAGTTTTTTCTGTTTCTATGTATAAGCTTTGACTGAGCACTCCGCCTCTATGCCACAGGCGATTTTAATTACAACAGGATCTTATTATCCCACATACAAGCAGACATAGTCTCTTAGAGAGGAGTTCATATTGATAGGGCTCCCACATACAGTTGTGCTCAAAAGTTTACATACCCCGGCAGAATTTTTCCTTTCTTGGCCTTGTTTCAGAGAATATGAATGATAACAGAAAAACTTTTTCTCCACTCATGGTTATTGGTTGGATGAAGCAATTTATTGTCAAACTACTGTGTTTTCTCTTTTTAAATCTTAATGACAACCAAAAACATCCAAATGACCCTGATCAAAAGTTCACATACCCCAGTTCTTAATGCCGTGTTTTGCCCCCTCTAACATCAATGACAGCTTGAAGTCTTTTGTAGTTGTGGATGAGGTTCTTTATTTTCTCTGATGGTAAAGCTGCCCATTCTTCATGGCAAAAAGCCTCCAATTCCTGTAAATTCCTGGGCTGTCTAACATGAACTGGGCGCTTGAGATCTCCCCAGAGTGGCTCAATGATATTGAGGTCAGGAGACTGAGATGGCCACTCCAGAACCTTCACATTGTTCTGCTGTAGCCAATGACAGGTCGACTTGGCCTTGTGTTTTGGATCGTTGTCATATTGGAACGTCCAAGTACGTCCCATGCGCAGCTTCCGTGCTGATGAGTGCAAATTTGCCTCCAGTATTTGCTGATAACATGCTGCATTCGTCTTTCCTTCAACTTTTACCAAGTTTCCTGTGCCTTTGTAGCTCACACATCCCCAAAACATCAGCGATCCACCTCCGTGCTTTACTGTAGGAATGGTGTTGCTTTCATCATAGGCCTTGTTGACCTCTCTCCAAATGTAACTTTTATGGTTGTGGCCAAAAAGTCCAATTTTGGTCTCATCACTCCAAATTACCTTGTTCCAGAAGTTTTGAGGCTTGTCTCTGTGCTGTTTGGCGTATTGTAGGCGAGATACTTTGTGGCATTTGCGCAGTAATGGCTTTCTTCTGGCGACTCAATCATGCAGCCCATTTTTCTTCAAGTGCCTCCTTATTGTTCATCTTGAAACAGCCACACCGCTAGTTTTCAGAGAGTCCTGAAATCTTTATTGGTCTATCTGACCGTGGTTTGATTTTTACAGAGTCCCTGATTTTCCATTTGTTAATCACAGTTTGAATGCAATCCAATTCCTTGGATTTTTTTTGTATCCCTTTCCTGTGTTACATAGTTCAACTACTTTTTCCCGTAGATCCGTTGACAATTCTTTTGCTTTCCCCATGACTCACAATCCAGAAATGTCAGTGGCTGGATGAAAGATGCAAGAGTCTGTCTGGATCCCAGAAACTCACTCAGCTTTTATGCACAGACACTGATTACAAGCAAACAGATCACAGGTGAGGATGTTACCTTTAGTAGCCATTCAAACTCATTTGTGTCAAATTCTGTGCATGTTATCAGGCCAAAATCACCAGGGTATGTAAACTTTTGATGAGGGTCATTTGGATGTTTTTGGTTGTCATTAAGATTTAAAAAGAGAAAACACAGTAGTTTGACAATAAATGGCTTCACCCAACTAATAACCATGAGTGGAGAAAAAAATTTTTTGTTATCATTCATATACTCTGAAACAAGGCCAAGAAAGGAAAAATTCTGCCGGGGTATGTAAACGTTTGAGTACAACTGTACAAGCAGACATGGTCGCTTAGAGAGGAGTTCAGAGTGATAGGGTCCTGGTATTTTGAGAGACGCCTTAACGTGGCTACCAGGTACACATGAATTGGCCAATTTGTGCGCTAAGATTTCTCATTTATTTCTATTTTCTACAGCAGTATTGCTATTCAAATTTCATATATTTTATGTTCGCATACTTAGCGTTACAGTGTGCTGCTTTGTTTGTTAGTTGTATATGGAGGTAGCTGCTCCTAGTAAGCACCTGTTCACACCTTGTTTTAGAAGTGCCGAACAGTTTTTTCTGTTTCTGTGATCTATTAGTATACCTAAGTCTTTTTCACATGTACTGTTGCTTAGCTCTATTCCTCCCAATCTGTATATGCTTTTTTCATTTTTCTTGCCCAGATGTAGTACTTTGCATTTCTCCTTGTTAAAAACCATTCTGTTGGTTGCTGCCCACTGCTCCAGTTTATTTAGGTCTTTTTGAATCCTCTCTCTCTCTTCTCTAGTATTAGCTATCCCTCCTAGCTTTGTGTCATCAGCAAATTTAATCAGTTTACCCTCAATTCCGTCATCTAAATCATTGATAAAGATGTTGAACAACACAGGGCCCAGGACAGAACCTTGTGGTACCCCACTTGAGACATTCATCCAGCCAGCTGGATGTGAAGCCATTTATGATCACTCTTTGGGTCTGATCACTAAGCTAGTTATGAATCCACCTAACAGTTGCCTTGTCCATTCCATAGTTGGTCATTTTTCCAATAAGGATGGTGTGAGATACTTTGTCAAATGCTTTGCTGAAGTCAAGATATACTATATCTACAGCATTTCCCTGATCCACCCAGTCAGTGATTCTGTCATAGAAGGAAATTAAGTTAGTCTGACATGCCTTATTAGTCACAAACCAATGCTGGCTCTGGTTAACACTTATAAAGGTACTTGCATACATGTTGTTTAATAATTTGTTCAAAGATCTTTCCTGGTATAGAAGTCAGACTCACCGGCTTATAGTTCCCTGGGTCCACCTTCTTCCCCTTTTTGAAGATAGGAACAACATTTGCTCTTCTCCTGTCTTCTGGGACTCTCCTGTTCTCCAAGAATTTTCAAAGATTATGGAGAGTGGTTCAATAATTTCCTCTGCCATCTCCTTCAGTACCCTAGGATATAAGTCATCTGGACCTGGAGACTTGACTTGACTCTGTTTATAGATAGTGTGGATTCTTCTATTCCTTCAGTAGTACAGTGAAGATCAGTTGATGTTACATTTACTTTCTGAGAGAAAACAGATGAAAAATAGGAATTTAACACTTCGTTGTTCTCAGCATCATTTTATACCACTTTACCATTTTCATCCTGTAAAAATCCTATAGCATCTTTGACTTTTCTTTTACCTTTGACATACCCCCAAAATCCTTTGTTATTGCTTTTGACAACTCTTGCAAGCCTTAATTCATTATCCACTTCAGCCAAAAAGCAGACCCACCCTTCAAACTCCCATGAAGTTGATTTTTTAGAAAAACAAGAGGACTCTATTCTGTATTTTTAGTAGCTAAATACTCAATTGATCCACAATTTCCTTTATATCCAATGTTCAGTCTTTTGACCACTTTTTACGGCCATCTATGGCCTTCTACTCGTGCTATCTATTTTCTAGGAGGTATATACCTTGTACTTGGGAGTACTTGCATGTTTGATAAGTGCTATACAGGGTATGATCATTGCCTTGAGGGTCCTTTGATATAATTAATTTTAGCAGGGAGTACTTGTTTTTGTAAATAACTGAGAATACCTATATAGAAATATGCAAGGTTCAAAATCAATAAAAAATATATTATTTATTGGATAACAAAACAATTAAAAGCATAAAAAGAGACCTAAAAAAGTCAGATATATAAAATACTAAAGGTAGGTAATAGGGTTGAGCGAGTATGTTCTGTTCCGAGTATGCTCGGGCCGAGCTCCGAGTAGTTATAGCTGCTCGGTGATATGGTTGAATCGCTCCCGTGTGCATGATTTGCAACTGTTTGACAGCTTTATTACATGTGAGGAATGTGTAAGAAATAGACATTCCTCACATGTAGTAAAACTGTCAAACAGTTGCAAATCATGCACACGGGAGCGATTCAAACATATCACCGAGCAGCTGTAGATACTCGGAGCTCGGCCCGAGCATACTCGGAGAAAGGGTTAATAGAACATACTCGCTCAACACTAGTAGGTAAGTAATAATAACAAAACTGTCTTGTGTGAATACTACAAATTAATACCGAGTTATATTGTGTGCAATCACAGTATTGAGGACGGATACTCAAAAGGTACAAGCCAAAATAGCCCGTGCTGTATAAGTTAAAGCCCTTTAAGGTGCATACTGTACAGATAATCAGGGAGAGAGTGATATCACATAAAAGTTCACATAATAATAGTAATGCACTGTGACATGGAGTACACTTTACCTATCAAAGAAAACACACCCCGCGTTTCACATCCAGCTTCATCAGGAGGGTGTAAATAACTGGCCTATTGCATTTGTTGGCCAAAGGGCATAGAGTGCTTTATATTAAGGAACTGCTCACAAAGCCAGTATCTTGACTTTTAGCTTGAAACCAAATTCAGACTTTTATCAGTTTTCCATCCAACTTTTTTGTTTCCCATTGTTTTTCTGATATTTCAGTTTAGAGTTTAGTGACAGATATGACATTGTCCTCTTAATGTTTCTCTCCCGCACTCCTTGTCACCACTGTGTATTTCAGACCCACTTGAGCAGCACAGTACAGAACCAAGGGTCCCTAAGACAGATAAATATAACATGCATTTCCCTCTTCCAGCTGCCGCAAACATGTGCAGACCTCCCTTTTCTTATACATATTAATGAAGGCTGCTGCGAAAGGGTATATATTTCAGCACATCTGGCGTAGAAAAAGCATGAAAATCACTAAACATTTATGCTTTTGGCGTCTAGTGCCTGAGCGACATACATGTCACGTTTTAGTAGTGAAGAGATACCTGTGCGGCGTAAACATAGTGAGGGGATACCTGTATAATGTCATGTATAGGGTGTATAAAAAAATGGATAACACAAACACAAAGTGAAATGAGCAGGAATAGAAGATTAAGCACAGTGTGCACATGAGGTAGAGCACACAAAATTCAAGTCTTGAAACACAATCCGAAGACACAGGTGTGTGTCCTTATGGACCTTAAAAGGCCTAGGGAGATGATGTCACTGAGTCACGCCGAGCACCCTGCAAAACACGATGCGGAGCACAACAGAGGGCAGCAGACCGAGGTGAAGGGAGCAGAGCCTGGGATTCCTGGAACGGTTGTGTAACATATGTTTTGGATCTGCGTTTCTACATCTGGCACAGAGTGTCTTGAATATGTGCAGGGTACAATGAAATCTCAAGACTATCAAGTAATTTTGGAGTGAAATATTCAGCCCAGTGTCAGAAAGCTTGGTCTGAATCGCAGGTCATGGATCCTCCAACAGGATAATGACCCAAAACACAGAGCTAAAAACATCCAGGAATGGTGTAGAGCAAAGCATTGTACTATTCTGAAGTGGATTCTATGAGCCCTGATCTAAATCCTGTTGTTGAAGATGTGTGGAAGGAGCTGAAACCTGCAGTCTGGAGAAGGCACCGTCACACCTGAGACACAAGGAGCAGTTTGCTCATGAAGAGTGGCCAAAGTACCTATGTATAAGGTCAGAAGTCTCATTGAGAGTTACAGAAATCGTTTGCTTGCGATGATTGCCTCAAAAGGTTACGCAACAAAATATTAAGCTAATCATTAAGTCCATAATTTTTGTCCCGGCCAGGGTCATTCGTTTTTTTGTAGGAGTTTTAGAGAAAACATAGTTTGAAGATCTAGACGAGGATCATAAACAGATGGCTTCTTACCTCAACACTCTTATTGATTGACAGGTCTCATGCTACATACACACATGGAAGAGACCTATCAATCACCTGGAGTGGTGCAGGGAGATGCTGGCCAGAGGTGGCACTGGACTTATCTTTGTTACGCTCTCGCCCGGACTAACTGGCATGAGCGTGGTTAGTGATCCCACTGGACCATGAACCGAGGAGTGCCTGGAGGGGCGTGACTAAGTATCAACTCGGTCCGACCAAGGTCGCACGGCGGCTCAGTCGACTCCGTGAACCAGGGAGGAACCGAGCAGAGGGACCAGGTGCTACTCCAGGTCAGACCCCGGTCACAGCTGTTGACCCACACCGGGGAATGCAGGAATGGGCAGGCACAGCTGGTATACAGACAGGTGGGTACTGGCAGGCACGGCTGGTATGCAGACAGGCGGGTACTAGCAGGCACGGCTGGTATGCAGACAGGCGGGTGCTGACAGGCACGGCTGGAATCAGGGCCGGTGTCAGCACCCGGAGTACCCGGGCAAGTGCCGGGGCCCTGGAAAATCAGAGGGGCCCACCGCCCACTCACTGTCGGGGCCCACCGCCCACTCACTGTCGGGGCCCACCGCCCACTCACTGTCGGGGCCCTGGCCGCTTCCTCGGCACCTGTTCAGTGACGCAGGCGCTGCTTGATTGCCGGCACTCTCCCCAGACACGGCCGCGCGCTGTGCGGCTGTGTCTGCTAGTAATGACACGGCAGGGTCGACGGCACTGCACCTTTAATTGTGCTTGTGTGTCGCCCCTGCCGCGTCATTACTAGCAGACACAACCGCACAGCGCGCGGCCATGTCTGGGGGGAGTGCCGGCAATCAAACACCGTCGGAGGTCCTGCACATATGAGGGGGAGCGGCCCGGACCCGGACCCGGACCCGGATCCGACCGCAAGTGGGCCCCTCTGATGGTCCAGGGCCATGATGTCTGTGACACGCCGGGGGCCCTGCACTGCCCCATACCTGAGGAGCTGCTGGACAGGACACTGGACCGGGGACAGGTGAGTGAGGCTTCCCCAATCCCCATATTAAAAATATTTGTAATGGGTCTGTGTGAGTGCATGTATGTGAATGTCAGTGTGTATGACTGTGTATATATATTTCTGTTTTATATACAGTACAGACCAAAAGTTTGGACACACCTTCTCATTTAAAGATTTTTCTGTATTTTCATAACTATGAAAATTGTACATTCACACTGAAGGCATCAAAACTATGAATTAACACATGTGGAATTATATACTTAACAAAAAAGTGTGAAACAACTGAAAATATGTCTTATATTCTAGGTTCTTCAAAGTAGCCACCTTTTGCTTTGATGACTGCTTTGCACACTCTTGGCATTCTCTTGATGAGCTTCAAGAGGTAGTCACCAGAAATGGTCTTCCAACAATCTTGAAGGAGTTCCCAGAGATAATTAGCACTTGTTGGCCCTTTTGTCTTCACTCTGTGGTCCAGCTCACCCCAAACCATCTCGATTGGGTTCTGGTCTGGTGACTGTGGAGGCCAGGTCATCTGGCGTAGCACCCCATCACTCTCGTTCTTGGTCAAATAGCCCTTACAAAGCCTGGAGGTGTGTTTGGGGTCATTGTCCTGTTGAAAAATAAATGATGGTCCAACTAAACGCAAACTGGATGGAATAGCATGCCGCTGCAAGATGCTGTGGCAGCCATGCTGGTTCAGTATGCCTTCAATTTTGAATAAATCCCCAACAGTGTCGCCAGCAAAGCACCCCCACACCATCACACCTCCTCCTCCATGCTTCACGGTGGGACCCAGGCACATACAGTCCATCCGTTCACCTTTTCTGCGTCGCACAAAGACACGGTGGTTGGAACCAAAGATCTCAAATTTGGATTCATCAGACCAAAGCACAGATTTCCACTGGTCTAATGTCCATTCCTTGTGTTCTTTAGCCAAAACAAGTCTCTTCTGCTTGTTGCCTGTCCTTAGCAGTGGTTTCCTAGCAGCTATTTTACCATGAAGGCCTGCTGCACAAAATCTCCTCTTAACAGTTGTTGAAGAGATGTGTCTGCTGCTAGAACTCTGTGTGGCATTGACCTGGTCTCTAATCTGAGCTGCTGTTAACCTGCGATTTCTGAGGCTGGTGACTCGGATAAACTTATCCTCAGAAGCAGAGGTGACTCTTGGTCTTCCTTTCCTGGGGCGGCCCTCATGTGAGCCAGTTTCTTTGTAGCGCTTGATGGTTTTTGCAACTGCACTTGGGGACACTTTCAAAGTTTTCCCAATTTTTCGGACTGACTGACCTTCATTTCTTAAAGTAATGACGGCCACTCGTTTTTCTTTACTTAGCTGCTTTTTTCTTGCTATAATACAAATTCTAACAGTCTATTCAGTAGAACTATCAGCTGTGTTTCCACCAGACTTCTGCACAACACAACTGATGGTCCCAACCCCATTTATAAGGCAAGAAATCCCACTTATTAAACCTGACAGGGCACACCTGTGAAGTGAAGACCATTTCCGGTGACTACCTCTTGAAGCTCATCAAGAGAATGCCAAGAGTATGCAAAGCAGTCATCAAAGCAAAAGGTATATAATTCCACATGTGTTAATTCATAGTTTTGATGCCTTCAGTGTGAATGTACAATTTTCATAGTTATGAAAATACAGAAAAATCTTTAAATGAGAAGGTGTGTCCAAACTTTTGGTCTGTACTGTATGTCTTTAAGAATTTGTGTAAAAATGTGTGTATGTCTGTATGTGTACATATCTGTGTACCATGTGTGCGTGCGTGTGACTGTGTACCGTGTGTGCGTGCATATGTCTGTGTACCGTGTGTGTGTGCATATGTCTGCGTACCGTGTGTGCGCATGTCTGTGTACCGTGTGTGCGTGCGCATGTCTGCATACCGCGTGCGCGTGTCTGCATACCGTGTGCGTGCGTGTGTCTGCGTACCGTGTGTGCGCATGTCTGCGTACCATGTGTGTGCGCATGTCTGCATATGTGAAGGATGAGGTGGCAGGCTGGGCCCTGTGTACTATATATATATATATTTCTCCGCCGTACCGTGTGCGTGCGCGTGTCTGCATACCGTGTGTGCGTGCATGTGTCTGCGAACCGTGTGTGCGCATGTCTGCGTACCGTGTGTGCGCATTTCTGCGTACCGTGTGTGCGCATGTCTGCGTACCGTGTGTGCGCGCGCATGTCTGCGTACTGTGTGTGCGCGCGCATGTCTGCGTACCGTGTGTGCGCGCGCATGTCTGCATATGTGAAGGATGAGGTGGCAGGCTGGGCCCTGTGTACTATATATATATTTCTCCGCCGTATCTGTGCATCATGAATCGTGTATGTGTTAAAAGGGCCCACTGAGACTCTTTCGCCCGGGGCCCAGAAAAACCTGGAGCCGGCCCTGGCTGGAATGCAGACTGGCAGATACTGGCAGGTATGAACGCAGGCTGGATAGGGACCAGTACAGACTGGGATACAGGAACAGAGCCGCAGGTGCGGTGGACTAGCGGGGCAGAACCGCAAGTGCGGAGGACAAGTGGGGTAGAGCAGAGCGAAACCGCAGGTGTGGTGAACAAGCAGAGCAGAGCGAAACCGCAGGTGCGATGAACAAGCAGAGCAGAGCGAAACCGCAGGTGCGGTGAACAAGCAGAGCGAAACCGCAGGTGCGGTGAACAAGCAGAGCAGAGCGAAACCGCAGGTGCAGTGAGCAAGCAGAGCAGAGCGAAACCGCAGATGCGGTGGACAAGCAGAGCAGAACAGAGCAGAAGGTGCAGGCAGACAGGACAGGGCTCATGGAACAGACTGGAAAATACAGGAAGATAGTTAGAACACAGGAGGTAGATACGGAGGCAGGGAAACAGGACAAGCAGAACCAGATACACACAAGGTACTTACAATGAAGTAGCGAGTAGACACAAAACCCACAAGCAGAAGTACAGAGACAACGAGTTGGAGTTAGGTGCAGGTTCAGACACTGCAGGAAAGGGGGAGGTTCGGACATGGAGACAAACAGGTAACGGGCTAGGACACAGTTCAGACAGGAACTGAACCAGGAACAAGATACAGGAACGAGCCTGGGAACTCAGCCCCCAGGGTGGCGGAAACAGACTAGAAGTCACAGATACAGGCAACAGGCCTGGGTATACAGCCCCCAGGGTGGCAGAACAGACTAGAAGTCACAGATACAGGTAACAGGCCTGGGTATACAGCCCCGAGGGTGGCGGAAACAGACAAGATACAGGACAGGACCTGGCAACTCAGTTGCAAGGAACACACTGAAGGAAAGTGTTGCTTAGGCACCTCCTACTGGTTGGAGGGGGTTTAAGTATCCAGTGATTCACAGCAATAGGCTGGGGAGGCATTAGGACTGTGCACACAGTAAGTTTAAGAATCAGACAGTAACAGCGCCGCCCCCCTAAGCAATCAGACAAGAGACATGCACACAGCAGGTACTGGAGCAAAGTGTGCAGCATGGACTGATAGATAAAATGGCGGTCTTGCATGGTGGGAGGTGGTAAGCCATGCCAGCACGCCGCCAGGGCTGTTACAGTCTTGGCCTTCCCTATGGTTCCCGATTTTGGCGCCGGATTTTCTAACTATGTGTTCTCTGAAACCCTGGAACATTTCAGAGAAAACTATACCTGGCTGTAATCGTGGAATCAGGCTCTGATTCATGGGGCAGTCTCGAAGAACATTATGTCATTCCCAACTATCTCACTTTGTAGGAATATATGAATGAATAAATGAGCTGAATTCAGCACTTATAGGGTTTTCCCTGTTTTTTTTTTGATTTGACAAAGGGATCCTTATTCAATAAACAGTGGTACATACTACTCAAGTCCCAGGGACTCCACCAGTCCGTAGTGTCATCTCTGGATCACTGGGGTATTGGAGTGGTGACACTTTTTTTATCTTAAAATCCTTCCTAGCAAGTTTTAAAAAGTTGTGGAAAAGCACTTTACAGTAGTCACACATGGTCACATACCTCAGATGTTGGCTTGTATTGTTAGTCCCAACTGAGCCACCAGCAAAATTATGAAATTCCCCTGTTGTATTGATAGTTGTACAGATGTACTAAGCACACACAGTCAAAACCATGTTTTATAACTCCTAGAGGTTTGGTTTATCGGACTGGGCAGCAAACTTAGTGGTGGTGGTTCTGGTGACCACAGCAAGATTTCCCCTGAGATCCACCACTTTACATGCTGCCAGAGTTAATGCATGTTTTCGTTTCATTTTAATTTCTCGCATATTTGCTGGGAGGCAAGAATATCTCCATGGGTTGATGTGCAAAATCAATTTAATTACATAGCAACTGTCTAAAAAAATAAAAATTTGGAATACTGCATGAACACATGAGATAACACAATGTACTTGACCTACATAGGTAATGATATGAAAGAAAAGTTATCATAATCCTGGGAGAATGATGTAGCACTCAGAAAGGTAATACCTGTGAGATTGAAAGTTGAGGAGATCCAAAGGCTTAACTTTGGATTCTCCTACATAAGGTATGATGTGATGATGTCACTTGCACAATGCAATCTTAAGGGGGTTGTACTAAGTTTTGAATTTATCCCCTAACCTAAGGATAGAGGATAACTTCCTGAACAGTGTGGGTCCAAATGCTGGGACCCCATTGATCCTGAGATTTGGGCCCTGTAGAGCCCCATCTGAATGTATCGGAAGTTGAGTGAACCTCCGTCCCATTCATTCTGTATGGGACTGTCAGAGATAGCCGAGTACAGTGCAGAGTAGAAAGCCATAGCCAGCCAGAAGAGAGTATAAATGGTTATCATAAAAGCAAAGTTAGATGAGTTTAAGTGTGTGTGGTGGGGGAAGGGTGTTACTTTTTATTGCTGCAAAGTGTGCGTGGGTGGACTGTGAGGTTGGTTTATTAGCATTGATTGGGAGCCACAATTAATAAGTGAGGCTTAGAGGGAGGCCCTACTTCCAAGTGGAAGAACAGAGAGCACACAATGGGCCATTAATACTGGGTGGAGACACAGAAGGGGCATTATTCACGTGTGGAGGCAAAGAGGGACAATAATGTGTGGAGGCATTGAGGGAGCACTATTTATATGAGAAAGCACAATAAGGGCATCCTTACTGTATATGGGTAGAGAGGGTGCACTATTACTATGTGAAGGCCACAATTGAGACTATTATTATGTAGAGGCACAATGGAGGAACTATTACTGTGTGGGGGAACACAGTAAGCATCACTATGTGCGATCAAAATGGAGACAATTTCTATGTGGAGGCTCAAGGGGGCGTCATTACTATGTGGAGGCACAGAGGTGGTATTATTACAGTGTGGTTGCACAATAGGGGCATTGTGAAGGCCAAATGGGGCATTGGCACTGTATGAGGGCATGAATGTGACCTTATTATTATGTGGTGGCACAGAAGTGGCATTTTTACTATGTGGAGTCACAGAGGGGTCAGACAACACAGGGTGAGGGTAAAACAGTGTGGTAATACTTTATTGAACCACCAAACGGACAAAAAACATATAGAACAATCCCAGCAAATACCCAAGACAGTACAGCATTACACAGTCTCACCTTTCCACTGGCCCGCAGGGGATAGAACAGCTGCAACTTTGGGACTTCCAGGGCCAACTACCTCATCATTTGCATAATCCAGTATCCTCAGAGCATATTCCATGTCTTCCTTGCGAATAAACTCCACATGTAATTGGTGAGAACCGACTCATATCCATGTCATCCACACATGCCGTCCTCAGCATCCTGAATTAAATCCAATGAGTGTCGGTGGCCTGGTATTCAATCTGTTGAAGCTATCACAGCTCCTATAGTTGTCGTATCTTGTTGCTGCTGTATATCATCTCCGGTCCTTCTCCCAAGGCCGGGCTGGTGGGATTGGACATGGTATCATCTGAAACCCGCTGTGTATGCCTCACCTACAGTCTGTTGGATAGGTCTGTATGCCTCCCTGGCTGTGGAACCCTTGGACGGTGTCTGCGAACGCCAGTCCCCTTGCAGCTCCCCCAGATCTGCTGGGCTGAGTAGTATCCCACTGTTGCCACCAAAATGTGAAGACCTGGGGTCTTCCGTCGGCATAATACCACTCAGACAATAGAGGGTGAGGGTAAAACAGTGTGGTAATACTTTATTGAACCACCAAACGGACAATAAACATATAGAACAGTCCCAGCAAATACCCAAGATGGTACAACATTACACAGTCTCACCCTTCCGCTGGCCTGCCGGGAATAGAAAAGCTTCAACTTTGGGACTTCCAGGACCAACCACCTCAACCAGTGTCCCCCCGCTTTTTGTGGGCCCCCACAGAGAGGAGGTAGCGTCAAGCTTAGGAAGCTGACAGTCCATCGAGGTACGAGGCCAGGAGACCCAAGGGTCCCACCCTGGCCTCTCCCAGAGTTTCCATGGGGCCAGAAGACCAGCTAGTACAAATCTGGCTTCTCCGAATGTCTCCATGGGTTCCAGGTGACTGGGGGATCCCACCTGACAACCCAAAACAGCATATCAGTGGGGCCAGGTGACTTCATTGTCCCAACCTGGTCTCCCCAAATGTATCCATGGGCTCTCTGGTGGTCAATGGAGCAGATCTGTATCCTTCCAGTCAGGGCCGTGTAGTCTTATGCCAGAATCACGTAGAATCTAAGTCTGTGTCTCTCTGGATAAAGCCATGCTACCAAGCTGATGTCCTGAAGAGTCTGATGTTTGATTCTCTGTTTCAATTCAGCTTGCTACAGAGGCATATGTCCCTTAAATAGTTACAATCGTCCTTTCAAGTACACATCCACAGGTCAAGGATTAGGGAGGGTATTATTCCACAGGGCTCAGGTCTCATTGTTTGAGCATTTAATCAATTTACATAGTTGGTATAGCAGGGTGCTCTGGTAAATCTGTGGTGCCCCTGAGGGTTCAGTCGCCACAGAGGTACTGCACCTCTCCCAGAGGTGTGGTGTCTCCTTCTTTCAGGTAAGGAGGGAGTGCTGCCCGGAACCCCAACACCTGCATCCAACACTACACTGCTCCAGGCCAGCTGGAAGGGCAAGACGCAATGTATGTTTCTGCTGAGCCCTGTCCCTGGCTGGAGTGGGGGGAACCCAGAGGTAGGGGGGAACCAGTAGTGGGTGTGGGTGGAGGAAGTAGTTTAAGGGAGCACTATGGTAGTAGGTATATATAAAGGGAAGCCATTTTAGGGTGGCAGTTAGATCAGACAGTCAGGACAGTTCAGAAGAACAGTCTGGGAGCAGAGTCTCAGTAGAAGCTCTGCTCCACAAGTAGGCGTCTAGTGATAGAGGCCCAGGTGGGGAGCAGAGGAGTAGGCTCCATTCTAAGAAGAGATCCTAGGGGGTACGGCGAGTGCAGGAAGGCACCCGTACGCCCCGAATCTGTCAGAAGACAGAGGGATCGTAGGCCGCAAGAAGGGGACCGGCCCCTGGCCCAGTCGTGTACTTCAAGTCCCGGCTGGAAAAAACGGAGGTTTCTGGCTTATATAGTCAGTTCCCGAAGCCGCATTCTAATCACCGTGAGGGTCAAGCAGGTCCGGGAACTCCGACGCACAGGAGGGACTTCAGAGCACCTGAGCGGGATTGAGAGTGGGCAGCGCAGGGCAGGAGGGAGTAAGACCCAGCGTGAAGTCGGTCTAGCTAGGAACACAAGAAAGTGGGGTTCTGTCCGGTACTCCCAATCTGCCTGAGGAAGTGCTGAACCCCTGCCTGGTGAACGCAGCGCGACGTGGGAGGCTAGCACCTGTACAGTGCACCAGTGGAACTACAATAAGAACTGTGAGTAAAGACTCAGATGACTGCACTGCACTGCCTCCGTCCATTCTTTATCTGCGCCACCCTTCCATCACCGCACTACAACACCCAGCGCAACCTTTCACATCCTACACTGCCCTGGAGCTAGCTCTACCTGTGGAGAGCCACATCATCCCTGCTGCCGTAACACCAGTTCCAGAGGACTGCTCCGCAGCGGCGGCACCCTTTAGCCGCAATCCACAGGTGGCGTCATGAACACTTTCCCAAATCCCCTATAAAGCCTCCCCTTTTTACTGACCGCCCTGGGTCATGACCGGGCCAGCCACCGTGATATCCCCCGGCAACCAGAGGTCCAGCTGCCGAGTACCCCATGGCCCTGGGGGCGCGTCAAATCAACATTAGGTTTATATACAATTGTATGCTGGCCCCCATAAAATGCTCCATACAGGATACTGGCCCCCATAAAATGCTCCATACAGGATACTGGCCCCCATATAACGCTCCGTACAGGATACTGGCCCCCTTATAACGCTGCATACAGGATACTGGCCCCCATATAACACTCCATACAGAACGCTGGCCCCCCTATAATGTTCCATGTAGGCTGTTCCCCCACATAATGCTCCATGCAGGCTGTGCCCCCACATAATTCTCCATGCAGGCTGTTTCCCCCACATAATGCCTCATGCAGGCTGTTCCCCCCACATAATGCCCCATAGCAGGCTGTTCCCCCCACATAATGCCCCATGCAGGCTGTTCCCCCCACATAATGCCCCATGCAGGCTGTTCCTCCCATATAATGCCCCATGCACGCTGTTCCCCCCATATAATGCCCGATGCAGGATGTCACCCCCCCTTATAATGCCCCATGCAGGATGTCACCCCCCTTATAATGCCCCATGCAGGATGTCACTCCCCCCCATATAATGCCCCATGCAGGATGTCACTCCCCCCCATATAATGCCCCATGCAGGATGTCACTCCCCCCCATATAATGCCCCATGCAGGATTTCACTTCCCCCCCCTTATAATGCCCCATGCAGGATGTCACTTCTCCCTCCCCCTTATAATGCCCCATGCAGGATGTCACTCCCCCCCCCCTTATAATGCCCATGCAGGATGTGACCCCCCTTTATAATGCCCCATACAGAATATCACCCCACCTTATAACACCCCATGCAGAATGACACTTCTCCCTCCTCCTTATAATGCCCCATGCAGGATGTCACCCCCCCTTTATAAATGCCCCATACAGGATGTCACACCCCCTTATAACGCCCCATGCGTCCATACATTAAAAAAAATCAAATACTCACCTCACTTATCCTCACCTGCTACCGCTGCTCAGCTCTGGACTCCAGCGTTGCCGGCGTCTTCCCGCTCTGCTCTGTGATGGCTCAGGAGAGGGCACGGTGGAGAGACGTTAACGTGCCCTCTGATCTGAGATGTCACAGTGCAGCAGCCGCGGAAGAAACTGGTCCTGCTGCAGAGGCACGGGGAGAGGTAAGTATTGTGTCGGGGCCCTGAGCAAGCGGGAGGGAGCACTGGCACCGCTCTCCTCCACTCACGGGTCCAATAGCGTGGCGGGGTGCCCAACGGGTACTGGCCCTGGGCCTGAGCAGGGGGTTGGACACGATGACCCCGGAGGTCCCTTCCAACTCTAACATTCTATGATTCAATGTTACTGGGACCTCAGGAGATAGACAAGCATTACTCTTGACTGGTCTTTGGCACTCCCATAATAATGAATGAAGTAGCAGTGCATATGATCGACCACTGCTCCATTCACAAGAGGCTCTTAAGAGCCTTCGTTCTTGGGATCAATGGGGGTCCCAGAGGGCCCCAAATATATTGGTTTATTTGAAATAATTGAGGTCTTTAACCCTGCAGCTTTCCATCTAAAACGTCCTTCATCCTTTAGGATGCCTAATGTATTTCACATATCTCTGCTCAAGGTATATTGATCTCTTCTTCACCCTGTTAGATATCCCCCTCCTGTAATAGTCAGAGGCAACTTAGAGTATGAAGAGTAAAGAATTTGAGTTCCTCATGTCGTGAGAGGTTATGGTCCAAAAGAGAGATCCTGGATTCTAGCTCCTTACATAAATGTGGACAACCTGATCAGGAAAATTCCATTTGTCTTTTCCTGAAATACCTGGACCTAAGAGTTTGGAGATTTCTCATAGAAGATGGGGGAGGGAGCACTGTCACATCTTCACGCAGACATTTTCCAGTGACTTCTGCCTCCAGGCGCCGCCACTTGTATTCTGGGGGCGGTGATGGTGATGTTGACATCATGGTCAGTCTCTCTGAGCGGTGCAGACATTGTCCTGCCAGAGAGGAGTGCTAATAATGGAGACTTCACAGATAGTATAGGTTTTGTCCTACCAGAGATACATAGCAGCTCAGCTCAGTAATCAACTCCCTGCTGTGGTCAATGAGGCAGCACCACACCCCACTTAAACTCCAAGCAGTATGCTGGGAGTTGACAGACAGATATTGTGCCTGGCTTACTCTATGGATACTGGTATTATCTCTTATTGTGTGTGCATTGATGTTGACCCAGCTTCTACCCTAACAACAATTTCTCCCTGATCCTAACTCCGGTTTATCTGACTAGGCATTTACTGATCAGTTAGCATCTGACCCTGACTATTTCCTTGACTATTGTTTTGTCTCCCAATTCTATCCCTGGTTCTCTCTGTACAGTTACTGACCTGACTAGTTGAACTATTCTTGCTTCAGGCTTGTTTCCCTAGTCAGTAGCTACACCGTGAATGCAACCCAGGGGACCCCACAGTAAGTGATACATGCGAAGGCTTGGGTCCCTCTGAGATCTACTACATGGAGTACCCTTTTCAGCTGACAACCTCAGACAGGCTTTATTCTAGTGCATCATGGATGGCTATAGCACTATGGAATTTGTGTATAGGTGGGAATAGCAATAAGCCAAGGATGTCTGTGTGGTATATGCTGCAAAGAATAATTATGGATGGAAGAAGTTTGGGTCAAATGGAAAAGGAAAGAGAACCATTCCAGACAAGTAGATGTCACCAAGAGTCACTGGATTTACCTGTACTAAATTGACATATAGCCGCCGCTGTTCACCTGGAATAATGTATGATAGAAATATCTGTCTTAGTACAGTGGTTTATGTTAGTGATCAGTATGGTGGTATTATTCGGCCACTATGTGGTCATTGTATGTGGTAATGGTCTGACGGTATTGTTTGATCCTTAGCATTATTGGTAATATTTCTCTTAATACAGTGCTTTATTTAATAGATCGGTATGATAGTATTTTTTATTCATCCAGTGGTTGTTACATGTGATAGTGATCTGGAGGTATTATTTGTTCCTTTTATGAATCTATTATTTCTAATATTGCTCTTTGTATACTTCGTCTTGTACAATAACAGTAGGGTGGTAATTTGTGGTTATTTTCAATTTTTTGGCCCCTACATGGGGATTAAGAATATATACAGTACAGACCAAAAGTTTGGACACACCTTCTCATTTAAAGATTTTTCTGTATTTTCATGACTTTAAAAATTGTACATTCACACTGAAGACATCAAAACTATGAATTAACACATGTGGAATTATATACTTAACAAAAAAGTGTGAAACAACGGAAAATATGTCTTCTATTCTAGGTTCTTCAAAGTAGCCACCTTTTGCTTTGATGACTGCTTTGCACACTCTTGGCATTCTCTTGATGAGCTTCAAGAGGTAGTCACCGGAAATGGTTTTCACTTCACAGGTGTGCCCTGTCAGGTTTAATAAGTGGGATTTCTTGCCTTATAAATGGGGTTGGGACCATCAGTTGTGTTGTGCAGAAGTCTGGTGGATACACAGCTGATAGTCCTACTGAATAGACTGTTAGAATTTGTATTATGGCAAGAAAAAAGCAGCTAAGTAAAGAAAAACGAGTGGCCATCATTACTTTAAGAAATGAAGGTCAGTCAGTCCGAAAAATTGGGAAAACTTTGAAAGTGTCCCCAAGTGCAGCACTTTGTGCAGCAGGCCTTCATGGTAAAATAGCTGCTAGGAAACCACTGCTAAGGACAGGCAACAAGCAGAGGAGACTTGTTTGGGCTAAAGAACACAAGGAATGGACATTAGACCAGTGGAAATCTGTGCTTTGGTCTGATGAGTCCAAATTTGAGATCTTTGGTTCCAACCACCGTGTCTTGGTGCGACGCCGAAAAGGTGAACAGATGGACTCTACATGCCTGGTTCCCACCATGAAGCATGGACGAGGAGGTGTGATGGTATGGGGGTGCTTTGCTGGTGACACTGTTGGGGATTTATTCAAAATTGAAGGCATACTGAACCAGCATGGCTACCACAGCATCTTGCAGCGGCATGCTATTCCATCCGGTTTGCGTTTAGTTGGACCATCATTTATTTTTCAACAGGACAATGACCCCAAACACACTTCCAGGCTGTGTAAGGGCTATTTGACCAAGAAGGAGAGTGATGGGATGCTACGCTAGTTGACCTGGCCTCCACAGTCACCAGACCTGAACCCAATCGAGATGGTTTGGGGTGAGCTGGACCGCAGAGTGAAGGCAAAAGGGCCAACAAGTGCTAAGCATCTCTGGGAACTCCTTCAAGATTGTTGGAAGACCATTTCTGGTGACTACCTCTTGAAGCTCATCAAGAGAATGCCAAGAGTGTGCAAAGCAGTCATCAAAGCAAAAGGTGGCTACTGTGAAGAACCTAGAATATAAGACATATTTTCAGTTGTTTCACACTTTTTTGTTAAGTATATAATTCCACATGTGTTAATTCATAGTTTTGATGCCTTCAGTGTGAATGTACAATTTTCATAGTCATGAAAATACAGAAAAATCTTTAAATGAGAAGGTGTGTCCAAACTTTTGGTCTGTACTGTACTTTATGTATATCAAGTATTTACATAGCAGCATATGGTAGTTCTTGTCCCTACTAAAGTTGTATTACTTGGTACCTATAGGACTGTATTATTTAGAGATGTATTTCATGCACATAATATTATGTTATACTTACGTTACCTTTGATAAGCCAAAAATATTTGCAGGAACTTGGTTCAGCATCCATGTGAGTACTCCATGGCAGCTGGATTAGATTTCTTGAAACTTCTTCTGCCAATACTCAAATGCCAACATCCAGGATGCCGTTAGCGTTTGCAAGAAAGATGACATTGGCCAAAGTCGTGGAGGTGCCTTTATTACTATAAGGAGGTACAGAAGGGGCACTTTTATTATTTGGAAGGCCAGAGGGGCATTATTACTATGTGGAAGCACAAGGGGGCATTATACTATGTGGAGCTACAGTAAAGGCATTATTACTGTGTGGTGACAAAGAAGCATTATTAATAGTTAGAGAAACAGAGCATTAGAGTATCGGCCGAGAAAGCTTGCAGGCTGTCACGAAGTAGCAATGTGGACGCCAAACCAGGGTCCTGCATATCTTTTTTGCTCACTATTATTTCTTTGAGTTGGAGAACAGATATTTTTGTAGACCCTAACAACGTAATGGTGGTGATGGGCCCAAAAAATTATCCATGGGCTCTTATGACTTTTGTTTAACCTCTGGTGTTCCCTGTTAGATGTGCAGCTTCTAAACCAACCCATTGCTTGCAGTTGCATATGACACAGTGAAGGGAAAATGTCCCTCTTCTGCAGCAATAGTGCATGAGCCTCCAAGCTACTGAAGCAGAGGAGGGACGATCCTTCTTCTTTCGCAAGGGGAAGACCCTTTTTTATATTTTAAAAAACCGATTGGCCAGAATACCTTAAAACTGCCCTCTATCTACTTACCTACCTATCTATCTATAATAATAAGGCAGTCTTAGGGTTTGTGATAAAAGCTAGAATTCCACAAAAATAATAGATAGTTGTCAGCTAAATAGTCGTTCGGCCAAAGGCCATCTCTCCAATGTCTCCTGTAAACAGGAAAACTCAGCCGAGTGCTCTGTGAGGGAGCTGTTGCCATATTCCCCTCATGGTGTGGCTGAGCAAGCTTAAATGCTCAGTCCTGTTTTTTTTTCTGTGGTTGTTGAGTTTGGAGAGACAAGTCTCCAGGCTGTGTAACTTCAGCTCAGAGAGGAGTTGAAGGTGCTGAAAATTGGTGCAGGGCGAACCCGCACACATATGGGCTGTGTTACCATTTGTCGTTTGTTTTACCTTTATGCCAGCAAGGCTGAGTTTATTTTTGCTGAAGTCTTCAGTGCTTTATGCTGACATAATTAACCTGCAGATGAAACCGTTCCTGTGTCTACTTCCGACTGCAGCCGAGTGAGTCGTCTTGCCACACATGGAACAGTGGTGAATGTTCCTAGGAGTGACCGGTCGATCAAAATTACCCCAAGAGCGCAGTCATGAGTCATCGAAGAGGTCACAAAAGACACCACAACAGCATCCAAAGAACAGCAGGCCTCACTTGCCTCAGTTAAGGACAGTGTTCATGACTCCACCATAAGAAAGAGACTGGGCAAAAATGGCATGCATGGCAGAATTCCAAGACGAAAGCTACTGCTGAGCAAAAAGAACATAAAGACTCAACTCAGTTTTGCCAGAAAACATCTTGATGATCGTCAAGACTTTTGGGAGAATAATCTGTGGACTGTTGAGACAAAAGTTGAACTTTTTGGAATGTGCATGTCCCACTACATCTGGCATAGAAGTAACACAGCATTTCATAAAAGGAACATCATACCAACAGTAAAATATGGTGGTGGTAGTGTGATGGTCTAGGGCTGTTTTGCTGCTTCAGGACCTGGAAGACTTGCTGTGGTAAAGAGAACCATGAATTCAGCTATCTACCAAAAAATCCTGAAGGAGAATGTCCGGACATCTGTTATGACCTCAAGCTGAAGCACATAGCAGGACAATGATCCAAAACACACCAGCAATCCACCTCTGAATGGCATAAGAGAAACAAAATTAAGACTTTGGAGTGTCCTAGTCAAAGTTCTGACCTTAATCCAATTGAGAAGCTGTGGCATGACCTGGCATGACCTTAAAAGGGCGGGTCATGCTCGGAAACCCTCCAATGTGGCTGAATTACTACAATTTTGCAAAGATGAGTGGCCAAAATCCTCCAGAGCGTTGTAAAAGACTGCCTGTTATCGCAAATGCTTGATTGCAGGTGTTGCTGCTACGGGCGGCCCAACCAGTTATTAGGTTTAGGGGGCAATCACTTTTTCACACAGGGCCCTGTAGGTTTGGATTTCTTTTTCCCTTAAAAATAAAGACCTTCATTTAAAAACTGCATTTTGTGATTACTTGTGTTATCTTTGCCTAATATTTAACTTTGTTTTGTGATCTGAAACATTTAAGTGTGACAAACATTCAAAAGAATAAGAAATCAGGAAGGGGGCAAACGCTTTTTCACACCACTGTATTTGCTTTGTAAGGTGTTGCCGAAAGCTGTAGAATAAAGGTGGTCATGCACATTAGATAGACGTATTTTGACAGCCATTTTGTTTTTCTTTTTTTCATCTCCATTCTCTAAGAGCTATAACTTTTTTTTTTATTTTTCATTAACATGGCTGCCAGAGCCTTATTTTTTTGTGTAGTTGTATTTTTTTTTATAGTTCCAATTAATTTATCACATTCAGTGGACATATAAAGTCTACACACCTCTATTAAAATGTCAGGATTTTGTCATGTAAAAAAAAAAATCATAGCAAAAAGAATAATTTCAGAACTTTTTGGACCTTTAACCCCTTCAGCCCCGAGCCTGTTTTCACCTTCATGACCAGGCCAAATTTTATAACTCTGACCACTGTCACTTTTTCTCTGGAATGCTTCAACGTGTCCCAGTAATTCTGAGACTGTTTTTTTTTGTGGCACGTTGTCCTTTATGTAAGTGGTAATTTTAAGCTGATATTTTTTGTGTTTATTTGTGAAAATATCGGAATTTGGGAGAAAATTTTGAAAAGTTTGCAGTTTTCAAACTTTTAATTTTTTGCCCTTAAACCAGAGAGTTGTATCACACAAAATAGTTAATAAATAACATTTTCCACATGTCTACTTTACATCTGCATCATTTTTGAGACATAATTTTCCATTGAGAAACAAACTGAAATAATTTTGAGGAAGGAAATATTAATAAAATAAAGTGGTTGCACAATGCACCCTCTTATAATTGGGGATGTGACTGTGATCAGAATTAGCCAATCACACTTACCCTCATGTTACATAGTGGTCAGTGCATGGCCGCCATCACTTACAGGGACTCTGATTAACCCCATAGAAAATGTTGCTGTTCTAGGAGGATTTTCCTGATATTCTCAAGTTTGAAAGTTATCCACTATCCATGGGAAAAGGGAGAATTTCCTGATCATTGGGGTCCAACCACTGGGACCTCCATTGATCCTGAGATCTCTGAAGCACTTAAGAATGAATGGAAAATCAGTGCACATGATCAACCACCATTCCATTCATACAAGCCCTGATTCTCGGACTTTGTGGGGTTCCAGCTGTCGGACTCCCAAAGATCGGGAAGATATTCCCTATCCCTTGCTCATCGAGTCCAATAGACCCCCCTTTTTTTTTTAATAGAAATGATGCAATTTGTATTGCGAAATCTATAGTGACAGATCCCTTTTAATATTGATGAGTAGTATGCACATCCTTAAAGGGAATGTCACCATGATTATGCAGTTCAATCTCCAGGCATCATGTTATAAAGCAGTGGGAGCTGATCAGTATAATTCTTATAAAGCTCTGCTTTTTCTGGGCCTTACAGTCCAGTGGGCGGTCCTATCAGTGACTGACAGCTAACTGTCTATGCACTGTTATACAAAGAAAGCTGTCAATCACTGATAGGACCGCCCACTGGACTGTAAAGCCCAGAAAAAGCAGAAGGTCAAGTGATTAAAACACAGGTTAGTGCCCTCTCGCAGTAGCGTATAAGACGGCCGACTGCTATCCAATGTTTTATCAGATAGCACTTGGCTATACTATGAGGCAATGCAAATATTTGATTTTTTTCTCATGCCGATTCGGCATGAGAACAATATCGCAGCGTGCTGCAAGTGCATCTGATATTCAGATCACGCGCACCCATACAAGACTATGGGTGCGTGTGAAACATTTAATTGGGATGTCATCTCATATTTTGCTCTTTTTTTATTTTTGCTGCACACCTGAGTATCTAATTGCTTTTTAAAATCCAAAGCTATGGGCCTTTTTATTTAGTGCTAATATGTATGGTCTTTACTAAGGGGACGTGGCTCACAGGATAATAATGCAGCGCGCCCTAAAGACACACCCCAGAGGATCCTGTGAGCATCGCCCCCCCACCCCCTGGAAAAGACCTTAAAATTTAGCACCAAATAAAAAGGATCATATCTCTGGAACCGTGTGGTTGGTGGTTACTGATTTATTTTTTAAAGTGAAATAGTCAGGGCAGCAGCTGAAATAAGATATGAGAAAAATTATTTTGACTTGTTCTCGTTTTGACAGGTTCTCTTTAAGGGAACTAAGGACACCGGGAAACAGGATGGAAAATCAGGGGCGGACATACCATTGGTACAACCTGAGCAGCTGCTCGGGAGGCCAAGATGTAATGGGGCCAACTTCCAGCTCCAAAGTAGGTGGAATTGTGCATTTTGATGAGCTATTGGGCTGCAAAGGGTCCATATATTGTTCATGCACAGGGGCCTCTTCTATCTGTGTCCCCTCATGGTTAAAGTTAATAATATAGAGTCAAGGATGGATGGATGAAAGAGAGACAGGAAGGGAAATAAGAAACATTAGAAATGTAAGATAATAACATTGAATAAACACAGGTAAAAAAGAGAATAAAGGAGATTGAGATAGAGGAGTAAAGGGAACTGCAAAAATGTGGGGTCACAAAAGAGTGATGAAGATGAGACTAGTAAATGAAACAGAGGGTCGAGAGAGACAGGCTGTGCTATATAGAGAGCAAGTGAAGAAGAGACTGACATCGAAAAGATAGACGGGGATAGTGAGAATTAATAGAAACTGATGGAGATGAGATAGAAGAAGATCTAGGGCCGATACAGGAAGGGGGCATAGGTAAAAGAATGATAGAAGTGAGACAGTAGATGGGAAAAGAAGACGTTCAATTAATGAATAAAGAGAGAGCAAGAGTAGGAAGATATTGAGGGGCGCACTGTAAAGGGGTAAGGGAAAGAGCGCAGAGATATAGATATAGTGCAAAGAAGAAGACATTGAAAGGAATGCAAAAACCAAAGAAAGGAGCAGAAAGGACAAAGAGAACGGCAGAGAAAGGATGAATAGAAAAGAAGGGAATAGAAAGATAAAGGCACTATGGAGTGTGTGACTGATATAGAGAGAGATATAGGGGGAAAAGACAGAGACAGTCTAAGAGAGAGAACAGAAAGATAAGAGACTGTATAACAACTAAAGAAGAGAGTGTAGGAAAAAGAAAGACAAAAGGTAGAAACCACTGAAGAAAGGGTTGATAAAGAAGGGTAATTGTAGCGTCAGGAGATAAATAGTAATAGTGATAGGGAGTAAAGAAGAAGAAATATAGAGAGACCACAAACATGTCTTGAGAGTGGCAGATAGAAGGTAGTGAAGCCCAGACAGACAGCATGCGAGAGACTGACTGACAAAAGACACTAAGTGAGAGCAGCGATGATGACCGGGCACAGAGAGCTGCTTATGCTGAGAGATACAGACAAGCAGTCACAACATTTTTGGTATACCACTGCCACTGTGAGGTTGGCTTGGGCAGTGCCCATGGGCAATCCTTGCCTGAACCCTGACCCTTTTCCCACCCATCCCTCCCCTGCCATGAAATATCTCTCTTTGCCAGTTTGAGGTTCCCACAGCCCTGAAAAGACAGCTGGCATCATCCCCCCCCCCCTCCGCCATGTTTTGTTCTGATTCGCTGGGCACTGCAAGGTTGGCAGCATCAGGTACTATATGCCAAGTACTCTGGCGTGTTGTCTGCTCCTCCTTAACTCCTTACTGTCCATGCTGCATGCTGATTGCACACTAAACATACGTATTGGGGTGCCCATAAGCCTGAATGCTGCAAATCCGCAGGTGCTTAATTCTCAGAGCATAAATGGCAATCTGATGTTAAACAGGAAATTACATTTAAAAAGTTAAGATCGAAAGTAAAAAATCATAATATAGAGCTTTCGATATTGGCAATTCAGATATATATATGTATATATAATTATATACAGTATTGGGCAAAAATTTTAAGCAGGTGAAGAAAAAATAGAGCAAATTAAGAATGCTTTTAAAAATAGAAGTGTTAATAATTTATTTATCAATTAATAAAATGCAAAGTGAAACCGAAGAAATGGACTGGCACACCTGTTGGTATAAATGTAGTGTGTAGGTGCACATCACACTGTGGAAATGAACAAACAAATGGCTAAAAACAATGAGCAAATACCCTGCAGTAAGTAACTAATTAGTAATAGTACATGTAAATAACATACGGTACTTAGTTGACACTATTTTGATCAAAAAAGCGTAAAAGCCATCCCACCATGACAAGGTGTACCCAATCAGGATGTGCCAGCAAGCCTCCAAATAGACTGGGGCAGAGCAGGACCTAGACCTGACTGTTTTGCACTTGCCCAGAGAAAACTATACAGAGAAGATGCACAGCCCAAAAAGGGGAGAGGGATACCCCTATTTGTACAAAGTACAAGGAACTCAATCAAAACTCGAAAAAAATGCAAAGTGAATGAACAAAAGATAACTCTAAATCAAATCAATATTTGCTTGCCCTTTTCTTTCAAAACAGCACAAATTTTTCTAGGTACACTTTTATTTGCACACAGCTTTGGAAGGAACTCGACAGGGAGGTTGTTCCAAACATCAAGGAAAAGAAACAACAGATCTACTGTGCATGTAGGCTTCTGTCTCTTCATGCAACCCCGTACATACTTGATGCTGTTGAGATCAGGACTCTGTGGGCAGCATATCATCACTTCCAGGACTTCTTGTTCTTCTTTATGCTGAAAATATTTCTTAATCATATTGATTGTTTGTTCCAAAACATTGTCCTGCTGCAGAATAAATTTGGAGTCAATCAAATGCCTCCTTTATGGTCCTGCAATATGGATAAGTATCTGCCTGTATGTCGACAAAATACATCACCAGAACCACCATCAGTACAAGAATATAGCACTAGAACTAGCATCTGTACATAAATAGAGCACCAGGACCACCATCAGTACAGGGATACATCACCAGACCCACCATCAGTAAAGCGATACATCACCAAAACCACCATCAATACAGGAATAAAGCATCACTAGAACCTCAATAAGTACAAGAATATATCTGTCATGAACCGCACACTGGGGCATTGGTTGACGGAACAATATCTGAGTATAACAGGATGATATAGGGGGAGGAAGGCCCTAATGGTAGGGAGCGAGGGATGGGATACCTCCTGACACCAACCTGTGTCTGTCCCTAAGCTACCCTAACACCCTATGCGGGTCCTTCACCCCGCCGTCATCACGTGCCTAATGAACTAGTGAACGGGCTGACAAGAACGCTAGATTTATCACTACTGGTAATGTAACACCGGGTAAGATGACGAACAAGGGACTGGCAGCAAAAAACAACAACTTATAAACAGCAGCAAAGCTCCGAATCTGCAGTTAAAGCTCCAATAACAGCACCGGGGTACAGAACTCCTACAGCGGCTCCACACCTCCAGCTGGTCTGCATAGAAATGAACTCTATAACCGACGGTCAGCTGATGGGTCATGTGGCTATTTAAAGGAAGGTGGGAGTGGTTCAAACCAACATCAGCTGACCGGCCTCAAAAATCTGCCAGCAAGAGACGAACATTAACTCTTGCTGGACCAAAGGAAAAAAAATACAATTTAAATTCCAGCATAACCAGAACTGCCACGAAACCCTAATGATTCGGAACAATATCACCATGGTTAGTACAGACATCAATTGTAATATCAGATCAGTCCCAAATACAATTGTATTGCATGAATCTACAACTCCCATTATGTCCTTAACCAGGAGATACTGGGAGTTGTTGTTATCAGCCATCATCAGACTGAGGACCATACAGGAACCACAGTATTGATGTGACGATGATGAGGCGAAGTCTGAATCTAAAATAAATATTTACTCCCAGGTACCTTATAGATGACATCTTTTCTGATTGGAGACGTTATTTTTTCTTTTTTCCTCCATCTTGTCCAGACGCCATGATGACTTTTCACATCCACATCTTGTCTCTGCAGGCTTCCTCTTTTTCGGTCTCCTGCAGTTCACCCCAAAGTGGTGCCTTAAAAATAACTGAGACTATAATGTTACTGGATATAAATACCGGCACTAAACTGGACCCCTGAAAAATTGTCCCACACTGTGCTCCCTGCACAAAATATGACCCTCACAGTGTCCCTCTTATGGTACATGTCATCCACACAGTCCTCTCCTTTACATACTGGCCCCTCTCAGCTCTGTCTCCACACACTGTGTCCTCCATATACAGCAGTGTTCAAAATAATAGCAGTGTGTTCAAAAACAGGAATTAAGCACAAAATCTTTATACTAGTTTGTATTTCCATGCATTGGGAACATTGCACTCTGTTTTCTAATTTGCTATTGCAATTGCATTTTGATGCTTTTGTTTTGAACACTACTGTGAATGGCTATGGGTAAACTGATCATAGATTTTTTTTTAATGCTGTCCTTTTACACACTATCTGTACAGTTTATTCAATGTATTAAAAAGGTTGTCCACTACTTTTACATTGATGGCCTATGCTTGGAATAGGTCATCAATGTGTGATTGCCGGGGTCCGACACCTGACATCCCTTTTCGTTCAGCTGTTATCGGTGTTAGTGTCGGAGGCTGACGACCGGAAGTACTCACTTGACAAGCTCACTGTACATATCACTGAGCTGCTGTCATGCTTCACTGTAGACATCACTGACATTCGCTGCATTTCACTGAAGGCATCGCTAAGCCCATGTCATACTTCACTGTAGGCGTCACCAAGCTACTGCCATGCTGCACTGTAGACATCACAGAGCCACCATAAAGTTTTAATGTAGGCATCACTGAGCCACAACTATGCTTCACGTAAGTCATCACCGGGTCACTACTGTACCTCACTGTAGGAATCACTGAGCAACCGCCATGCTTCTCTGTAGACATCACCAAGCTACCATCATGCGTCACTGTGGACATCACTGAGCCCCTGTCATTCTTCACTGTAAAGGCCCCGTCACACTTAGCGACGCTGCAACGATCCCGACAACGATATAACCTGTCAGGGATCGTTGCTGCGTCGCTATGTGGTCGCTGGTGAGCTGTCAAACAGGCAGGCTCACCAACGATCAGGGGAGCAGCGACATCGTGGAAAGAATCTTTCCACGATGTCCTGCTCCTGGTTACCAGCCTGCTGCTGAAGCAGGAGCAGGCTGGTAACCATGGTAAACATCGGGTTACTAGGGGTGACTCGCCCCCTGGGCCGTGGGGCACTCGGAACCGGGCGATAGGGAGACGATGGGGGTAGTAGTGGCGACCCGGTCTCGTGGCTCAGGGTGGTCAGACCAGTGGCAGTCTTTTAGATGTTTTAAGAGATGTCCGACTACGCCACCCGTGGATTGCGGTTTTTAGGAACCGCCGCTGCAGGGCAGACCGCTGGGGCCGATGATGTATGCAGTTGGGATGGTGTGACTCCCCACGGGAAGAGTGCGGCCCCAGGGCAGTGTAGTGGATGGTGGGAATGATGGTGGTGAGAGTCCCAGTACCGGTAATGCCGGAGGAGCGAAAAAGCACACAGACAACGTACTGCAGTCCAGGGTCTTTACTCACGGTTAATATCCAAGTCACTTCTGCAGGGAATGACTGCCCGAGCCGTGCTGCGTCCACCAGGTGAGGGGCTCGGTCAACTCCCAGACAGCTCAGGAGTATGGCTCAAGACCCCCTTTTGTCCTTTCTCTGGCCTGCCTCACCAGTGACCCACTTTTGTCCAGCTACCGCGGACTTGTGCGGTTAAACGTGGGCCCCGTCCTCCGCTGTCCTATATGGTGCCTTCCTAGCAGGTTTGATGAGGTGTCGCACCAATAAATGATCACGACCTCCGGTCTTTGGCTGAGGGTTGTTTCTCCTTCACCAACTTGGGATCCGGTACCCTTAATCTGCCTGACCCTGCACCCTGGATTCTCGTGGGTTCTTAGGGTCCCTTCCACCTTCTTGTTCCTGAGCCCTTCTGTTTCTTCCTCTCTTTCTTTGCTGTTCCTTTCTGTTTCTGTTCCTTTCTGTTCTTGTTCCTTCCTGTTCCTGGACCTCTCCTCAGGCCTACCTCATGGAGCTGGGCCCAGACTGAGCCACAGCTCCCTGTCAGCCCTCTCTGGCCGAACTCCTGTCTCTTCTCCTCCTGCTTGAACTGACCCAGAACTAAGATGGTGCCCACCTTTTATACCTCCCTCTAGAAACATGAGCCCAGGTGACCAGCAACCAATGGGCTCCTACCTACGCTCAGGAACCAACCCCTATCTGCCCCTACAGCACTGGGTGTTCCACCCCCCTCCCCACTCCAGACAGGGACATAGTCGATCGTGCCTGCACTTCTGTCTAGTGGGAGCACCGTTGAGCTGTCCCTTGGAAATGGGGTGTGTGTGCTGTATGCAGCTAACTGAGCCCTGGTCCATACTCCATCCTTACCCGGGAGTGGAATAACCACACCTCTGGCAGAGGTGCAATACCCCTGTAGCGGCCGAGCCCTCGGGGCGCTACAGGGGCACACGTGCACCTAGTGACCCGATGTTTACCATGGTTACCACTCTGTTACAGTGAGCGGGAGGTTACCGCTCACTTTAGCAGGCTGGTAACCATGATAAACATCGGGTTACTAGGGGCAAACGCGCACCTAGTAACCTGATGTTTACCATGGTTACCACTCTGCTACAGTGAGCGGGAGGTTACCGCTCACTTTAGCAGGCTCGTAATCATGATAAACAACGGGTTACTAGGTGCGCGTGTGCCCCTAGTAACCCGATGTTTATCATGGTTACCAGCCTGATCGCTACTCCCGCTGGCCACACACAGCGATGTGTGCTGACCAGCGGGAGGGCAACGACCAAAAAATGGTCCAGGACACTTTGCAGCGTTCAGCGACCTCACAGCAGGGGCCTGATCACTGTAAAGTGTCACACATAGTGACATCGCTGGTGAGGTCACTGTTGCGTAACCAAAACCGTGACACAGCAGCGATCTCGCTAGCGATCTCGCTATGTGAGACGGGGGCTTAATTATCACCAAGTCCCCACCATTGTGCTCTGTATGCATCTCCAAGCCGCCTCAATGCTTAACTATAGGCGTCACCGAGACAACGCCATGCTTCAGTCTTAGCATCACCAAGCCTCTGACATGCTTCACTGTTGGCATCACCAAGTCCTTACCATGCTTCAATGTAGTAATTCCCAAGCCTCCGCCGTGCTTCACTGTAGATATAACTCAACCCCTGCCATGTTTCACTGTAGGCATCACTGAGCCATCGCCATACTTTACTCTAGACATCACCAAGCCTCAACCATGCTTCATTGTAGACATCACCAAGCCCCCACCATGCTTCACTGTAGGCATCACGAGACATTGCCAATCTTCATGTATGCATCACCAAACCTCTGCTGTACTTCATTGTAGGCATCACTGAGCCCTCGCTGTGCTTCACTGTAGGTGTGAAGAAATGCACCTCGCAGCCCCACCTGACGTCACTAATGCGTCAAGAGTCACGCCGTACGGACTCCCCATTCACCAATGTGACAATCCACACCCCCTTGAGGATATGTAATATCAGCTTGGCACAGTTTTACATAGGCACCACCTGCCCACACGGGCACAAGGAGGCACGGGGAGTGAGAGAGGGTGGCCCACATGGCTGAACAGTTGCTCACAACCCTGACAGGCTGAGAGACCCCTTTCACTAGAACCAGTGAAACTGAGCTTTGCCAGCACGGTAGGACTGCCACGAGTTCCTCCTTAAATATAAGTCCGGTCCGTTAACAGGATTATATCGGGCCAGAAACCAGCATGTGACGTTAAACTGAGAACATGAACATATGGATTCGTGGATCGAGATAAAAGAGCAGCCCTAGGTTAAATTAGATATTTAATTGCCTTATGGGCACATTAGACAAAACACTATATACCCTGTGCCAGTCATTGCATTGGTTGCCCATCCAATATAGAGTTCAATTTAAACTTATCACGCTTACCCACAAAGCGCTCCATGCTTCAGTACCCCACTACATCTCCTCCCTGGTCTCAGTCTACAGCCCTCCGTTCTGCCAATGACTTAAAACTAAAATCCTCCATAATCCGAACCTCCCACTCCCGTCTCCAAGATTTCTCGCGTGCTGCGCCAATTCTTTGGAATGCACTACCCAGGACAGTTCGATTAATTCCCAATACCCACAGTTTCAAGCGGACCCTAAAAACCCATCTACTATATAATCGGCTTATCCCGTCTGTCTGTCCATCCAGGAAATCCCGCGTCGCTGATTGGGCCGGCCGTGGCCAATCAGCGATGCGGGATTTCAGAACAAGATGGCGGCCGTTAGCGGCTCATCTGCCGCACGGGGGTCATCTCCCGGCTGCTCGCAGCAGAAGTACCCCGACCGGCAGCCTAGGCGACGCCGCTCCCCGATCCTCCCTTCACACCTGCCGTCGGGAGATCAGCGGCCCTAGCCGCATGGAGGTCAGCGGCGATGCAGCCGGGAGATGACTGGTGCTAGCCGGTCATCTCCCAGCTGCTAGCAGCAGAATTACCCCGACCGGCGGCCTCGCTCCCCGGTCCTCCCTTCACACTTGCCGCGTGGTCAGCGATGTTGTCACAAGCAGTATTGACAACATGACATAATTACAAAATTCATTAGGGGCCCCGGGGGGATACATTGGGGGGTTAATTTAAAGTAGTGCACAACCCATTTAAACACTGCTTCGCTGATTAGTCGCACCCGGTCGGCCGCATACATATTCTAGATTACCCAATGCGTTAGAATCGGGCCACCATCTAGTTTCTTTAGACTGGTGGATCGCCTCCACACACCATCTGTCCGTCCCAGTTTTCCTCCATATTAAAATCTTCTTCAATTTCAGGTTCATACCTACCATGCACATAATAGCCTCTGTCAGGACTGCACACATACTGGCTGGTGACCAGTCCATGTATTATTTATCCTATTTAGTATATCAAGGCTGCATTATACAATATATGTTCATTCTACCTTTTGTGTCTCCCCCATTTCCTCAGACTGTAAGCTTGTGAGCAGGGCCCTCACTCCTTTCGATATGAGATATGTTTTTTCTGTATTGTTTGTATAAGTCCCCCCTAAAATTTGTAAAGTGCTGCAGAATATGCTGGCGCTATAAAAATAAAAATTATTATTATTATTATTATATACACAATGGATATACATATACGGTGATCAGATATACGAATACAGGTGGTAGTACAATAAGTATAAGCAGATGATACAAAAGTCAGTTACCAGGTAGATGTTAGGCTTTGGTGCTGCGCAGCCACATGGGAGGAGTGTGCAGGGTCGGACTGGGGAGTCTGGGGCCCACAGGGGGAATTGACTCTAGGGACCCACCCTACAGGTATATGCAAATACCTGTTAGCAGTTATCCCCATTATAGAGGAGCGTCGACTGTAAAACACAGGCAGCTCCTTCACATCTTCTGTCCGCCACCATAACTGGGATGTACAATTACTGTAGTTTACATTATAGGGGTTCTTTGATGAAAACAAGTTATCACCGATTCACAGGTTAGGTAGGAGATATCTTATTGATCGGTGTAATCTGACCATTGGAAACCGCACCAATCAAAAGAATAGGGAACTTTTATACAGTGGGGAAAAAAAGTATTTAGTCAGCCACCAATTGTGCAAGTTCTCCCACTTAAAAAGATGAGGTCGGCCTGTAACTGACATCATAGGGAGACCTCAACTATGAGAGACAAAATGAGAAAACAAATCCTGAAAATCACATTGTCTGATTTGGAAAGAAATTTTTTTCAAATTTTAGTGGAAAATTACAAACAAGCAAGATTTCTGGCTCTCACAGACCTGTAACTTCTTCTTTAAGAGGCTCCTCTGTCCTCCACTCATTACCTGTAGTACTGGCACCTGTTTGAACTTGTTATCAGTATAAAAGACACCTGTCCTCAACCTCAAACAGTCACACTCCAAACTCCACTATGGTGAAGACCAAATAGCTGTCGAAGGACACCAGAAACAAAATTGTAGCCCTGCACCAGGCTGGGAAGACTGAATCTGCAATAGGCAAACAGTTTGGTGTGAAGAAATCAACTGCGGGAGCAATAATTAGAAAATGGAAGACATACAAGACCACTGATAATCTCCCTCGATCTGGGGCTCCACACAAGATCTCACCCCGTGGGGTCAAAATGATCTCATGAATGGTGAGCAAAAATCCCAGAACTACATAGGAGGACCTAGTGAATGACCTGCAGAGAGCTGGGACCAATGTTACACAGGAATTCTACTTATTGATATCAGAGAGAACAAGTCACCTCGATACACAAAATCTCCTATATCAACACCAATAATACCAAATACAAGGGGATAAATACCGTCAGACCATGACCAGACCACATATTGCCACATACAAGGAACAAATACCACCACACCATGATCAGACCACATATTGCCACCACATAGTAACCAAATAATACCACATACAAGGGACATATACCGTCACACCATGACCAGACCACATATTACCACCACATAGTAACCGAATAATACCACATACAAGGGACAAATACCGCCACACAATGACCAGACCTCATATAACCACCACATAGTAACCGAATAATACCACATATAAGGGACAAATACCGCCACACCATGACCAGACCTCATATTACCACAACATAGTAACCGAATATTACCACATACAAGGGACAAATACTGCCACACCATGACCAGACCACATATTACCACCACATAGTGACCGAATAATACTACATACAAGGGACAAATACCATCACACCATGACCAGACCACATAGTACCACCACATAGTAACCGAATAATACCACATACAAGGGACAAATACCGTCACACCATGATCAGACCACATATTACCACCACATAGTAACCGAATAATTCCACATACAAGGGTCAAATACCGGCACACCATGAACAGACCACATAGTGACTGAATAATACCATACCATAACCAGATCACATATTACCACCACATACAAGTGACAAATACCACCATACCATGACCAGACCACACATTACCATTACATAGTCACTGAATAATACTACAATAAGGATCATGAATAAAAAACACAATACTAATACACAGGAGCTCTGTATATAGTGTTTAGTGTACTGGTAATGCAGTGATCACGAGTGACATTATACACAGGAGCTCTGTATATACTGTATAGTGTGCATTTACATGTAATACACTGACTCACCAGTGACGTCTCTAGTTTAAGTCCTTCATCTTCGCTTTTCTTCTTCATCTGGCACAGACCGCCATTACTTCTTCCATCCAGGACTTGTCGCTGCAGAATATAACACATAGTTATCAATAGCTGATCACTTCTAGAGCACATTCCACACTTATTCCCTGATTTCTACGCTACAGCAAATGAAGAAAAAAAGTGACAAAGTGCCACCCTGCACAGTAACAGGACCACCCCTTTTGTTACTCCCCCATGGAGAACAGTATCCTTAAAAGTAAATTATAGTACAGCAATAATATCCCCTACATTACATTATTATGTCCCCACTTGCCACCATAAACTAATACTGGCCCTCATACTGTAATTGTCACCCATCCTGGCCCCCTTTATTTAATAATATCCCCCATTGAAGGCTCCTATGTATCTTCCCCCACCCATCCTAGGCCTGTATGTATCCCCCCACCCATCCAGGGCCTGTATGTATCCCTCCACCGAGCCTGGGCCTGTATGTATCAGCCTCCCATCATGGGCCCCTATGTATCATCCTCTCCCTACCCATTATGGGCCCCTATGTATCATACTCTCTCCCCCCCATCATGGGCTCCTATGTATCTGACGCGCCCCTGAGCCTGTGCTGAGTAGCGTTGCGCACGCGGGAGCCTACCCGGAGCCGGGTCTGATAGGGGTAGTAGTCTCGTGGCGGTGACCCGGTCCGTGCCCAGGGAGTCAAGCTGAGTGGCAGTCTTTAGCAGAAGATGGTACGTTGTTCGACTATGCCACCCGTTGAATGCGGCTATGAGGCCGCCGCTGCAGGGCGGACCGCTGAGGCCGATGGTATGGTTGTGCAGCGTGGATGGTTTAACCCCCAACGGGAGGGGTATGGCCTCAGGGCAGCAGATGTGGATGATAGTGGTAGTGATGGTGCAGCAAGGAAGCTCAGAGACGTGTGGTGCAGTTTCAAGGCTTTTACTCACAGGTGTTGCTCCGGTCACTTTGGCCAGCAGTGACCACCCGAGCCGTGCTGCGTCCACCAGGTGCGGGACTCGGCCAACCCCCAGGCAGTTCCAGAGCGTGGTCCCAAGCTCCCCTCTATTCCTTCCTACGGGCCGTCCTCACCAGGGACCCACCTTTGTCCGGCTCCCTCGGGTCTTTTAGTGGCGAAACCTTTCCCGGCTTCCCTGACCCTATGCGTGGTTTGCCTTCCTGGTGGATATGGTGAGGGGTCGCGCCAAAACTTGTCCACGACCTCCGGTTCCTGGCTAAGGATGTTTAGCCTCTACCAGTTTGGGATCCGGTACCCTCTTCTGCCAACCCTTCACCCGTTAACTTGTTCTCTTGTGGGATCTCAGGGTTCCCTCTATTCTTACGTCTCTGGGCCTTTCTTGGTGTTTCTGTTCCTCCTCTCTGTGCTTCAGGCCTGGCTCTGGAGCTGGGCCCAGACGGAGCCGCAGCTCCCTGTCAGCCCTCTCTGGCTGAGCTCCTCTCTGCACAGACTCTCCTCTGAACAGGACCCTGTCTAAAGATGGTGCCCACCTTATATACTCCCTGTGACACCCGAGCCCAGGTCACAATGCAGCCAATGGGCTCCTACCTATGCCCAGAGTCCCTCCCCTCTCTGCTCCTACACCACTGGGATGTTCCTCCCCCCCCCCCACTCCAGCCAGGGACAGACGCTGTCGTACCTGCACAACTATCTGGTGGGAGTACCGTTGTTCTGTCCCCCGGAAATGGGGTGTATGTGGTGCATGCAGCTAACTGAGCTCAGTTCCACACTCCATCCTTACCCAGGAGTGGAATACCACACCTCTGGTTGAGGTGCAATACCCCTGTAGCAGCCGAGTCCTCGGGGTGCTACATTCCCCCCTGGTAAATCACAGCACGTCCTCGGGCTGGAAAAGAGTAAAGACATTTAGACATACAAAAATTTTAAAGTGCACTCACATATAAGACATTAACTGAAAACTCATCCCTTTATGGGAGGTACTTTTCTCTTTTAAACGTTGCTGGTATAAACATTTTTAAAACATATTCTTGACCTCCGGCCGCTCTCAGTCCTCGGCCAGTGGGGATAAGGGAGTGGCTGCTCACAGTCCTCAGCCTGGTTGGGGATTAGGGGCATATAGGTAACAGTTCTTTAACAGTTCCATACTAGTCCCAACGGGGACCACACTCCAATTAGCAACAGTTTCCACACCCTGACGGGTAACTATATACAGTACTTTGTTTATGCTACTTCCCTTCAGTAGCGGTGTTCTCTCTGTGCTCCCTCCTGAGGGTAGTCTTCAGACCCGTCCGGGTCCTCTTGGCTTTCCTCATACTGCAACTCCTCCTCAGTTAGCCGGTGTACGTGAAGGGCGTACGGTCCTTCGGCACACTCATGCCGGGTGAAGCCTTGCGGCAGGGTCTGGAGAAGGCCGCTGTTGATGACGCCCGGGGTCAGAGGGTGTGACTTTGGGCCTGGGCTGGTGGTGGCGGTGCCCAGGGCTGGAGGGCTCGGCTGCAGGGCTTGTGGCGGGGTCTGAAGCAGGTCGGTGTCTGCAGCGCCCGGGATCGGCGGCTCCACCAGGGGGCCCGGGAGCAGGCTGACGCTGGCAGCGTCCGGGACAGGGAGACTCCTCTTACCTGCTCCCGCGACCGCTCCTGCGTCACGCGTCTTCTCCTGGCGCTGGTCGGGGCCGGCGACGACTGGGGCACTGCCGATGCTGGGCAGCTTAGTCTGCTGCCGGTCCGCCATCTTGCTGTCCGTTCCTGGTGTCCTACTCCCCCCTGGTGGACCGTGGCCTACCTTCCGGAGATCCTCTTCCGTAGGCCGCGGCTCCGCAGTGGATCGTCAGGGTTGAGGACCTTCCGTCGCGCTCCTGTGACGTCGGCGTCTGCTGGGCTCCTTCCAGGACCTTACGCAACGTCCGGACGTGAGGCGGAGCTTCAGTTCTCGCGCGCTTTCAGAGTCCACGCCCCTCTTCTTCCCGCGCGGCGTCTTCAAGATGGCGCCCAATGGCGAGAAAACTCCACGGATGGCGGGAAGAAGGCAGAAGATGGTGCCGGATGGCGGGAAAACTTCGCGGATGGCGGGAAGAAGGCAGAAGATGGCGCCGGATGGCGGGAAAACTTCGCGGATGGCGGGAAGAAGGCAGAAGATGGCGCCGGATGGCGGGAAAACTTCGCGGATGGCGGGAATCTTCACCACTGGTAAGTTTGAACAGTCTTTTTCAGGCACGCAGTACCCGGTGGTTGCGGGCACGAGATCCTGCCGACTACGCCAAAGTTGACGCGCCCCTGAGCCTGTGCTGAGTAGCGTTGCGCACGCGGGAGCCTACCCGGAGCCGGGTCTGATAGGGGTAGTAGTCTCGTGGCGGTGACCCGGTCCGTGCCCAGGGAGTCAAGCTGAGTGGCAGTCTTTAGCAGAAGATGGTACGGTGTTCGACTACGCCACCCGTTGAATGCGGCTATGAGGCCGCCGCTGCAGGGCGGACCGCTGAGGCCGATGGTATGATTGTGCAGCGTGGATGGTTTAACCCCCAACGGGAGGGGTATGACCTCAGGGCAGCAGATGTGGATGATAGTGGTAGTGATGGTGCAGCAAGGAAGCTCAGAGACGTGTGGTGCAGTTTCAAGGCTTTTACTCACAGGTGTTGCTCCGGTCACTTTGGCCAGCAGTGACCACCCGAGCCGTGCTGCGTCCACCAGGTGCGGGACTCGGCCAACCCCCAGGCAGTTCCAGAGCGTGGTCCCAAGCTCCCCTCTATTCCTTCCTACGGGCCGTCCTCACCAGGGACCCACCTTTGTCCGGCTCCCTCGGGTCTTTTAGTGGCGAAACCTTTCCCGGCTTCCCTGACCCTATGCGTGGTTTGCCTTCCTGGTGGATATGGTGAGAGGTCGCGCCAAAACTTGTCCACGACCTCCGGTTCCTGGCTAAGGATGTTTAGCCTCTACCAGTTTGGGATCCGGTACCCTCTTCTGCCAACCCTTCACCCGTTAACTTGTTCTCTTGTGGGATCTCAGGGTTCCCTCTATTCTTACGTCTCTGGGCCTTTCTTGGTGTTTCTGTTCCTCCTCTCTGTGCTTCAGGCCTGGCTCTGGAGCTGGGCCCAGACGGAGCCGCAGCTCCCTGTCAGCCCTCTCTGGCTGAGCTCCTCTCTGCACAGACTCTCCTCTGAACAGGACCCTGTCTAAAGATGGTGCCCACCTTATATACTCCCTGTGACACCCGAGCCCAGGTCACAATGCAGCCAATGGGCTCCTACCTATGCCCAGAGTCCCTCCCCTCTCTGCTCCTACACCACTGGGATGTTCCTCCCCCCCCCACTCCAGCCAGGGACAGACGCTGTCGTACCTGCACAACTATCTGGTGGGAGTACCGTTGTTCTGTCCCCCGGAAATGGGGTGTATGTGGTGCATGCAGCTAACTGAGCTCAGTTCCACACTCCATCCTTACCCGGGAGTGGAATACCACACCTCTGGTTGAGGTGCAATACCCCTGTAGCAGCCGAGTCCTCGGGGTGCTACATATCATCCTCTCCCGCCTCATCATTTGCCCCTATATAGCACCCTCTCCCTCTCCATCATGTGCCCCTATATAGCATCCTCTCCCCCCTCATCATGTGCCCCTATATAGCATCCTCTCCCTCCCCATCATGTGCCCCTATGTAGCATCCTCTCCCCCCTCATCATGTGCCCCTATATAGCATCCTCTTCCCCCTCATCATTGGCCCCTATGTAGCTCCCTCTCCCTCCCCATCATGTGCCCCTATATAGCATCCTCTCCCCCCTCATCATGGGCCCCTATGTAGCACCCTCTCCCTCCCCATCATGGGCCCCTATGTAGCATCCTCTCCCTCCCCATCATGGGCCCCTATGTAGCATCCTCTCCCTCCCCATCATGTGCCCCTATGTAGCATCCTCTCCCTCCTCATCATGTGCCCCTATATAGCTATATAGCATCCTCTCCCTCCCCATCATGTGCCCCTAAGTAGCATCCTCTCCCCCCTCATCATGTGCCCCTATATAGCATCCTCTCCCTCCCCATCATGTGCCCCTATGTAGCATCCTCTCCCCCTTCATCATGTGCCCATATATAGCATCCTCTCCCCCCTCATCATGGGCCCCTATGTAACACCCTCTCCCTCCCCATCATGGGCCCCTATGTAGCATCCTCTCCCTCCCCATCATGGGCCCCTATATAGCATCCTCTCCCTCCTCATAATGTGCCCCTATATAGCATCCTCTCCCTCCCCATCATGGGCCCCTATGTAGCATCCTCTCCCTCCCCATCATGTGCCCCTATGTAGCACCCTCTCCCTCCCCATCATGTGCCCCTATATAGCATCCTCACCCCCATCAAGTGCCCCTATATAGCATACTTGCCCCATCATGTGCTCCTATATATCATCCTCTCCCCATCATGTGCCCCTATATAGCATCCTCTCCCCCATCATGTGCTTATATATAGCATCCTCTCCCTCCCCACCATGTGCCCCTTTATAGCACCCTCTCCCTCCCCATCATGTGCCCCTATATAGCATCCTCACTCCCATCATGTGCCCCTATATAGCATACTCGCCCCCATCATGTGCCCCTATATATCATCCTCTCCCCCATCATGTGCCCCTATATAGCATCCTCTCCCCCAGCATGTGCTTCTATATAGCATCCCCCCATTCACTCACTACCCTGCCCATTCATAAAGGAAAAAAAATCTTCTTACCTTCCTGAGCTCCCCCGGCGGCGTCCTCTGCAGCTTCATGTCTGTGTGGTTTTCAACAGGGCTGCCGACCGATCAGAGGCCGTGTGCTGATAGCAGCCCGCCAGCCGGAGGCCTTTTAATATCACTGCTATGCGCTGCGCACTGACGTCAGCACCCAGTGCATAGCAGTGACGTTCAATGTCCGCCGGCCTATCAGAGGCGGAATTCTGACGCGCGTGGCTTTGATTGACCGGCGGCCTTTGAACGTCACTACTATGCGCCGTCTGTGCGCAGCGCATAGCAGAAGACAGCAGATATTCCCAGCGGCGGCAGGCCATCAAGAGGAAGGTCAGAAAGATCACGGTTACCGGTGGACCCCCAGTATGTCTGTCACGGGGGCCTATCGGGGGATCTCACGGTGTCCCATTGGGTCAGTCCGACGCTGGGTGTGTGGTGCCAGCAGTTTCTGGTTTCTTCCAACACGATACGACAGCATAACCTCCCTTAGAAGATAACTGTGGGCCACAGCCTCGCACAAGCAATTAACTCCTTGGTCGATCACTCCCTTTCCCACCCCGGGTTTCCCTCTGCTTGGGTCTGGTAGCTAAAACTCCAAATTCTATGATGGTTCATAACTTCTCAATGGAAGGACTGAAGAAGGCGGTTTTGGCGCCATCAGATCCAGCCGGGTCCCCATTACGCTTGGAGACCAAACACTGCTTTGCTACCTGGCTTCTACTAGCCGTTAGACATATCTCCCCACCCTGGGGTGCTAGAACGGGTTGAGACCTTGGCGGGCGTTCGTCCCATTCCTGAGATCTCGAAAATGTAATCGGTAAATGGCTAGGACGGAATGGACAATAACTCCATAACTCCTTTTGAAATTATGGCTCCCATCTGTCTGGGGGATTCTTTGAAGCAGTTAAGCAGCTCAGGCTCCCGTCAGGTGTTCATTTTGCCAGAAAGGTCTTGTTCCCAGCTAGGCTGCTAGGGGTGTGAGTTTTTATACTTGGAGCTGTTGAAGCTGGACTACCTGCTAAACCAGTTGTCCTATCTCAGCTTCACATTTTGAAGGAGGTCTATAATCTCGCCCAAGATATGATATATATGCAATTATATCCTCCATATCTTCACAGTTGGCATCACTGAGCCCCTGCCGTGCTTCATTGTAGGCATCACCGAGCCCCTGCCATACCTCACTATAGGCGTCTCCGAGCCACTGACATTCTTCATTGTCGGCATCACCAAGCCCCTGCCATGCTTCACTGTAGTCATCACTGAGCCTCCGCCAATGTTTCACTGTAGGTGACTCGCCCCCTGGGCCTGTGTTGTGCGTGCACGTGTGTGCGGGGAATACCCGGAGCCGGATCGCTGGGGGTTGTAGTCTCCGTGGCGATGACCCGGTCCGTGCCCAGGGTGGTCAAATCAGTGGCAGGGTTATTAGTATGATGATGGTCCGACTACGCCACCCGTGGATTGCGGTCAGTGGGGACCGCCGCTGCAAGGCAGACCGCTGAGGCCGGTGTTGTGTGTGCAGCTAAGAATGGGATGACTCCCCACGGGAGAAGTATAGCCTCAGGGCAGTTGGTATGAATGATGGGAGTGATGGTGCACGAGCGCAGCAGGAACAACTCAGAGTCTGTGCAGTGCAGTTCAGGGTCTTTACTGGTGTTATAAAGCAGACCCTCCCAGGAGTACTGGTTTGCAGTAGAGGCCTGGTCAGTCTGTGAGCTAGCAGGATCTCCCCTGGCCAGGTGGAGTTGTAGGCCTCCCCATCTAGCTGCACTCTTCCTGGCTACCTTGCTGTATGCGGGTAGAAGTAGCCCACGTCCCTGAGTGTACCGTGTGGTGCTCACCCGTATGGCCGGTGACTTGGGGCCTTCTGTTAGCCTCCGCTCCACGATGGCGGTGCTGGTCCCTTGCTTGTGACCGTGCCTCCGGGCTTCTATGGCCAGAGGACCTGGAATCCCCTGCCGGTTGGATTCTGCTGCTGGACCTGGATGTCCCCACAGCCTCGGACTCCGTGTCCGGTCTTAGTGTCTTCAGCCAGGGCGAGCTATCTGGCTTCCAGCCCCTGGCACTCGCTCCTGCTCCTACAGAGCTCCTAGTTCTTGCTTTCCCTCTCCAGGCTCTGACTGTCCTAATCCCGCCCCAGACCCAGTTTATAAGGGCAGATTCCTCCCCTCCCAGGTCTGGGCGGGCAGTGTTGCATGCTTACGCCACCCGTGGATTGCGGTCAGTGGGGACCGCCGCTGCAAGGTAGACCGCTGAGGCCGGTGTTGTGTGTGCAGCTAAGAATGGGATGACTCCCCACGGGAGAAGTATAGCCTCAGGGCAGTTGGTATGAATGATGGGAGTGATGGTGCACGAGCGCAGCAGGAACAACTCAGAGTCTGTGCAGTGCAGTTCAGGGTCTTTACTGGTGTTATAAAGCAGACCCTCCCAGGAGTACTGGTTTGCAGTAGAGGCCTGGTCAGTCTGTGAGCTAGCAGGATCTCCCCTGGCCAGGTGGAGTTGTAGGCCTCCCCATCTATCTGCACTCTTCCTGGCTACCTTGCTGTATGCGGGTAGAAGTAGCCCACGTCCCTGAGTGTACCGTGTGGTGCTCACCCGTATGGCCGGTGACTTGGGGCCTTCTGTTAGCCTCCGCTCCACGATGGCGGTGCTGGTCCCTTGCTTGTGACCGTGCCTCCGGGCTTCTATGGCCAGAGGACCTGGAATCCCCTGCCGGTTGGATTCTGCTGCTGGACCTGGATGTCCCCACAGCCTCGGACTCCGTGTCCGGTCTTAGTGTCTTCAGCCAGGGCGAGCTATCTGGCTTCCAGCCCCTGGCACTCGCTCCTGCTCCTACAGAGCTCCTAGTTCTTGCTTTCCCTCTCCAGGCTCTGACTGTCCTAATCCCGCCCCAGACCCAGTTTATAAGGGCAGATTCCTCCCCTCCCAGGTCTGGGCGGGCAGTGTTGCATGCTTACGCCACCCGTGGATTGCGGTCAGTGGGGACCGCCGCTGCAAGGTAGACCGCTGAGGCCGGTGTTGTGTGTGCAGCTAAGAATGGGATGACTCCCCACGGGAGAAGTATAGCCTCAGGGCAGTTGGTATGAATGATGGGAGTGATGGTGCACGAGCGCAGCAGGAACAACTCAGAGTCTGTGCAGTGCAGTTCAGGGTCTTTACTGGTGTTATAAAGCAGACCCTCCCAGGAGTACTGGTTTGCAGTAGAGGCCTGGTCAGTCTGTGAGCTAGCAGGATCTCCCCTGGCCAGGTGGAGTTGTAGGCCTCCCCATCTATCTGCACTCTTCCTGGCTACCTTGCTGTATGCGGGTAGAAGTAGCCCACGTCCCTGAGTGTACCGTGTGGTGCTCACCCGTATGGCCGGTGACTTGGGGCCTTCTGTTAGCCTCCGCTCCACGATGGCGGTGCTGGTCCCTTGCTTGTGACCGTGCCTCCGGGCTTCTATGGCCAGAGGACCTGGAATCCCCTGCCGGTTGGATTCTGCTGCTGGACCTGGATGTCCCCACAGCCTCGGACTCCGTGTCCGGTCTTAGTGTCTTCAGCCAGGGCGAGCTATCTGGCTTCCAGCCCCTGGCACTCGCTCCTGCTCCTACAGAGCTCCTAGTTCTTGCTTTCCCTCTCCAGGCTCTGACTGTCCTAATCCCGCCCCAGACCCAGTTTATAAGGGCAGATTCCTCCCCTCCCAGGTCTGGGCGGGCAGTGTTGCATGCTTAGGGCTCCTGACCAGAGAAACCTCCCACTTGCTCTCAGACGTAATATTTCTATTACTGTGGTAACCAGACCCCTGGGGTGCCACATTCCCCCCTAGTAAAATTTAGTACTCCGGGACTAAACATATTTTTAAAGAAACATAAATGCAGGGTATAACAATAACAAGACAACATGAAAAAGTACATTTTGTGGTCACGGCGTTCCCGTAACCGGGTGTCCATATCACCCAAGGTGAAGTTTTTGAGAATAGGTAGGGGACCTGTCCAAAGAAAAACCCCTTGCGTTGGCCTTGGGCGTGGCTGCAAGGCGAGCTAACTACTTTGGGCCGCAAGGAGGCCACGCCAGTCAGGTTTTCTCTTCCGCGGCCGTCTTCGCAAGAGGCACAATGTGCAACTATCTACAAAATTGTTCCGGTTATCCAGCGTCCATAACCTGTTAGTCCAAAGAACCCTGCAGGGTAACTGAGAAACATAATTAATAACAGGCAACAACAAAAACCATAAGCATTTTCAAGAAACAGGTAAATTTACAGTGCATTACTTTATATTCTCCAGCGGGCGAGCATCTGACCTCTAGTGACTCTAGTGGACCTACGGAGCTCACTAACTGGTTCTGCACTACAGGGGGTAGGAGGTGTTATGGGTAAGCTGGGCAGCTGTCTGTGTACTCTTTGGCTCACTGGGGGCACGGCAGGCTCACTACTAGCAGAGGGTTGATCCTCCTGCGCTGCTGGTGTGGACTCTTCTGCCTCCTGGGCCGGCTGCTCTTCCAGCTCTACCTGGTCTTCTGTAGGCACTTGAGGGGCTGGCTGGAGAAAGGTGAGGACGGGCACCACGATAGCGTTGTTTACTTGTGTCCAGGACCGGGGAAAGTCTCCGAGTACGGTGCTGATCATTTCCTCCTTTTCCTCTACGGGTTGAGGGTTTTCCTGATCTTCATCCGTGCTTTGCAACTTCTCGGGGCACTTTTTCACGTGGTCTTTGGAGACAGTGGCTGTGGTCTCTCCTCCATCCCTGCTGATGACGTACACCTTTGGATTATTGTGGCTTGAGGGCAGTACGGTGTACGGGTCCTTTTCCCACTGGTCGTCCAACTTATGGAGCCGCCTTTTTCTTTTCAAGACCTGCTCTCCAGGTACCAGGGGAACAGTGGGAGCATGTTGGTTATAAGTCCTCTCCTGCCTTTCTCTTGATTGACAGAGACTTCGCTCGACGCTCTCCTGTACTTTCCGGTATCGCTGCTGCCGTTCTGTATCCCAGTCTGCCTCTGGCGAGGTGTCCTCGGGTGTCAGGACTCCCATATCCAGGTCAACAGGCAGCTTACCAGGTCTTGCTCGCATTAGGTAAGCCGGGGTACAGTTGGTGGAACCTACCGGGATGTGGTTATACAGGTCCACCAGATCAGGCAGTTTTTCAGGCCACAGGCTGCATTCTTCCAGGGGCAATGTTTTTAGCAGATCTATCACCACCTGGTTCATCTTCTCGCAGAGTCCATTGGTTTGGGGGTGATAGGGCATTGTTCTTATCTTCCGGCAGTCGTACAGGTTGCAGAACTCCTGGAAGACCTCCACTTCGAAGGCTGGTCCTTGGTCTGTCAACACCTGTTCCGGATACCCGTGTGGGCGGCAGAAATGCTGCTGGAAGGCCCTAGCTGCTGTTTGAGCTGTTAAGTCTTTGACGGGGACCACCACTAGGAACCGGGAGTAGCGATCCACGATGGTTAGGGCGTAGACATACCCGCTTCTGCTTGGAGCCAGTTTAACATGGTCCAGAGCGACCAGTTCCAGCGGCTGCCTGGTGAGGATGGGCTGCAGGGGAGTCCTCTGGCTGGCACGGTCCCTTCTTCTTAGATTGCACGGGCCACAGTCTCTACACCATCTCTCAATGGCTCCTCTCCATCCGAAGTGCCCTGCCCCATTGTGGTAGGCCTCGAGCACCATAGCTGCGTCCCGTCTCGGTACCACAACCTGCCAGATCAGTTCATGTGTCCGGGAATTGACCATTCTGCGGCACAACTTCTCCTTGTAGAGAAACAGTCTGCTTTTTTCCGTCCACAGTTGCTTGGTCTCTTCCGGAGAGTCTGGGTCCAGGCGGGCGTCAGCCTGGGTCAGCATCTCCTTCACCAGACGGACTGCGGGGTCACTGTCTTGCGTCTCCGCCCAGTTGTAGTGGGGTAAGGGGTTGAATGTAGCGGATCGCTGGCCCCTCACACGGTGGGAATACTGGGTAATCCCATGACGGTGGAACGGAGGGAGTTCGACCTCTTCCAGTTCTTCTGGATCTTCCCCTCCGTTCGGTAGGTTTGGCATCCTGGACAGGGCGTCCGCTTTGGCATTGGAGCGTCCTGCCCGGTATTTGATCGTGAACTCATAATTGGACAGGTGGGCCATCCATCTCTGCTCCAGGGCACCCAGCCTTGCAGTGTCCAGGTGTGTCAACGGGTTGTTGTCCGTGTACACGGTGAACCTGGAAGAGGCAAGGTAATGCTTAAAACGTTCGGTTACCGCCCACACCACTGCCAGGAACTCTAGCTTGAACGAGCTGTAATTCTCAGGGTTTCTTTCCGTGGGTCGCAGTTTTCAGCTGGCGTAAGCAATTACCCGTTCTCTCCCCTGCTGGATCTGGGACAGTATGGCTCCTAGCCCGATGTTGCTTGCGTCCGTGTGGAGGATAAAGGGCTGGCTGTAATCAGGGTACGCCAGGATTTCATCCCCCGTGAGGGCCATCTTCAGCTGGCGGAATGACTCCTCTTCCAGCTTTTCCCATCTGAAGGGTGGCTTCTGGTTTTTGCCCTTCCTGGACTGGCCTATCAGGAGGTCCTGCATAGGAGCTGCCTTCTTGGTAAAACCGGGAATGAATCTTCGGTAGTAGCCTACCAACCCGAGGAACTGCCGCACTTCCTTTATGCTGGATGGTCTTGGCCAGTCCTTAATCACGGTGATCTTGTCAGGGTCGGGATCCACTCCGTCAGCACTCACCATGTGTCCCAGGTACTGTACCTTTGGCTTCAGTAGATGACACTTTGAGGGTTTTATCTTTTGGCCATAGTTTGCCAGGGCTTCAAACACTTCTGCCAGGTGTTCCAGATGGTCCTCATAGGTCTTGGAATAGACGATGACATCGTCCAGGTATAATAGGACCGTCTCGAAGTTCCGGTGTCCCAGACAGCATTCCATCAACCGTTGGAAGGTTCCTGGTGCGTTGCAGAGCCCGAACGGCATACAGTTAAATTCGCTGAGTCCCATCGGGGTGGTGAATGCGGTCTTCTCCCGGTCCGCCTCTGCTACAGGAACCTGCCAGTACCCGCTAGTGAGATCCAAAGTAGAGAAGAAGTTAGCAGATTTTAATGCAGCTAAGGACTCTTCTATCCTTGGTAACGGGTACGCATCTTTGTGTGTGATACGGTTGACCTTCCTGTAGTCTACACACATTCTCATGGTGTTGTCTTTCTTTTTCACTAAGACTAGTGTAGCTGCCCAGGGGCTACAGCTGTCCCTGATTACCCCAGCCTCCTTCATGTCTTTTAACATCCCCTTGGCGTGCTGATAGTGTGCAGGGGGTACAGGTCGGTATCTCTTCTTTATGGGAGGATGGTCTCCCGTGGGGATGTGATGTTCTACCCCCTTTACCGAAGTCTAGCGGGTGTTTACTAAACACTCCCTCGTACTCCTGAACCACCCGATAGACTCCCAGTTTTTGGTGTGAGGGAGTGGAGTCAGTACCCAAATGCAGTTGCTGGCACCAATCCCCCATTTGTTTCTTAGAGCCGTTACCTTCCTCTGGTTGAGATGGAGGCAAGGGTTCCACGGCCTGTACGGAGTTCTGGTTTATGGTGAACAATTTGGCTAGCGTGGCATACCGGGGCAGGTGTACTTCTCTCTCCCCGATGTTTATGATGTGGACTGGTACCCTCCCATGGCGTACATCGACCACCCCCCGCGCTGTCAAAATGGTGGGCCTACTGTCTGAGTAGATGGGTTCCACCATTGCTTGGTAGTCTCTACCTCTCAGACCAATAGCTGCCCGGCACCAAATCATCATCTCACTCTTTGGGGGCATGGCAATAGGGAACGGGTCACACATTCTCACGCTACCTATCTCACCACCAGATAATTCCACTTGTTGCCGCTTCATCAGTGCCCGGATCTCCTTTTGGAGCACACGCTGCTGTCTGAAACTGACGTTCTTGGCAACCTGTTGCAAAATAAGAATCACCTCTGCAAGACAGTTTTCAATTACGTTAGTACCTAGGGTTATTTTTGGGTGACTCTCGCAACGGTCAATGTCCACAATGATCAGTCCTTGTGCCGGCAGTTCAACTTTACCGACCTTGATGGTCACCTCTTTAAATCCTATCTGTGGCACGGGCTGACCATTGCTGGCAATAATGCTCAGGTCGTCATCTGGGCACCGGGTTATGTCCGAGTCATTCCAGTACCGCTTGAAGAGCACGTACGGGATGGTAGTCACCTGTGACCCAGTGTCTAGTAGGGCACTCATAGGAATGCCATCCAGTACCACAGGCAAGACCGGACGTCCCCCTACGTATTTGTCACGCCAGTTCGATGGGCCTGATGATCTTATGCCTGGGGTTTGGCCCTCTACCCCAGGTTGTGCCCGTTTAAATGACAGTACCTTGACATATGTCCGGGTTGATTGCAGCGGCGGCAGATGGGTTGTCCGTCCTCGTTGTATCGGTCGCTGGGTCTTCCTCTGGCCGGTGGGGTCCTCCTCAATCGGCACCACGGGACGTCCTCCGGTCCGGATGCCAGCTGGATCTTTCCTGGAGAAGAGACCTGTAAAGACTGCACAGTTCTGGTTAGCGCGGCAACGCTCTTAGTAAGCTCTTGGACCTGGTGGTGCAGGTCTGTAGCCGGGTTATTGTTCAAAGCCTGCGCATCAGCTCCCACAGGCCCTGCAGACAAGGGCGCCGCGTCCTGGTGATAAGTGATAGCAGGGCGCCTGTGGGTCACAGCGCCACCTGGTGCCAGTTCTCGGAGCACCCGGATGGCTCTGTCCTTGAACTGTACAAAGTCCAGGTCAGGGTCCTGTAAGGACATTGCCCGCAACTGGGTTCGGTGGGCATTGCACAGTAGACCCTCAATAAATTGTTCGGTCAACAGCTTGTCTTCATTCCCCACGCTGTCAGGTTCTGCCTGTTTAATGGCTCTCAGGGCCTCTTGTAAGTTTAGAACATAGTCCCTTATACTTTCATGTGCCCGCTGTTTGCACCCGTAAAATCTGAGTTTTATTTCAGCTGAGGTGCGGGTGTCAAATGTGTCTTTCAGACGGGCTAGTATCTCTCTGACAGTCCTCTTCTTCCCAGATGGCCAGGACTTTACCTCCCTTTGGGCTGCTCCAATTAACTGGGCCACCAAGATGCTTACTTTTTGCTCTTTCGTGAGGGGGTATACCTGGAAGAGGCTGTCCAGTCTTTCCCAAAAGTCACTTAGGGTATGTGACTCCCCTGAGTACTGGGGTAGCCAGGTTGCCCCCGGGATATAGGGCATGGTGAACGGCATGACCGCAGCAGCGGTTGCGCTGGCGGTGGCTGTAGTGGTGGAGCTTCCCTCTGTATCCGACATCCTCCTTCCCCCCTAGTGGACCGTGGCCTACCTTGCGATGATCCTCTTCCGTAGGCCGCTGCTCCGCAGTCGATCGTCGGGGTTGAGGACCTTGCGTCGCGCTCCTGTGACGTCAGCGTCGCTCTCTCTCCCTTCCAGGACTTTGCGCAGCGTCAGTGCGTGGGGCGGAGCTTCGGATCTCGCGCGCTTTCGGCGTCCACGCCCCTCTTCTTCCCGCGCGGCGTCCTGAAGATGGCGTCCGATGGCGGGAACCAACCGAAGACGGCGGGAAACGATCCCGGACGGCGGGAAGACGGCTGCAGACGGCGAGAAGACGGCTGCAGATGGCGGGAAACGGCTGCGGATGGCGGGAAGCTTCCCTCAGGTAAGTGCAAAAGTCTTTTTCGGGCACGCAATACCCGTTGGTGGCGGGTTGGTTTGAATCCTGCCGACTACGCCAAAGTTGACTCGCTCCCTGGGCCTGTGTTGTGCGTGCACGTGTGTGCGGGGAATACCCGGAGCCGGATCGCTGGGGGTTGTAGTCTCCGTGGCGATGACCTGGTCCGTGCCCAGGGTGGTCAAATCAGTGGCAGGGTTATTAGTATGATGATGGTCCGACTACGCCACCCGTGGATTGCGGTCAGTGGGGACCGCCGCTGCAAGGTAGACCGCTGAGGCCGGTGTTGTGTGTGCAGCTAAGAATGGGATGACTCCCCACGGGAGAAGTATAGCCTCAGGGCAGTTGGTATGGATGATGGGAGTGATGGTGCACGAGCGCAGCAGGAACAACTCAGAGTCTGTGCAGTGCAGTTCTGGGTCTTTACTGGTGTTATAAAGCAGACCCTCCCGGGAGTACTGGTTAGCAGTAGAGGCCTGGTCAGTCTGTGAGCAAGCAGGATCTCCCCTGGCCAGGTGGAGTTGTAGGCCTCCCCGTCTATCTGCACTCTTCCTGGCTACCTTGCTGTATGCGGATAGAAGAAGCCCACGTCCCTGAGTGTACCGTGTGGTGCTCACCCGTATGGCCGGTGACTTGGGGCCTTCTGTTAGCCTCTGCTCCACGATGGCGGTGCTGGTCCTTTGCTTGTGACCGTGCCTCCGGGCTTCTATGGCCAGAGGACCTGGAATCCCCTGCCGGTTGGATTCTGCTGCTGGACCAGGATGTCCAAACACACCCTCGGACACCGTGTCCGGTCTTAGTGTCTTCAGCCAGGGCGAGCTATCTGGCTTCCAGCCCCTGGCACTCGCTCCTGCTCCTACAGAGCTCCTAGTTCTTGCTTTCCCTCTCCAGGCTCTGACTGACCTAATCCCGCCCCAGACCCAGTTTATAAGGGCAGATTCCTCCCCTCCCAGGTCTGGGCGGGCGGTGTTGCATGCTTAGGACTCCTGACCAGAGAAACCTCCCACTTGCTCTCAGACGTAATATTTCTATTACTGTGGTAATCAGACCCCTGGGGTGCCACATAGGCATTACCGAGCCCCTGCTGTCCTTCACTATAGGCATCACCAACCCCCTGCCGTGCTTCACTGTAGGCATCACTGAGCCCCTGCTTGCTGTGCTTCACTATAGGCATCACCTAGCCACTGACTTGCTTCATTGTCAGCATCCCACCCCGACAAAGTGTACCCAAATCTGGATGGTCTTATACTGTTTCTAATAGTAAAACCTTACCATGTGTCAAAAATTACCTCAATTTGAAAAAGGGCAGAGCAGGACCAAGGCTCGACTGTGGACACATATCCATGGCAAGCTATATAAATGCAATGTCCATCTCAAACAAAGGGAGGCCACAACCTTGTTTGTACGGAGTACAAAAACCTAAAGAAAAATTGAGAAAAATGAGCCTGTGTATAAGTTGCTATGCATGCAACATATATTGGCATCACTGAGCCACGGATATGCTTCACTGTCAGCATCACAAAGTAACACAGTTGATCCAGCGTTTTGTAAATTTGCAGATTTATTGAAAAATAGGAGATCCTTTAAAGCATGCTATTTACAAAAGCAGCATGGCAGCTACATGTTTCAAACACACACATCGTTCTTTGTCTGAGCTGTTTTTTCTTTTTTCTGACATCACAAAGTCCCTGCCATGCTTCACGATAGTCATCCCCAAGCCTCCGCTGTGCTTTACTGTATATATCACTGAGCCCCTGCCATTCTTCACTGTAGGCATCATTGAGCCATCGCCATGCTTTGCTGTAGACATTCCCAAGCATTCACCATGCTTTATTGTAGGCATCACCAAGCCCGCGCCATGCTTCACTGTAGGCATCACAAGTCTTTGTCATGCCTCACTGTAGTCATCACTGAGCCCTCACCATTCTTCACTGTAGGCATCACCGCATCCCCACCATGCTTCACTGTAGGCACCACCGAGCCCCCCCTGTGCTTCACTTTAGGCAACACCGAGCCGTTGTCATGCTTCACTATAGGCGCCACTGACATGCTTCATTGTCAACATCAGAGCCACTTACCTGCTTCATTGTTATCATCACCGAGCCACCAACATTCTTCATTGTCGGCATCACCAAGTCCCTGCCATGTTTCACTGTAATCATCACTGAACTTTACTGTATATATCACTGAGCCCCTGCCATTCTTCACTGTAGGCATCATTGAGCCATCGCCATGCTTTGCTGTAGACATTCCCAAGCATTCACCATGCTTTATTGTAGGCATCACCAAGCCCGCGCCATGCTTCACTGTAGGCATCACAAGTCTTTGTCATGCCTCACTGTAGTCATCACTGAGCCCTCACCATTCTTCACTGTAGGCATCACCGCATCCCCACCATGCTTCACTGTAGGCACCACCGAGCACCCCCTGTGCTTCACTTTAGGCAACACTGAGCCGTTGTCATGCTTCACTATAGGCGCCACTGACATGCCTCATTGTCAACATTAGAGCCACTTACCTGCTTCATTGTTATCATCACCGAGCCACCAACATTCTTCATTGTTGGCATCACCAAGTCCCTGCCATGCTTCACTGTAGTCATCACTGAACTTTAACTACAAAATGCTCTAGAAAAAAATAGAGACATGTCCGATTTTTATCCAAATCAAAATTTGTGCTGTTTTGTCAGATTCTGTTAGGTGGTTGAAATATTTCTGAGACTGTGGTAGCCATTATAAGTAGCATTTTGTGTTGAACTTTTAAATTAGATTACATAGTAGTGATGAGAATGGCGTACTTACTTTGCAAATTAATCCCAGAATGACTCTATAACCTTTTATGAACAGTCAGCAATTGATGACTCAAACTATAGACTGTCTGTGCAACACCCTGATTCATAAAGATTGAAATTTTGCACAGTAAGTAAGCGCCAGAATAAGATGCATGACAATTATCGAGAGTAATGCGCCTTTTATAAAATTTGACGCACCTCCTAGTTATAAAGAATGTATTACAGTCAGAGACTGGAGTACTTTTATATTGTAGTTCGCAGGACTTTTGTGGCGTTACTTATAATGAACATATCATCCGCACTCGGCCAAGCCAACTACGGATAAGCTCCATCCACTCTACAGAAAGTTGACGGAGCTGACCAGGGTTTGTGTAAAAACGCCAAATCTACGAGTTGCGCAAACATTTTGCAACATTTCACCCTTAGGTCAGAATTTTGGCAAAAAACAGTTTTATTGTCACGGGTGTGTCGGAGGTGACAGACAGTCGCCCTGCAGTGGCTTGTAGGAGGTCTCCACGTTTGGCATTGCAGACAGCTTCCTAGATAGGAGGCTGTCTTTAGGACCCAGCGACTACCTCCCTCTGGCCTGGGTGTATATATACCTGGTCTCTCCAGGTGGGCGTCGCCGGTTATAGTCATTCATATTTGAAACTTGGCTGAAGTAGCATCACGTCCTCTTTGGAGTCTTGAGGCCGTGTGCCCTGTTGGAGTTTCTTTTAAAGCTAAGTTGTAATTCCCCTGTGTAGTCTTCCCCTTTTGTCTTTAGAGTGCTAGCGGAGCTTGACTAGTGCTCATCTCCTTCCTTCTCCAGCTATAGCCTTACGCCAGGGATAGTAGGGCGAGGCACGTGATCGTCGACAGCTGCGGAGGCTATATAGGGACGTTAGGGGGAGAGAGGGTGACGCTAGTCCAGATTAGGAGGTCAACTCTTTCCCTAGAGTCTGGGCTCCCTTTCCCTTTCCCCTCTGTGTTGCATTCACACCTGGCATGACATTTATGTACAGCGTGTACTCAAGTTGCAAACTCTACCCACCTTGATTGACAAGTTATTTTCAGTGTCCTCCTTGCTGCTTGTTTATACATTTAGCTAATAAACCTAAATTGCAAGGGGGATTAATAATTATGATTGCAACTATCAGTTCTTGGTATGATTATGCAGTGCAGATATCACTGTATAGTTTTTTAGTATCAATATATATTGCACTGTGCAATACAGTACCTATACAGATAATTACATTGGACTGTATAATGATTTATCTATATACTGATAATCAGGGCCATATTTGGGGCTTATGCTGCCTTAAATACTTTAAGTTGTCATGCCCCTTACTGATATGTCAGACAAAGGGTGCACACATTTAATTCATCCGGATTTGGCCAACACTCTAATGTGTATTATAGATCTTTAACCCCTTTACCCCCAAAGGCCGTTTGCACGTTAATGACCAGGCCAATTTTTACAATTCTGACCACTGTCACTTTATGAGGTAATTACTCTGGAACACTGCAATGGATCCCCCTGATTCTGAGATTGTTTTATCGTGACATATTGTACTTCATGATTGTGGTAAAATTTCTTTCATATGACTTGCGTTACTTTATGAAAAAATGGAAATTTGGCAAAAATTCAGAAAATTTCGCAATTTTCAAACTTTGAATTTTCACGCCCTTAAATCAGAGAGATATGTCACACAAAATAGTTAAAAAATAACATTTCCCACATGTCTACTTTACATGAGCTCAATTTTGGAACCAAAATTTGTTTTTGTTACGAAGTTATAAGGGTTAAAAGTTGACTAGCGATTTCTCATTTTTCCAACAAAATTTATAAAACCATTTTTTTAGGGACCACATCACATTTGAAGTGACTTTGAGGGGCCTTTATGACAGAAAATACCCAAAAGTGACGCCATTATAAAAACTTCACCCCTCAAGGTGCTCAAAAACAGAAAAACTCGGAAGGGAAGCCATTTGACTTTTTGAATGTAAAATTTGGAAACCCCCCACAAGTAACACCATTTTGGAAACCACACACCTCCAGCACAACCCTAACCCCAACCCTAATACAACCCCAACCCTAACACAACCCTAACACAATCCTAACCCTAGCACAACCCTAACCCTAGCACAACCCTAACCCTAGCACAACCCTAGCACAACCCTAACCCTAGCACAACCCTAGCACAACCCCAACCCTAGCTCAACCTTAACCCTAGAATTTATTTTTTACACCGTTCCTCGTGCAGTATAAGTGATTAGACGACTTTATTCTTTGGGTCTGTGCGACTACAGCGATTCATATTGGATTTTTATGTTTGGCAGTTGTCACACACTAGAAGACGCTTTTTTTGCAAAGACTAGTTTTTGCAATCATTTTTCCATATTTTGGCCGACAGAGTCTTGTAAGGGCTTGTTTTTTGCAGGACAAGTTGACGTTTTTATTGGTAACATTTTCGGGCAAATTACATTTTTTGATCGCTTTCTATTCTGATTTTTGGGAGGCAGAAAAAAACAATTCCTGAATTGTTGGTTTTTGTTTATTTTATTTTTTTTATGCCGTTCCAAGTGTGGTAAAATTGATAAGGCAGCTTTATTCTTCGGGTCAGTACGTTTACAGCGGTACCACATTTATATAGTTTTTTTATGTTTTGGTGCTTTTACACAATAAAAACTATTTTATAGAAAAAATATTTGTTTTGCATCACTTTATTCTGAGAGCTATAACTTTTTAACTTTTTTATTTTCAGCTGATGGAGCTGTATGGCGGCTTGTTTTTTACGGGATAAGATGACGTTTTTGGTGGTACCATTTTTATTTACATTCATCATTTTGATTGTGTTTTATTCCATTTTATGTTTAGCGGTATGATGATAAAGCATCATTTTTTGCTTTGTTTTTTATTTTTTTTTACCGTGTTCACTAAAGGAGTTAACTAGTGGGACAATTTTATAGGTCAGGTCGTTCCGGACACGGCAATACCATATATGTGTACTTTTATTTTTATTTTTTTTTTATAATAATATTTATTTATGGGTACGGTATATTTTTATTCTTTTGGGATTATTTTTTCTTTTTTTTTATATTTAAAAAAAATGTATTTCTTTTTTCACTTCCTGATACTTTCTTTCACTTTTATACTTTGTCCCACTATGGGACTTTCAGTTTTTGCAGGCTGATCGCTTGCATAGCATAGAGATGCAGCAGCATCCTTATGCTATGCAGGCTGGCAGCTTTGCACTGGCACAAGTTAGATGGATCGTGCACTGCGCATGATCTATCTAACTTCCTGATGCCTGGTTACCCGGATGTCGTCATGACGACATCGGGTCACCATGGTAACGATCGGGACCCCGCGCATACAGCGCAGGGTCTTCGATCCAAGGTAAGGGGGGCTTTCTTACCTCTGCCTGTTCCCTCAATGCTGCAATCGATTTAGATCACAGCATTTTGGAGGTTAATGTGCCGGGAGCGGTGCGGGACCGCTCCTGGAACATAGTACCGGGTGTCAGCTGTTCGAATCAGCTGAAATCGTGCCCGCACAGCCTCTGTACGTGCGCGATCGCCGAGGCAGAATAATACGTACCTGGTCAATAAGGCCCTGGTCACAGGTACATATTATTATTCCCCATGTCAGCAAGGGGTTAATATGGAGCTGCTTCTTTTTAAAGGGACTAAAAGTAATTGGACAATTATCTAAAAAGCTCTTTAATGGGCTGCATGGACTATCCCCTGTTAATCCATCATCAGTTAAGCAAGTTAAAGGTCTGGAGCTGATTTCATTTGTGCCATTTGCATTTGGAAGCTATTGCTGTGAACCAACAACATGCAGTCAAAGGAGCTCTCAATGGAAGAGAAACTGACCATCATTAGGCTGAAAAAAAGGAAGAAATTCATCAGAGAGTTAGCAGAAATATTAGGAGTGGCCAAATCAACAGTTTGGTATATTCTGTAAAAAAAGAGCACAGTGGTGAGATTGGGAACTCAAAAAGACAAACATCCACCCAAGTGAAGAACACTCTCCAGTAAGTAGGTGTTTCAGTATCTTAATCTACCATAAAGAAAAAGAAGACTTAATGAGAATAAATACAGAGGGTTCACCACACTTTTTACAAACCATTAATCAGCTTAAAAATAGAAAGGTCAGATTAGACTTTACCAAAAAACATCTAAAGAAGCCGACCAGTTCTGGAAAAGCATTCTTGAACAGATGAAACCAAGATCAACCTATACCAGAATAATGGGAAGAAAAAAGCATGGAAAAGGCTTGGATCATGATCCAATGCACACCACATCCTCTATAACACATGGTGAAGGCAATGTGATGGCATGGGCATGCATGGCTTCCAATGGCACCGGGTCACTAGTGTTTATTGATGATGTGACTGAAGACAGAAGTGGCCGGATGATTTCTGGATTGTACAGGGTGATTCTTGATACATTTGGTTGAATCTGAGCAGAAAGTATGATTGGACTCCACTTCACAGTATAGATGGACAATCACCCAAAACATACTGCGAAAGCAACCCAAGAGTTTTTTAAAGCAAAGAAATTAAATATTCTTCAATGGCTGAGTCCATCACCTGATCTCAACTGCATCAAGCATATATTTCACATGCTTAAGTCAAAACTTAAGACAGAAAGACCCACAAACAAGAAACAACTGAAGTCAGCTACAGTAAAGGCCGGCAAAGCATCACAAAAGAGGAAACATAGCGTCTGGTAATGTCCATGGCTTCCAGACTTCAGGCTGTCATTGCCTGCAAAGGATTCCCTACAAAGTATTAAAAATGAACATTTTATTTATGGTAAAGTCAAATTGTCCAATTACTTTTGAGTAGTGTTGAGCATTCCGATACTGTAATATCGGGTATCGGCCGATATTCACTGTATCGGAATTCCGATACTTAATTCCGATACTTTTATAATATCGAATACCGGAATCGGAAGTTCCCATAATGCCTGCGCTCTGCAGTGTCTGTGAAGGATGACAAGCTGGATGGCAGCGCTCAGCTGCGATCCAGCTTGTCATCAGAATGCCATCCCAGCGTGGGAGAATTCTCCTGATTGTTTAAAAGCCGGCGGGCGGTAAAAAGCCGCCGGCTTTTAAACAATCACACAGCCCCATACTGCTTCCCCGCAGCCTCCCACCCCGATCCTCCGCTCCCCTCGCCACCTCCAATCCCAATCGTAAATTAGGACCGGGCGGGGAGCGCAGCACCAAGGAGCGAAGGACCCGGGCGGGGAAGCCGGCAGTGAAAAGACTTCACCGCCGGCTTTCCCGTTCTGTGCTGCGCTTTCCCGCCGGTTATTTCAAATGAACAGCTGAGGTATCAGGTGATGCCGATCAGCTGTTCATTTGAAGTAGCCGCGGTGCCCTCAGAGGGTTCATGTGAGTTCATGCTTGACTGCATGAACTCACATCAACTTTCCCACGGCCGCCCAGGTCAGCCTCACCTCCCAGACCCGTCATGATTAGTGTGTGCGGGGTGTGTGTGCGCGGGGTGTGTGTGTGTGCGGGGTGTGTGTGTGTGCGGGGTGTGTGTGTGTGCGCGGTGTCTGTGCGTGCAGGCAGACATAGGCCGATGTGACACTACTACTCCCATCGGCCTATGTCTGTCCCCCGTCCACTCCTGCCAGCAGGATCAGCTCGATGGGAGCAGTAGTTCCCATCAGACTGATCCTGCTATATAAATTGCCCTACTGTGTCCCCAATAAATGTTAGATACATGTCATTGGTGGCCAGTGGTTACCTAAAAGAAATTAGTTCATACATTACCTGTCCCCGCCGATCGCCACCTAAAATAAAGTAAAAAATAAAAAACTACACCTATACTCACCTAGACACCTAATTCCCCGAAGCCATCGATCTCCTGTAATAAAATATAAAATAATAAACCACAACCTTATCCTTACCCCTCCGTAGTAGTCCACGAGTGTCCCACGAAGATCTCCAGTTCAGAGCAGCCACATAGAATGTGACCGCTCTGAACCGCTGCCGCCGCTAGAATGACGGGGCCGTAAGGGTTCACCGGAGTTCAGGCAGCGCTGCTCCGGTTAGCTCCTTTACGGCACTGCTGTATCGTGAGAAATTCCCACGGTACAGCACTGCCGTAAAGGAGGTCTCCGGAGCTGCGCTGCCTGAATGCACTCCGGTAACCTCAGTCAGTGGCTCCCGCTGCCGGGAGCGGACGTGTTCCCGGCAGCGTGAGCTTACAGCAGCCATGCACAGCTGTCACCATCTCCAGATGTGACAGCTGTGCATGGGAGATCAGCGCAGGAACGTGGACAGGTAACTATTTTTTTTTAGTAAACTAAGAATTAAATAAAATGGTGTGTTTTATTTCAAATAAATTATTTTTTTCTGGGTGTAGTGTGTTTTTTCTTTTTAACACTTTGTAGGTTAGTAATGGGGGTGTCTTATAGACGCCCATCATTACTAACCTGGGCTTCATGGCAGCTGGCGCTGACATGAACCCCACCACTATTACCCCCTGCCACCGCACCAGGGCAGCGTGGAAGAGCGAGGCTAAGTGCCAGAATTGGCGCATCCTATGGATGCGCCATTTCTGGGGCGGCTGACGGCTGGTGTTTCTAGCCTGGGAGGGGGCCAATATTCATGGCACCCTTCCTGAGCTATTAATATCAGCCCCCAGCTGTCTGCCTAGCCTTTGCTAGCTATTAAAATAGGGGGGACCCCACGTCATTTTTTTGGGGGGGGTCCCCCATTTTAATAGCTAGTAAAGGCTAGGTATTCAGCTGGGGGCTGATATTAGTAGCCTGGGAAGCTCCGTGGGTTTTACCCCCTTCCCAGGCTTCAAACATCTGCCCCACCCGTCTGCTTAACCTCCGCTAGAGACTAAAATTATGGGGGATCCCACGCCATTTTTTTTTTAAATAAATCCTTTATTTTAACACTAAATGACATTTGAGGACTTAATAAAGATGCAGTCCCTAAATTATTATTTATTTTTTAATAAATTTTTCCCAAAACTTTTGACGTGGGCTTCGCCATATTTTTGTATGCCAGCCAGGTACAGCATCCAGCTTCTATGAACGCGCCATTTTCCGGGGCGGCCGCGGACTGCAATTTTCAGCGGGGGGGGGGGGGCAGAAAGCTTGGGCCTCCCTGCGCTGCAGATTCCATCTCCCAGCTGCCTAGTTGTACCTGGCTGGACACAAAAATAGGGAGAAGCTCCACGTTTTTTTTTTTTTAATTATTTCATGAAATTCATGGAATAATTAAGAAAAAAAGGGCTTCCCTATATTGTTGTGTCTGGCCAGGTACAAATAGGCAGCTGGTGGTTGGGGGCAGCCCGTTCCTGCCTGCTGTACCTGGCTGGACACAAATATAGTGTGAAGCCCCACGTCAATTTTTTTTTAATTATTTCAGGAAATTCATGAAATAATTAAAAAAAAATTATGTGGGGTTTCGCCCTATATTTGTGTCCAGTCAGGTACAGCAGGCAGGAACGGGCTGCCCCCAACCACCAGCTGCCTATTTGTACCTAGCCGGACACAACAATATAGGGAAGCCCTTTTTATCTTAATTATTCCATGAATTTCATGAAATAATTAAAAAAAAAAATGTGTGGCGCTTCGCCCTATTTTTGTGTCCAGCCAGGTACAACTAGGCAGCTGGGGGCTGGAATCTGCAGCGCAGGGAGACCCAAGCTTTCTGGGCCCCACCCGCTGCAAATTGCAGTCCGCAGCCGCCCCGGAAAATGGCGCGTTCATAGAAGCGCCATCTTCTGGCGCTGTACCCAACTCATCCAGGGCCCTGGTGCGGTGGCTTACTGGGTAATAAAGGGGTTAAGGCCAGCTTGGCATTATCAGCTGGCCCTAAGCCCGAAATTCATGGGGTCACGCCAATATTAGACATGACCACCATGAATTTCTAGTAAAGTATTTAAAAAAAACACAACACCCAGAAAAAAGTCCTTTAATTGAAATAAACACACAATTCTTTATTGTTCTAAATTAAACCATACTTACCGTCACGCCCATTCCAGCTGAAGCCAACAATCTCCTGCAATAAAAGTAAAATAATAAAGCAACATCATCCTTACCTTTCCATGGCTCCCACGACAGCTTCAGCTCTGCTACATCGAGATGACAGGCTGGACCGCAGCAGAACGCTGCCATCCAGCCTGTCATCCCGCAGACACTGAGAAGCGCAGGCATACTTCCACTCCTCAGTGTCTGGCTGTGACGGCATCCAGATGAGCCGAGGTCATGTCCAATGAACTCAGCTCACCTCATGTACGTCACTGACAGCGTGGGAAAATTCTCCTGCACTCAGCACTTCAGCGTGAGAATTTTCCCACACTGTCAGTGACGTGCATGAGGTGAGCTGAGTTCATTGGACATGACCTCACCTCATGTATGTCACTGACAGCGTGGGAGAATTCTCACGCTGAAGCGCTGAGTGCAGGAGAATTTTCCCACGCTGTCAGTGACGTGCATGAGGTGAGCTGAGTTCATTGGACATGAACTCGGCTCATCTGGATGACGTCACAGAGAGACACTGAGGAGCGCAAGCATGCCTGCGCTTCTCAGTGTCTGCGGGATGACAGGCTGGATGGCAGCTTTCTGCTGCGGTCCAGCCTGTCATCTCGATGTAGCAGAGCTGAAGCTGTCCTGGGAACCATCGAAAGGTAAGGATGAGGTTGCTTTATTATTTTTCTTTTATTGCAGGAGATCGTTGGCTTCAGCTGGAATGGGCGTGATGGTAAGTATGGTTTAATTTAGAACAATAAAGAATTGTGTGTTTATTTCAATTAAAGGACTTTTTTCTGAGTGTTTGTGTTTTTTTTAAATACTTTACTAGAAATTCATGGTGGTCATGTCTAATATTGGCGTGACCCCATGAATTTCGGGCTTAGGGCCAGCTGATAATGCCAAGCTGGCCTTAACCCCTTTATTACCCAGTGAGCCACCGCACCAGGGCCCTGGATGAGTTGGGTACAGCGCCAGAAGATGGCGCTTCTATGAACGCGCCATTTTCCGGGGCGGCTGCGGACTGCAATTTGCAGCGGGTGGGGCCCAGAAAGCTTGGGCCTCCCTGCGCTGCAGATTCCAGCCCCCAGCTGCCTAGTTGTACCTGGCTGGACACAAAAATAGGGAGAAGCTCCACGTTTTTTTTTTTTAAATTCATGAAATTCATGGAATAATTAAGAAAAAAAGGGCTTCCCTATATTGTTGTGTCCGGCTAGGTACAAATAGGCAGCTGGTGGTTGGGGGCAGCCCGTTCCTGCCTGCTGTACCTGACTGGACACAAATATAGGGCGAAGCCCCACATCAATTTTTTTTAATTATTTCATGAATTTCCTGAAATTATTTAAAAAAAATTGACGTGGGGCTTCGCACTATATTTGTGTCCAGCCAGGTACAACAGGCAGAAACGGGCTGCCCCCAACCACCAGCTGCCTATTTGTCCCTGGTTGGACACAACAATATAGGGAAGCCCTTTTTTTCTTAATTATTTCATGAATTTCATGAAATAATTTAAAAAAAAAAATACGTGAAGCTTCTCCCTATTTTTGTGTCCAGCCAGGTACAACTAGGCAGCTGGGGGCTGGAATCTGCAGCGCAGGGAGGCCCAAGCTTTCTGCCCCCCCCCCCCCCGCTGAAAATTGCAGTCCGCAGCCGCCCCGGAAAATGGCGCGTTCATAGAAGCTGGATGCTGTACCTGGCTGGCATACAAAAATATGGCGAAGCCCACGTCAAAAGTTTTGGGAAAAATTAATTAAAAAATAAATAATAATTTAGGGACTGCATCTTTATTAACTCCTCAAATGTCATTTAGTGTTAAAATAAAGGATTTATTTTAAAAAAAATTGACGTGGGGCTTCGCCCTATATTTGTGTCCAGCCAGGTACAGCAGGCAGGAACAGGCTGCCCCCAACCACCAGCTGCCTATTTGTACCTGGCCGGACACAACAATATAGGGAAGCCCTTTTTTAAAAAAATTATTTCATGAAATAATTAAAAAAAAATTGACGTGGGGCTTCGCACTATATTTGTGTCCAGCCAGGTACAGCAGGCAGGAATGGGCTGCCCCCAACCACCAGCTGCCTATTTGTACCTGGTTGGACACAACAATATAGGGAAGCCCTTTTTTTCTTAATTATTCCATGAATTTCATGAAATAATTTTAAAAAAAAATGCGTGGGGCTTCGCCCTATTTTTGTGCCCAGCCAGATACAACTAGGCAGCTGGGGGCTGGAATCCGCAGCGCAGGGAGACCCAAGCTTTCTGGGCCACCCCCGCTGCAAATTGCAGTCCGCAGCCGCCCCAGAAAATGGCGCGTTCATTGAAGCGCCATCTTCTGGCGCTGTACCCAACTCATCCAGGGCCCTGGTGCGGTGGCTCACTGGGTAATAAAGGGGTTAAGGCCAGCTTGGCATTATCAGCTGGCCCTAAGCCCAAAATTCATGGGGTCACGCCAATATTAGACATGACCACCATGAATTTCTAGTAAAGTATTTAAAAAAACACAACACCCAGAAAAAAGTCCTTTAATTGAAATAAACACACAATTCTTTATTGTTCTAAATTAAACCATACTTACCGTCACGCCCATTCCAGCTGAAGCCAACAATCTCCTGCAATAAAAGTAAAATAATAAAGCAACATCATCCTTACCTTTCCATGGCTCCCACGACAGCTTCAGCTCTGCTACATCGAGATGACAGGCTGGACCGCAGCAGAACGCTGCCATCCAGCCTGTCATCCCGCAGACACTGAGAAGCGCAGGCATACTTCCACTCCTCAGTGTCTGGCTGTGACGGCATCCAGATGAGCCGAGGTCATGTCCAATGAACTCAGCTCACCTCATGTACGTCACTGACAGCGTGGGAAAATTCTCCTGCACTCAGCACTTCAGCGTGAGAATTTTCCCACACTGTCAGTGACGTGCATGAGGTGAGCTGAGTTCATTGGACATGACCTCACCTCATGTATGTCACTGACAGCGTGGGAGAATTCTCACGCTGAAGCGCTGAGTGCAGGAGAATTTTCCCACGCTGTCAGTGACGTGCATGAGGTGAGCTGAGTTCATTGGACATGAACTCGGCTCATCTGGATGACGTCACAGAGAGACACTGAGGAGCGCAAGCATGCCTGCGCTTCTCAGTGTCTGCGGGATGACAGGCTGGATGGCAGCTTTCTGCTGCGGTCCAGCCTGTCATCTCGATGTAGCAGAGCTGAAGCTGTCCTGGGAACCATCGAAAGGTAAGGATGAGGTTGCTTTATTATTTTTCTTTTATTGCAGGAGATCGTTGGCTTCAGCTGGAATGGGCGTGATGGTAAGTATGGTTTAATTTAGAACAATAAAGAATTGTGTCTTTATTTCAATTAAAGGACTTTACTCTGGGTGTTTGTGTTTTCTTTTAACTTTGACTATGGGGTTAGTAATGGGGGTGTCTTATAGACGCCTCTCCATTACTAACCTGGGCTTGATGTCAGCTGGCATTATAAGCTGACATCAACCCCAACCCTATTACCCCCTGCCACCGCACCAGGGCAGCGTGGAAGAGCGAGGCTAAGTGCCAGAATTGGCGCATCCTATGGATGCGCCATTTCTGGGGCGGCTGACGGCTGGTGTTTCTAGCCTGGGAGGGGGCCAATATTCATGGCACCCTTCCTGGGCTATTAATATCAGCCCCCAGCTGTCTGCCTAGCCTGTGCTAGCTATTAAATTAGGGGGGACCCCACGTTATTTTTTTGGGGGGGTTCCCCCATTTTAATAGCTAGTAAAGGCTAGGTATTCAGCTGGGGGCTGATATTAGTAGCCTGGGAAGCTCCGTGGGTATTACCCCCTTCCCAGGCTTCAAACATTTGCCCCAGCTGTCTGCTTAACCTCCGCTAGAGCCTAAAATTAAGGGGAACCCCACGCCAATTTTTTTTTAAATAAATCCTTTATTTTAACACTAAATGACAAGTACAGTAATCAACACTGTCACTGTACTTCATATATATGTGACTGACATGTTTCTATCTATCTAATCTATGTGTGATTCTCTATTCTTTCTGTTCTAAATTGTCGGGTACAGATGCTGAATTGCCGGCCGGCTTTCTTAAAGAGACGGTGCATGAAAACACTATTATTTTTTTAAATAAATCCTTTACACTAAATGACAAGTACAGTAAGCAACACTGTCACTGTACTTCATATATATGTGACTGACATGTTTCTATCTATCTAATCTATGTGTGAAGCTCTATTCTTTCTGTTATAAATTGTCGGGTACCGCTGCTGAATTGCCGGCCGGCTTTTTTAAAGAGACGGTGCACGAAAACACTAATATTTTTTTTAATAAATCCTTTACACTAAATGACAAGTACAGTAAGCAACACTGTCACTGTACTTCATATATATGTGACTGACATGTTTCTATCTATCTAATCTATGTGTGAAGCTCTATTCTTTCTGTTGTAAATTGTCGGGTACCGGTGTATGCCGCTGATGAATTGCCGGCTTTTCATGTCATTCTACATTATTCTTAGTTGTTTTACTTCATGTAGAATTAACCTACAAGGAAAGAAAGGGTTTATTTTCATTCCGATATTTGTGTCCCATTGACTTGCATTGGTTTCCGGTATCGGAATCGGCGATATCCGATACTTTTTGGGTATCGGCCCGATCCAATCCGATACGATATTTCCTGATATCGGAAGGTATCGCTCAACACTACTTTTGAGCCCATGAAATGGAGATACTTTATAGAAAAATGGTTGCAATTGCTAAATGCTTCACAGGATATTTTTGTTCAACCCTTTTAATTGCATCTCAGTTATTTGTTATTAAATAAAAAATAGTGGCATGCAGAGCCCCAATCATGAAGATTCGGACACTGTCCAAATATTTCTGGACTTAACTGTATTTTTAGTCCAGCACACCACACTGACCCTTTAATGATCTAATATCAAGTCTAATAAATTAAAGATTGCTTCATGTACACAAATACAACCCAGATCCACAATTAGTACATGACTATAGCACCAGATTCACTGTCAGTGCATGAGTACATCACCAGAATCACAGTCAGTACACGTCTACATCACCAGAACCAAAAAACAAGGAAATGAGTATATCAGATCATAAAATTTAACTTTAATTAAATAAAGTCACAGCACTATAAAAATTAGATAAAAAACACACCAGTAACTTTATGAGGTGGGTATCGTCAAAAATAACATTAAATCACATATTTCCATATAAATGGATCACAAGGCAATAACAACCAAGTTGTAGTATATAAGGGTATACAAGGGTATACATCAAATCTAGTGGCTATAACATACCAAACAAATACATAAAGTTGCACAGCAATCTTATAGAATGAAATTGGTGTTATTAGCTCACATCCATAATTTAGAATAAACCCAAGCTGCATATAATCACATATAGATACACAATATAGGCCATAATGTCCATTACCTGATGGAATGAAAGAGTGAATAAACAAGACGACCCACCGCTCCGATGCGCGTTTCGTCGACCTTCTTCAGGGAGCGCAATGTGAAATGTGTGATGTGAAATCTATATAGGGGTGGTGATCATTAGAATAGTGTTTACAGCTGTTTGATCTATGGCCGCCGGCCGGAAATCAGATGATGCTCGGCGTGCATGTCAGATGACGACCTCCTGTAAAGGCGTTCATGGTCCGTGACCCGCAAGCGCTGGGTTGCTTAGCAACACAAACGTCAGCGGTCATATTGCCCATGTCAGGAAGAACCTGGAGGTTAGTCTATCCCACATGCGCGCACCCATCTGCACTATGGAAAGTATATAGGGAAATCCCTGCTAAATGAATTATACCCAAATAAATAGGGATTATCATAAATGTGCATAGTTGAAACAATTTTAATGATGAGGATTGTTATATGTTGACTAAATATTACGAATGAATGCATTAAAGGATTTTATACTATATTAAATAATCATGCATACGGAAAGTTACATATGAAATGTACAAAAATACATCAAAAATATGTATAAATGACAATAAATATATAATAAATATCCACTTCATATGTTATGCAGAAAAAAAATAAATAAATATGAACAAATAAATGAATTTGAATCATGATGTATGAAAAGTACACAATGAGAAGTACAAGAATAAAAGTGCCAAATGCCAAAAGATATTGCTGGGTATGAAAATTAAATAAACAAACAACGTGATGACATATATGAAATATTAAATCCTAATATATGTAGACATGAAGTGATGTAAACACAAAGTGCCGAGTGCCAATGGACCATATGGGTCAAAATATCAAATACAAAAAATCATGATAACATAAATATAACATTAATTTCAAGTATATCCAGGAATATATAACTCATAAATTATAGTGCCAAGTGTATATATAATACATGTTATATAATAAGCAATAAAAATCATAATAATATAACATTAAATTCAAGTGAAGTTCAGAAGTAAATAACACATGAATTAAAGTGCCAAGTGTACAAAGACCAAATAGGTCAAAAACAGCAGTGCATGTTCAATAGTAATGAGCAAACATAAATAACATATAACAATGTAATGAGGGGGGGGGGAAGGAGGGCACACACATTTATGGTAATTAGTGATGAGCGAGCACTAAAATGCTTGGGTGCTCAACCAGATCAACGAGCCCAATGTAAGTCTATGGGAAACTCGAGCATTTTTCTGGCTGTCAGGCAGGCACAATATATAGGCAGACAGGCAGGCAGGGTATATAGGAGGGTGCATGAAAAACATAGCAGGGCACTTGGAACACACTAGTGCCCTCCGATTTTCATGCACCCGTCTCTTTAAAAAAGCCGTCCTGGAATTCATCAGCGGCATACACCGGTACCCGACAATTTAGAGCAGAAAGAATAGAGCATCACACATAGATTAGATAGATAGAAACATGTCAGTCACATATATAATAAGTACAGTGACAGTGTTGGTTACTGTTCTTGTCATTTAGTGTTAAAATAAAGGATTTATTAAAAAAAAAAATTGGCGTGGGGTTCCCCGTAATTTTAGTCTCTAGCGGAGGTTAAGCTGACGGCTGGGGCAGATGTTTGAAGCCTGGGAAGGGGGTAATACCCACAGAGCTTCCCAGGCTACTAATATCAGCCCCCAGCTGAATACCTAGCCTTTACTAGCTATTAAAATGGGGGACCCAAAAAAAATGACGTGGGGTCCCCCCTATTATAATAGCTAGCAAAGGCTAGGCAGACAGCTGGGGGCTGATATTAATAGCCCAGGAAGGGTGCCATGAATATTGGCCCCCTCCCAGGCTAGAAACACCAGTTGTCAGCCGCCCCAGAAATGGCGAATCCATAGGTACTTAGCCAGCCAGCTACAACTAGGCAGCAGGGGGCTGGAATCCGCAGTGCAGGGAGGCCCAAGCTTTCTGCCCCCCCCGCTGCGAATTGCAGTCCACAGCCACCCCAGAAAATGGCACGTTCATAGAAGCGCCATCTTCTGGCGCTGTACCCAACTCATCCAGGGCCCTGGTGCGGTGGCTTACTGGGTAATAAAGGGGTTAGGGCCAGCTTGGCATTATCAGCTGGCCCTAAGCCCGAAATTCATGGGGTCACACCAATATTAGACATGACCACCATGAATTTCTAGTAAAGTATTTAAAAAAAAACACAACACCCAGAATAAAGTCCTTTAATTGAAATAAACACACATTCCTTTAATGTTCTAAATTAAACTCTACTTACCGTATCGCCCATTCCAGCTGAAGCCAATGTCTTCTGCAATAAAAGTAAAATAATAAACCAACCTCATCCTTACCTTTCCATGATTCCCACGACAGCTTCAGCTCTGCTACACTGACATGACAGGCTGGACCGCAGCAGAACGCTGCCATCCAGCTTGCCATGCCGCAGACACTGAGAAGCTCCTCAGTGAAGCTCCTCAGCATCTGGCTGTGACGGCATCCAGAGGAGCCGAGTTCATGTCCAATGAACTCAGCCCACCTCATGCACGTCACTGACAACGTGGGAGAATTCTCCTGCGCATGCGGTGCCTGCAAATGACGTCACCGCTTGAGCAGGAGAATTCTCCCACGCTGGGATGGCATTCAGATGGCAGGCTGTATGGTAGTAGAACGCTGTCATCCAGCTTGTCATCCTTCAGAGACAAGTAGAGTTTAATTTAGAACATTAAAGAATTGTGTGTTTATTTCAACTAAAGGACTTTATTCTGGGTGTTTGTGTTTTTTTTTTTAACTTTCACTATGTGGTTAGTAATGGGGGTGTCTTATAGACCCCTCTCCATTACTAACCTGGCTTTGATGTCAGCTGGCATTATAAGCTGACATCAACCCCAACCCTATTACCCCACTGCCACCGCTACAGGGCAGTGGGAAGAGCGAGGCTAAGTGCCAGAATTGGCGCATCCTATGGATGCTCCATTTCTGGGGCGGCTGACGGCTTGTGTTTCTAGCCTGGGAGGTGGCCAATATTCATGGCACCCTTCCTGGGCTATTAATATCAGCCCCCAGCTGTCTGCCTAGCCTTTGCTAGCTATTATAATAGGGGGGACCCCACATCATTTTTTTGGGGGGTCCCCCATTTTAATAGCTAGTAAAGGCTAGGTATTCAGCTGGGGGCTGATATTAGTAGCCTGGGAAGCTCCATGGGTATTACCCCCTTCCCAGGCTTCAAACATCTGCCCCAGCCGTCTGCTTAACCTCCACTAGAGACTAAAATTACGGGGAACCCCACACCAATTTTTTTTTTTAATAAATCCTTTATTTTAACACTAACTGACAAGTACAGTAACCAACACTGTCACTGTACTTATTGTATATGTGACTGACATGTTTCTATCTATCTAATCTATGTGTGATGCTCTATTCTTTCTGTTCTAAATTGTCAGGTACCGATGTATGCCGCTGCTGAATTGCCAGCCGGCTTTTTTAAAGAGACGGTTGCATAAAAACACTATTATTTTTTTTTTAATAAATCCTTTATTTTAACACTAAATAACAAGTACAGTAACCAACACTGTCACTGTACTTATTATATATGTGACTGACATGTTTCTATCTATCTAATCTATGTGTGATGACCTATTCTTTCTGTTCTAAATTGACGGTACCGGGTATACCGCTGATGAATTGCCGGCTTTTCATGTCTCACTGTGAGCACTGTTCCCATCGATTTGGGCAATCACTGTAATGCCACAACCACCATGGCTGTGACATTACAGTGAATGGCAGACAATCCCTGCATGATTGGTGCTCTAAATAGCGCCAAACATGCAGGACGGGGACCCGAGCTCCCGCCCGAGCATCGCGCAAGTACTCGGCGAGCTCCGATCATCTCGAGTACTGCGATGCTCGGGCGAGTACCGAGCAGTGGCGAGCATGCTCGCTCATCACTAATGGTAATCCTTCATAATGAAAATCACATGATAGTGTTTGTCACGCTGATCCTCAGGTAAAATGGATTCCCAAACGACAAGCGACCACAATAATCACAGCAGAGAAATGGATAATAAGACATCCACCACTATATGTAGAAACAAAAAATGATGTTAAAAACAGTTAAAAACACACGAGAATAAAATACACAGAAACTTACAGAAATGAACCAAAACCAAAATTTTCATTAAGCCCATGGGGTACTATAGAATTTAACCGATAGATCCACCTTTCAACACGAGATAGAGTCTTAAATAAATCACCCCCCCTACTTCCCAAAGATACCTTGTCAATAGCTTTCACTCTCAAAACTGTTGAATCAGCATTGTGAAAGCTTTTGAAGTGTCTGGGGAGGGTCTTAAGCTGTTCCTCTTCATCTGAGTTTTTGGCTTTTTCGATATCACACACATGCTCTCTTACAGTATGAGCCCCACGTAGCCATCTATATACAGCATGAGGCCGCACGGCGCTCCCCAGATACAGCAGGAGGCCGCACGTAGCTCCCCAGATACAGCATGTGGCCGCACGGCGCTCCCCATATACCGCATGAGGCCGCACGTAGCTCCCCAGATACCACATGAGGCCGCACGGCGCTCCCCAGATACAGCAGGAGGCCGCACGTAGCTCCCTAGATACCGCATGAGGCCGCAAGGCGCTCCCAAGATACAGCAGGAGGTCGCACGTAGCTCCCCAGATACCGCATGAGGCCGAATGGCGCTCCCCATATACCACATGAGGCCACACGGCGCTCCCCATATACCGCATGAGGCCGCACGGCGCTCCCCAGATACAGCAGGATGCCGCACGTAGCTCCCCAGATACCGCATGAGGCCACACGGCGCTCCCCATATACCGCATGAGGCCGCACGGCGCTCCCCAGATACAGCAGGATGCCGCACGTAGCTCCCCAGATACCGCATGAGGCCGCACGTAGCTCCCCAGATACCGCATGAGGCCGCACGGCGCTCCCCATATACCGCATGAGGCCGCACGTAGCTCCCCATATACCACATGAGGCCGCACATATGCACATGCAGTCACGTATACACATGGAGACTTGCATGTATATGGGTCGCAGAAATGTGCACACACACAAACATATACAGACATATACAAAGGCACATACAGGCATAAACATATTTGAAACACAAAAATACATATAAACAGATATATCACACATACATAGATAAACACAATCATACATGTACATACAGACACACTGTGTTACATACACACATCACTCACCACACCCCAGCTTGCCTCCCGTCGTCCAGCTCCTCTCCAGTGGTAAGTAGCAGTACTGGGCGCACTGTGTGACGCCACATTAGCAGACATGGCCGCGCACCGGCAAGTTTACAGGTGCAGTGCTGGTGTGTCACCCTGCCTGGATGCCACAAAATGTATTAAAGCTGTGTCTGAGAGCAAGGGGGAGGTTCTCTAGTCAGGGGAACATTAGCATGCAATGCCTCCTGTCTCAGGCCAGTAGGGGGAGCTGGCTGCCCCTATAAAAGCTGGTACTGAGGGCAGGGTTAGAGAGAACTGGATTGCCTGTCTCAGCACTGAGACGTGTCCCAGAGTGGAGCAGGGACAGACAGTTGATTGCACCTAAGAGGAAGTGTGGCAGAAGGAGAGAGCCACAAGCCAGAGACAAGAGGCGAAGAGAGCCTGTCTTGGCAGAGAAAGACTTAGCTTTACCAGACTTTGGTGTCTGAGGCTGGAAGGATTCCACATCCCCCAGCAGAGAACCAGTCCGCAAGGGACTGTACATTCCTTGGCCTAAGAAGCCTGGAGGCCCTGCCACAACCGAAGGGACCAGTAAAGCCGTACAAGGCTGGGAGCAGAAAGGAACCCACGTCGCAGGCCATACAGGCGAGAATACACGGAAAGCTCGGAAACGTGGGCTGTTACCCTATAAGGAGGAGATAGCCAGAAGGAGCGCAGAAAGCATGGTAGGCCCACACCCTCACCCTGACCAGGGCCAATTTCCCCGTTGCTCTCAGACATCCAGGTCCCCTCCTAGCTGGGACTGTTTATGGGTCAGTTTACCTGTTTCAGTAAAGACCCTGGACTGCAACCTGTTGTCTGTGTGCTCCTTGCTCCTCCAGCACTATCAGCACTGGGACTCTGATTACCATCACTCCCACCATCCACTACAATGCCCTGGGGCCGCACTCTTCCCGTGGGGAGTCACACTACCCTAGCTGCACACCTCATCAGCCCCAGCGGTCTGCATGCAGCGGCGGTTCCTAATAACCGCAATCCAGGGGTGGCGTAGTCGGACATTATCAATAACACATAACGGACTACCACTGGCCTGACCACCCTGAGCCACGGAACCGGGTTGCCACTACTACTCCCATCGTTTCCCTAATTGCCCGGATCCGAGTGCCCCACGGCCCAGGGGGCAAGTCAGCTTTGGCGTAGTCGGCAGGATTTCGTGCCCGCAACCACCGGATACTGCGTGCCTGAAAAAGACTTTTGTAACTTATCTGTGGCGAAGTTTCCCGCCGTCTGGAGTCGTTTCCCGCCATCCGGAGCGGATTCCCGCCATCAGACGCCATTTTGGACCTTTTCCCGCCGTCTTCTGCCGTCTTCCCGCCATCTGCAGCTGTTTCCCGCCGCCGGACGCCATCTCCAGGACGCCGCGCGGGAAGAAGAGGGGCGTGGACGTCAGAACCGCGCGAGATCCGAAGCTCCGCCCCACGCACCTACGCTGCGCAAGGTCCTGGAAGGGAGAGAGAGCGACGCTGACGTCATCAGGACGCGACGCCAGGTCCTCGTCCATAGCAGCTGCAGCGGAGCCGCGGCCTACAGAAGAGGATCGTCGGAAGGTAGGCCACGGTCCACTAGGGGGGTAGAAAGATGTCGGACACAGAGGCGCCCACTACCACAAACGCAGCTGCAGCAGTGGTGATGCCCTTTTCCTTGCCCTACATCCCTGGAGCGGCCTGGCTGCCCAAATACTCAGGGGAGCCCCATGCCCTAACTGACTTCAAGGAAAGACTGTATAGTTTGTTCCAAGTTTACCCCCTGACAGAGGAACAGAAGGTCAGCATATTGACAGGGCAGTTAACTGGCGCAGCCCAAAGGGAGGTAAAATCATGGCCCATTGAGGAGAAAGGGACTGTGAAGGGTATTCTGGCCCGGCTGCGGGGTACCTTTGACACACGTACCTCCGCTGAAATTAAAATGAGGTTCTATGGATGTAAGCAGCGGGCACAGGACAGCATCAGAGACTATGCCCTAAATCTGCAGGAAGCCTTGAGGGCTATTCAACAAACTGACCCTGGCAGTGTGCAGGAAACCGATAAGCTGCTAACAGAACAATTCATAGAGGGTCTGCTGTCCAGCGCCCACAGGGCCCAGCTGCGCCTCATGTTCTTCCAGAACCCCTACCTGACCTTTGCCCAATTTAAGGACAGGGCCATAAGGGTGCTCCGTGAATCTGCAACCAGTGGCGCTATAAACCCCCGGCGCCCTGCTATCACCTACCACCAGGAGGCGGCGCCCTCCTCTATGGACTCCGTGGAGGCTGATGCACAGGCCCTGAACCAAGCCCCGTCGAAAGGCCTGCACCACCAAGTCCAGGAGCTGACCAGGAGCGTCGCGGCGTTGACCAGGACCGTCCAGGCGTTGCAAGTGGACCCGTCAAGACCCATCAAGCTGGCTTCAAGTCCGGAGGATGTCCCGTGGCGTCGACAGAGGAGGATCCCGTCGTTCCGAGGGAGGCCCACAGATCGCTACGCAGAGGATGGACAGCCCATTTGCCGTCGATGTAACCAGCCCGGACACATTTCCAGGTACTGTAATTTAAACGGGTCCAACCTGGGGCAGAGGGCCAACCCCCAGGCATAAGATCACCAGGCCCTTATAATTGGCGTGATAAGTACGTTGGGGGGCGCCCGGTTTTACCCGTGGTGTTGGACGGTATCCCCATGAGCGCCTTGCTGGATACTGGGTCGCAAGTAACCACAATCCCTTATGTACTTTTTAAGCAGTATTGGACTGATGCTGATATCACACGGTATCCAGACAGTAACTTGAGCATCATCGCCAGTAATGGCTTACCCGTGCCGCAGATGGGGTTCAAGGAGATGACCATTAAAATTGGTAAAGTTGAACTGCCGGCACAGGGAGTGATTATTGTGGACATTGACCGTCATGAAAGTCACCCTAAAATAACTGTGGGTACTAACATAATTGAAAATTGTCTTTCAGAAGTAATTGTAATTCTACAACAGGTGGCGGTGAATGCTAGTTCCAGCCAACAGAGAGTCCTCAACAAGGAGATAAAAGCCCTGATGAGACGGCAGCAGGTAGAACTGTCTGGTGGTGAGATCGGTAGCGTAAGACTCAGTGATCCATTCCCCATTTCCATGCCTCCCAAAAGTGAAATGATGATCTGGTGTCGGACTGCAATCGGGTTGAGAGGTAGAGACTACCAAGCCATGGTAGAACCCGTGTACTCAGACAGCAGGCCCACCATTTTGACAGCCTGGGGGGTGGTTGATGTCCGTCATGGGAGGGTGCCCGTCCGCATCCTCAACATTGGGGAGAGGGAAGTACACTTACCCAGGTACGCTACACTCGCCAAACTGTTTGTCGTCGAACACCAAGCTATCAGGGCCGTGGAACCCTTGCCTCCATCTCCACAGGCGGAGGGTAATGGCTCCCAGAAACAAAAGGAGGACTGGTGCCAGAAACTCCACGTGGGTGCTGACTCCACTCCCCTGCACCAAAAACAAGGAGTCTACCGGGTGGTACGGGAGTACGAGAGAGTCTTTAGTAAGCACCCACTAGACTTCGGCAGAGTAAAAGGGATAGAACACCACATCCCCACAGGGAGCCACCCACCAATAAAAGAGAGGCACAGACCTGTACCCCCTGCACATTATCAGAACGCCAAGGGTATGCTAAGGGAGATGAAAGAAGCTGGGGTCATTAGAGACAGCTGTAGCCCCGGGGCAGCCCCCTTGGTTCTGGTCAAAAAGAAAGACGGCACCATGAGAATGTGCGTGGACTATAGACAAATCAACCGTATCACCCACAAAGACGCATATCCGCTGCCTAGAATAGAAGAGTCTTTAGCTGCACTAAAATCTGCTAACTTCTTTTCTACTTTGGACCTTACTAGCGGGTACTGGCAGGTTCCTGTGGCAGAGGCTGACAAGGAGAAGACCGCCTTCACCACCCCGATGGGACTGAGCGAATTCAACTGTATGCCTTTCGGGCTCTGCAACGCACCAGGGACCTTCCAGCGGCTGATGGAATGCTGTCTAGGGCACCGAAACTTCGAGACGGTCCTCCTTTACCTGGACGACGTGATCGTCTATTCGAAGACCTACGAGGACCATCTCAACCACCTGGCTGAGGTGTTCGAAGCCCTGGCAGGCTATGGCCTGAAGGTGAAACCATCGAAGTGCCACCTGCTGAAACCAAAGGTCCAGTACCTAGGGCACGTGGTAAGCGCGGAAGGAGTGGCTCCCGACCCTGACAAGGTCACGGCAATCAAGAGCTGGCCAAGCCCCTCGAACATCAAAGAGGTGAGACAGTTTCTCGGGTTGGTAGGCTACTACCGAAGGTTCATCCCCGGGTTCACCAAGATGGCAGCTCCTATGCAGGACCTCCTGATCGGACAGTCCAAGTCCAGAAGTCAAAAGCCACCCTTCAAGTGGGATAAACCGGAAGAGGAGTCCTTCCGCCAGCTAAAGTTGGCCCTCACTGGGGATGAGATCCTGGCCTACCCTGATTATGGCCAGCCTTTCATTCTCCACACAGATGCCAGTAATGTGGGACTGGGAGCCGTACTGTCCCAAAACCAACAGGGCAGAGAACGGGTGATCGCATACGCCAGCCGGAAGCTGAGGCCCACCGAAAGGAACCCGGAGAATTACAGCTCCTTCAAGCTAGAATTCTTGGCGGTGGTGTGGGCCGTGACGGAACGCTTCAAGCATTACCTGGCCTCCGCAAAGTTCACCGTGTACACGGACAACAACCCGTTGACACACCTGGACAATGCAAGACTGGGTGCCCTGGAACAGCGGTGGATGGCCCGTCTCTCCAACTATGACTTCGTGATCAAGTACCGGGCAGGCAAAACCAACGCCAATGCGGACGCCCTATCAAGAATGCCTCACTTACCTGAAGGTGACGAAGACCCAGAAGAGCTGGAAGAGGTAGAACTCCCCGCGTTTCACCGGTATGGAGCCGCTCAACACTCTCACCGCGTGAAGGAGGAGGATCTAACAACTGTGATGATGAATCCCCTACCTCACCACAGCTGGGCCGAAACCCAAGATAGTGACCCTGCTGTCCGCCTGGTGAAAGATCTGCTGACCCGGGAAGACGCCCGCCTAGATCCAGATGCCCCAGAGGAAGCCAAGCACCTATGGAAGGAGAAGAGCAAGCTGTTCCTCTACGAAGGCAAGTTGTGCAGAAGGATTGTCAACCACCGGACGCACGAGCTGACCTGGCAAGTCGTGGTCCCAAGGCGAGATGCAGCTATGGTCCTGGGAGCTTACCATGACAGAGCGGGACACTTCGGTTGGAAGAAACTGGAGTTCCTACTAAGAGGAAGGTTCTTTTGGGTCGGCATGAGAGGAGCAGTAGAAAAGTGGTGCAGAGACTGTGGCCCTTGTCACCTGAGGAGGAAGGACCGCACCAGCCAGAAGACACCCTTGAGGCCCATCGTCACCACGCAGCCTCTTGAGCTGGTAGCTCTGGACCACGTCAAATTGGCTCCAAGCCGGTCCGGATACATCTACGCCCTGACAATCGTGGACCACTATTCCCGTTTTCTAGTGGTGGTCCCGGTAAAGGACTTGACAGCCCAAACAGCGGCCCGAGCCTTCCAGCAATACTTCTGCCGTCCACACGGGTATCCGGAACAGGTCCTGACAGACCAGGGTCCAGCGTTTGAAGCTGAAATCTTCCAGGAGTTCTGCAACCTCTATGGCTGTAAGAAGATTCGGACAACGCCTTACCACCCCCAAACCAACGGGATGTGTGAGAAGATGAACAATATAGTCATTGATCTCCTGAAGACGTTGCCCCTGGAGGAACGCAGCCTGTGGCCAGAAAAACTGCCGGACCTGGTAGACATGTACAACAATATCCCGGTGAACGTTACAAACTGCACCCCGGCTTACCTGATGCGAGCCAGACCGGGTAAGCTGCCCGTAGACCTGGAGATGGGAGTCCTAATACCTGAGGACACCTCCCCGGATGCGGACTGGGATACGGAAAGGCAACTGCAGTACAAGAAGGTACAGGAGAGTGTGGAGAAGAGCCTGGCCCAGGTGAGAGAGAAGCAAGAAAGACTCTTCAATCAACACGCCCCTGCTAGTCCCCTAGAACCTGGTGAGCAAGTCCTAAAGCGAAAAAGAAGGCTACATAAGTTGGACGACCAGTGGGAAAGTGAACCCTACACCGTACTGCAGTCTGACCACGACAACCCAAAGGTGTGCGTGATCACCAAGGACGGAGGAGAAACCACTAGTGTCGTCTCCAGAGACCACCTCAAAAGGTGCCCCGAGCAACTCTGCAGTGCAGAAGAGGATCAGAGTGACCTTGAACCCGCAGAGGACAAGGAAGAAATGATCAGCACCGTTCTCGGAGAGTTCCCTCAGTCCTGGACTCGCATAAATGATGTCATAGTGGTACCCGTCCTGCATTTCCTGCAACCGGCCCAGCAACAACCAACACCAGAGCCGGAAGGTGAAGAGGAGCAAGCGGTTCCAGAGGCAGAAGAGCCTGTTCCAGCAGCCCAGGAGAGTCAACCCTCTGCTGACAGTGAGCCTGCCATGCCTGCGGTAAGCCAAAGAACCCGCAGACAGCTGCCTGCCCTACCTGTACACCCAGCTGGTAGCTGTACCCCTAACGCTAGTGGGGAAAGCCAGGTTGGTCCACCACCAGACAGTGGGCTACGTAGTTCAACCAGGAGCACAAAGGGACAGATACCCGCTCGCTGGAGAATATAGTGTGCAATAAGATTGTAAATAACCCTGTTGCCAAATGTTAAAATGTTTGCCAAAGTTACCTGCATGTTTATTAATAGAGTGTTTCAGTTTCTTGCAGCTACCGTAAGGACTCACAGGTTATGGACTTTTTATAACCGGGACCTTGTATGGACTGCATTCTGAGCCTAACCCAGGAATGAACTAAGACTGTGAAGGACTTGGGGTAGGACAGACCCCCACCTGGTTAAGGCTCCCGTTGTTTTGGTGATATGGACACCCGGTCACAGACCACACTGTGACCTAAAGAACTCAAGCTGTGCGCCGTCTGTCTGTTAATGTTTTATGGTTATGCATATTGTCTTTGTTTATTGTTTAGTCCCGGAGTACTAAATTTCACTAGGGGGGAATGTGTCACCCTGCCTGGATGCCACAAAATGTATTAAAGCTGTGTCTGAGAGCAAGGGGGAGGTTCTCTAGTCAGGGGAACATTAGCATGCAATGCCTCCTGTCTCAGGCCAGTAGGGGGAGCTGGCTGCCCCTATAAAAGCTGGTACTGAGGGCAGGGTTAGAGAGAACTGGATTGCCTGTCTCAGCACTGAGACGTGTCCCAGAGTGGAGCAGGGACAGACAGTTGATTGCACCTAAGAGGAAGTGTGGCAGAAGGAGAGAGCCACAAGCCAGAGACAAGAGGCGAAGAGAGCCTGTCTTGGCAGAGAAAGACTTAGCTTTACCAGACTTTGGTGTCTGAGGCTGGAAGGATTCCACATCCCCCAGCAGAGAACCAGTCCGCAAGGGACTGTACATTCCTTGGCCTAAGAAGCCTGGAGGCCCTGCCACAACCGAAGGGACCAGTAAAGCCGTACAAGGCTGGGAGCAGAAAGGAACCCACGTCGCAGGCCATACAGGCGAGAATACACGGAAAGCTCGGAAACGTGGGCTGTTACCCTATCAGGAGGAGATAGCCAGAAGGAGCGCAGAAAGCACGGTAGGCCCACACCCTCACCCTGACCAGGGCCAATTTCCCCGTTGCTCTCAGACATCCAGGTCCCCTCCTAGCTGGGACTGTTTATGGGTCAGTTTACCTGTTTCAGTAAAGACCCTGGACTGCAACCTGTTGTCTGTGTGCTCCTTGCTCCTCCAGCACTATCAGCACTGGGACTCTGACTACCATCACTCCCACCATCCACTACAATGCCCTGGGGCCGCACTCTTCCCGTGGGGAGTCACACTACCCTAGCTGCACACCTCATCAGCCCCAGCGGTCTGCATGCAGCGGCGGTTCCTAATAACCGCAATCCACGGGTGGCGTAGTCGGACATTATCAATAACACATAACGGACTACCACTGGCCTGACCACCCTGAGCCACGGAACCGGGTTGCCACTACTACTCCCATCGTTTCCCTAATTGCCCGGATCCGAGTGCCCCACGGCCCAGGGGGCGAGTCACTGGCACAGACGAAGAAGAAGCAGGGGACTTGTGCAGCTGCTGGGGGAACGGCCAGAGGGCCCCCTCTAACCCACCCCACCAGGATATGTGCGCCGGGATATGTGCGCTGCATTGGCGGTCTCTACAACCCACAGAAGTTGCTCAGGTAGTGCAGCTTATCCAGGATGGCACATCAATGCGAGCTGTGGCAAGAAGGGTAGTTGTGTCTGTCAGCACATTGTCCAGAGCATGGAGCAGATACCAGGAGACAGGCCAGTACACCAAGAGACATGGAGGGGGCTGTAGGAGGGCAACAACCCAGTATCAGGACAGCTACCTCCTCCTTTGTGCAAAGAAGAACAGGAGGAGCAGTACCAGAGCCCTGCAAAATGACCTCCAGCAGGCCACTCACATCCATGTGTCTGCTCAAACTGTCAGAAACAGACTCCATGAGGGTGGTATGAGGGCCCAATGTCCACAAGTGGGTGTTGGGCTTACAGCCCAACACCGTGCAGAGCGATTGGCATTTGCCAGAGAACACCAAGATTGGGAGAGTCCACATTGGCGACCTGTGCTCTTCACGGATGAGAGCAGGTTCACACTGAGCACATGTGACAGATGTGACAGAGTCTGGAGACTATATTAAGAACTTTCTGCTGCCTGCAACATACTCCAGCATGACCGGTTTGGCAGTGGGTCAGTAATGGTGTGGGGTGGCATTTCTTTGGAGGGTCGCACAGCCCTCCATGTGCTCGCCAGAGGTAGCCTGACTGCCATTAGGTACCAAGATGCGATCCTCAGACCCCTTGTGAGACCATATGCTGGTGCGGTTGGCCCTGGGTTCTTTCTGATGCATAACAATGCTAGGCCTCATGTGGCTGGAGTGTGTCAGCAGTTCCTGCATTATGAAGGCATTGATGATTTGGACTGGCCCGCCCGTTCCCCAGACCTATATCTAATGGAGCACATCTGGGATATCATGTCTCTTTCCATCCACCAAAGCATGTTGCACCACAGACTGTCCAGGAGTTGAATGATGCTTTAATCAAGATCTGAGAGGAGATCCCACAGGAGACCACCCGCAACCTCATCAGGAGCATGCCCAGGCATTGTAGGGAGGTCATACAGGCACGCGGAGGCCACACACACTACGGAAAATCGTTTCTTTGTCTTGAGACATTTCCACTGAAGTAGGATCAGCCTGTAATTTGATTTTCCACTTTGATTTTGAGTATCATTCCAAATCCAGGCCTCCATGGGATATTAATTTTGATTTACATTGATCATTTTTATGTTTTATTGTTCTCAACGCATTCCACTATGTAATGAATAAAGATTTGTAACTGGAATATTTCATTCAGTGATATCTAGGATGTGGTATTTTAGTGTTCCCTTTATTTTTTTGAGCAGTGTATATATATTTTTTGCCTAAAATATAAAGGAAATGTGTCATCTTTAACTTTGGGCCTTTTAGAGATCATTTCATCTTCAACTTCATCTTGCTTAACTGTTCACAATAACAGTAATTTTTACCCGGGGTGCCCAAACTTTTACATGTCACTGTATATTCGTTAATGCAGTAATCTTCTTTTCTTTTGCCGTCCTTTCTTATTAGCAGTCATGTATACTATATATAAATAAGTGGTTTACTATGTAGTTTTATATTTTGGACTGCAATATAGTTTTCCTACTATCACATTACTTTTGGTATAATTGTGATCATAAATCAGTGAAAAGGAAGACAGTGGGAGCTCCCACGTCATCTCTTCAGTCTCCTCTGGTTTTGTATACTGAAAATCTCTGGCTCCGCTCATCACTGTAGTCAGTAACAATGCCCTCTCTGTTGGCCTACACTGGCACAGTGAGGTGAAGGTTGCCATGGTATTCCATGCCAGTCTGAATTGGTTCATTGTTGTATAAGAAGGAAGAAGGAGCTGGGGGTGAACAGAAGGGGTAAAGGAAGATTGGTTTATAATCCCAATCATAGCAATTGTCTGCAAAAATTGGTCTAAGTCTACAGAAGTAATGGCCGTTGTGATGTGCCAGCGGCATGTGATGCTCCGCAAAATCTTCTCATACATAGAGTGACTCGTCTTTGAGAAGAATTGTAGTGCAAATGGTACTTTAGTGTATAGATCCACTCAAAGTCATGGGGCAATGTACAGCACTAGTGTAGAGTCATCGGTGGGGGTTGCATGAATGGCCAAGGATGCTGGAATTTTAGGGGGTTGGAGGGAACCAGGGCATTAGCATTAGACCAGGGGGTTAGGATATTGTGCTAGGGCAGTAAATTAAATCATTACCTCTGGTGAAGATAAGCTATGACCCTGATCACGTAAAGATACTACTAAAGTTCTGGTAAACTATGAGGTGGACATGGCATTAACCAAACAGTTAGTGGCTAACGCTAAGGATGGAGCATCCATTTTTAATGTCCCAGATAACCCACTCAATTCTTTGGAAGAAGCGGATATAAGTGACTGTTTATCAGTTCACGACTCATGGGAAACTATAGGATTAGGGAGGGAAAAATATCGAAAATGTCCAATATTTGCTAGGATGGCAAACAGTAGCTAGAATCTACCAAAGTAGATAATAAAGTTTATAGTTGGTTCAATGCTTCGCAATTCTATGACTAAGTGAAGGCAAAGTGGGAAAATCCTACAACGAAAAGGTCGCCATTATCAGTAATGAACTCTACTTCTTATAATCATGAGTGGGCGAAGTCCTTCATGTACCGATATGGCAAAGATGCCTTCATCATAGTGATGAACAAATAAATTCACATGACCCTGGTCCTGGAGTCAGGTCAGTAGTCTGTGGTCGTTGGATGGGAATTCTGCCAATCTCCTGCCGGCATCCGTTACTCTTCTTTTCATTAGTTAGCCTGGCGCAATGTTTTTTTAAGCATGAACAATGGCAAAACACTTTAAAATACGTCCAGGCTTCTTCTGGGCGTCTTTTGAGCTCCTTCATTGACTTGTATTGTAAAGTACAGAGCGTCTTCCGAGCAGGAAACACCTTAAGAATGGACTGGTCACTTCTTGGAGTGTTTAGAAGCCCGAAGCTTTTAAAAGATGTTCAAAAGTCCGAAAATATGCATAGGAAGTCGTTTGTACACAGAAATGCATAAGTTCATTCTTTTGAGCCTTTTAATATCTGTTTTTTCAAGAGGAATCTGCCTGATAAAGACTTCATGTGCTTATACCCTTATAATTTGCTCTGAGCTCTCAGTATTCCATTATTGCATGAATCAAATGGATGCAAAGAATCTTTAAGGAAAACAGGGTTGACTGTAATTAATGGGGTAGTAAAGAAGCCATTGTATTTTTAAATGTCATTTATTTTTCAATACAAATGTGAAAAATACTTTTTTAAAATATACTGTATTTTCTATGCAGAGGGACTTCAGGTCCACAATTAGAAGAAACGTTCAGATGACATTATTTCTTATTCAGGTTTTTGCCAAGTTCAGTGAATTGAATCTGACAAACACATAAAGGGGTTTGTCCCGTACTTTAACATTTATGGCCTATCCTTAGGATAGGTCATCAATGTGTGATTGGTGGGGGTGCGGTACCCGGCACCCCCACAATCAGCTATTATCGGTGTCAGTCCCAACAGGAACTGCTCAGTTGCATAGCAGCACAGCACAGATCCGTCAATGGAGTAGTGGCCCGGCCGGGTGCTGCACATTCACCACCTATTGATTTGAATAGTTAGTGGATGTGCAGTACCCTGCTGCAGCCACTATACAGTCAATGGACCGGTGCTGTGCTTTGAAGCTCCCCAACTGAGCCGTTCCGGCTACCATTGACACTGGGAACGGATGATCATGGGGGTGCTGGATGTCGCACCCCCACATATCAGGCGTTGATGATCTATCCTAAGGATTGCAATCAATGTTAATGCCCAGGATAACCCCTTTAATATCTACATGCTATCTGGCTTTAGCAGTGTCACAAGAGTGATGTACTTGGCTGATTTGAGAACACAAGATCCCAATCACAACAATGTAGATAAACCAAAATTACATACAGAGGTTCTGAAAGTTTCAACATTCATCTGCGCCAAGCAAACAGCCAAGAACTTTTAAGCCATACCCTTTTTCACATGCCAGGAATCTATCTATAATGTCTTAAATATCCTATTTTCCCTACTTCTGAAGTGTGGATGCTGGGCTCTGATTGATGGCGGAGCATTTAGGCGTTATACACTATATACTTCCTGTGTAGGAAAAATATAATTGTAGAGGAATATATTGCAGCAGTGGAGTTACATTTAGTTTGCAAAAGCACAAACTGGATTTACCAGTATTGCAAGAACTCAGAACAAAGGGGTCTTCATGTTATGGGTACAGAAGTGTCACTCCCCACACCCCACCCTGGTCAGTCTGAGCTTCAAAGGGTTAGAAAATGGTCATTATAACCAAGCTGAATATTTTCTATGTACTTTGGCTAGAGATACTGAATATTTGAAATGCAAGGCCCTGGCCCCTAAATTAGCCCATAGTCCAGTCACAAACTGCAATTTTTAAATAGTCCAATCCAGGCCATCCTGGAAACCTAAGCCCAGGACCAGGCATATAAAACATGGGTGACACAATAGGAACTAGTTCACATGTGTGGATCAGCATCTGCGATCCATAATTTATTTCTCCTTCCATCAAGGAAACAGAAGATAACTGTAGATGGAAATGTTTAGGTATTTCTGTTATTTCTCCTTTTTTATGTTAGAACTGTTTTGCATATTTGTGTATCATTTTATTTTTTACCTTTTTATATCTTTCCTTGTGAGGACTGTATATTTATATTAAAGTTTAAAATCTTTAATAAGTTTGATCATTGTAGGCTCTAAAGAATCCATAGCTTTTCAGAGTGTGTGGCTTGTCTGAAAGTAACATATTTTGGGGACTCATCACCCTGTGTGTTTGATGAGCGGTGGCCGCGTGTTGCGTATCTATATCCGTGTTGTGTAGTCTGTGTTGGGGATGTGATTTATGCTTACCTATAGCCTGTAACAGAGGTTGAGTGCTGGATTGAGTGAGAGGAGATAAATTAACCCTTGCAGACACACCTACGTCACGTGCTGGTGTGGCGCCCCTGAGAGTTCAGTCGCCACAGAGATACTGCACCTCACTTGAGGTGTGGTGTCTCCTTTCTCTCAGGTAAGATGGGAGTGCCGCACGGAACCCCAAAACACCTGCATCCAACATGACACTGCTCCAGGCCAGCAGGAGGGGCAAGATGCAATGTAGTTTTCTGCTGAGTCCTGGCCCTGGCTGGAGTAGGGGGGAACCCAAAGTTAGGGGGAACCAATAGTGGGTGTGGGTGGAGTAAGCACTGATACAGTAGATATAAAAGGAAGACATCTTAGTTCAGATCAGACTAGTAAGAGGTGGAGTGAGTGGAGTTTAGTGAGGGCTGTTCAGAGGAACAGTCCGGGAGCAGAGGCTCAGTCAGAGCTCTGCTCCACAAGTTAGGGCCCAGAATAGAGGCCCCGGAGGGGAGCAGGGAGTAGGCTCCGTTCTACAAGAGGATCCCAGGGGGTACGGCACGTGCAGGACGGCACCCGTACGCCCCGCTCCTGCCAGGTGTCAGGAGGGATTGGTAGCTTCATTCTAATCTCCAGGGGGTCAGGTTGGTCCCGGATCCGACGTACAGGAAGGGCTTCAGCATACCCGAGCGGGATTGAGAGTGGGCAGTGACGCACCCCCTGGGCCATGTTTGGGGAATACCCGGAGCCGGATCTGTTGGGGGTAGTAGTCCTCGTGGCGGTGATCCGGTCCGTGCCCAGGGTGTCAAACTAAGTGGCGTTATTGGTATGATGGTATTAGTGTCCGACTACGCCACCCGTTGAATGCGGCTATGAAGCCGCCGCTGCAGGGCAGTCCGCTGAGGCCGGTGGTACGGATGTGCAGCGTGGATGGTATAACCCCCAACGGGAGGGGTATGGCCTCAGGGCAGAGGATGTGAATGATGTTGGGAGAGATGGTGTGTATGTCCCAGCACCGATGGTGCCGGTCCGACGAGGAACCACTGAGACGTGCAATTGCAGTTTTCACAGCTTTACTCACAGTTCTTTATCAGGTCCCTTGTGCACAGTTGGACCACCCGAGCCGTGCTGCGTCCACCAGGTGCGGGACTCGGCCAACTCCCAGGCAGTTCCAGAGCGTGGTCCTGAGCTCCCCTCTCTTCCTTCCTACTGGCCGTCCCCACCAGGGACCCACCTTTGTCCAGCTCCCTCGGGCCTTCTGGTGGTGAAACCTTTCCCGGTTTCCCTGACCCTATATGGTATGCCTTCCTGGTGGATGTGGCGAGGGGTCGCGCCAAAACTTGACCACGACCTCCGGTTCCTGGCTAAGGATAATTGGCCTCCACCAGTTTGGGATCCGGCACCCTGTTCTGCCGACCCTTCACCCGTTATTCCGTGGGATCTTAGGGTTCCTTCTCTTCTTGTGTCTCTGGGCCTTTCCTGGTGTTCCTGTTACTTCTTCTTCCTTCTCTCTCTCTCTCTCTCTCTCTGCCTTAGGTCTCCACTCCAGGCCTGGCTCTGGAGCTGGGCCCAGACTGAGCCACAGCTCCCTGTCAGCCCTCTCTGGCTGAGCTCCTCTCTGCACCGACAGACAGACCTTAAGATGGTGCCCACCTTTTATACCTCCTTCTGACACCCGAGCCCAGGTGACCAGCAACCAATGGGCTCCTACCTATGCCCAGAGTCCCTCCCCTGTCTGCTCCTACACCACTGGGATATTCCTCCCCCCTCCCCACTCCAGCCGGGGACAGACGCTGTCGTACCTGCACATCTATCTGGTGGGAGTACCGTTGATCTGTCCCCCGGAAATGGGGTGAGTGTAGTGTATGCAGCTAACTGAGCTCCGTTCCACACTCCATCCTTACCCGGGAGTGGAATACCACACCTCTGGTTCGAGGTGCTATACCCCTGTACCAACCGAGTCCTCAGGGTGCTACAGCAGCGTAGGGCAGCGGTGAGCAGGACCAAGTGTGAAGGCGGTCAAAGTAGGAACACGAGAAAGTGGGGTTCCACCAGGCATTCCTAAGCTGCTTGAAGAAGGACTGAACCCCTGCCCGGTGAACGCAGCGCACCGAGGGAGGCCTTCACCTGTAAAGTGCACTTGTGAATTGCCCAAGAACTGTAAGTAAAACCTTGGACGACTGCATCGAACAGCCTCTGTTTGTTTCTTCACCGGCGCCATTAATCCTCATCACACTACAATGCCCAGCGCACTATTCATCTATACTACACTGCCCTGAGGCCCCCTCCGCCTGTGGGGAGCCGTACCATCTTTAGCTGCCCTGACATCTGCCTCAGAGGACTGTTGCAGCGCTGGTGATCCTCACCAGACACCACAGGTGGCGTCAGGAACTCTTTGAACATTAGCTAATAATCGGTATCCCTTTTTTGTGCACTGACCGCCCTGGGCCAGCCACCGTGATAACCCCAAGTGATCTGCCACCGGCCCCTGGGGGCGAGTCATCCAATTGGCGCCACGAACAGGATTGCGTGCCCGTTGCCACCGGATACTGTGCGCCTTTAAAAGACTGTGTTACTCACTGTGGTGAAGTTTTCCCACCATTCCGGAGGTTTTCCCACCATATCCGCCATTTTTCCTGTTGCCGCGCAGGAAGAAGAGGGGCGTAACTGTGGCACCCCAGGGGTCTGGTTACCACAGTAATAGAAATATTACGTCTGAGAGCAAGTGGGAGGTTTCTCTGGTCAGGAGCCCTAAGCATGCAACACCGCCCGCCCAGACCTGGGAGGGGAGGAATCTGCCCTTATAAACTGGGTCTGGGGTGGGATTAGGACACTCAGAGCCTGGAGACAGTTCCAGACACAGGGAAAGTGTCAGCAAGGAGCTCTGTAGGAGCAGGAGCGAGTGCCAGGGGCTGGAAGCTAGATAACTCGCCCTGGCTAAAGACATTAAGATCGGACACGGAGTCCGAGGCTGTGGGGACATCCAGGTCCAGCAGCAGAATCCAACCGGCAGGGGATTCCATGTCCCCTGGCCAGAGAAGCCCGGAGGCACGGTCACAAGCAAGGGACCAGCACCGCCATCGTGAAGCGGAGGCTAACAGAAGGCCCCAAGTCACCGGCCGTACGGGTGAGCACCACACGGTATACTCAGGGACGTGGGCTACTTCTACCCGCACACAGCAAGGTAGCCAGGAAAGAGTACAGATAGACAAGGAGGCCTACAGCTCCACCTGGCCAGGGGAGATCCTGCTAGCTTTCAGACTGACCAGGCCTCTACTGCTTGCCAGTACTCCCGGGAGGGTCTGCTTTATAACATCAGTAAAGACTCTGAACTGCACTGCACGGACTCTGAGTTATTCCTGCTGCGCTCGTGCACCATCACTCCCATCATCCACACTAACTGCCCTGAGGCTATACTCCTCCCGTGGGGAGTCATCCCATTCTTAGCTGCACACACAACACCGGCCTCAGCGGTCTGCCTTGCAGCGGCGGTCCCCACTGACCGCAATCCACGGGTGGCTTAGTCGGACTATTATCTCACTAATAAGACTGCCACTGAATTGACCACCCTGGGCAAGGACCGGGTCAGCGCCACGGAGACTACAACCCCCAGCGATCCGGCTCCGGGTATTCCCTGCACAACACAGGCCCAGGGGGCGCGTCAACTTTGGCGTAGTCGGCAGGATTCAAACCAACCCGCCCCAACGGGTATTGCGTGCCTGAAAAAAGACTTTTGCACTTACCTGGGAGAAGTTTCCCGCCGTCCGGAGTCGTTTCCCGCCATCGAACGTCATCTTGGGTCGTTTCGCGCCATCTTCTGCCGTCTTCCCGCCATCCGCGGCCGCTTCCCGCCATCTTCGGGATGCCGCTCGGGAAGAAGAGGGGCGTGGACGCCGAAAGCGCGCGAGATCCGAAGCTCCGCCCCACGCGCTGACGCTGCGCAAAGTCCTGGAAGGGAGAGGGAGCGACGCTGACGTCACAGAAGCGCGACGCAAGGTCCTCAACCCCGACGATCGACTGCGGAGCCACGGCCTACGGAAGAGGATCATCGCAAGGTAGGCCACGGTCCACTAGGGGGGAAGGAGGATGTGGGATACAGAGGGAAGCTCCACCGCCACAGCTGCCGCCAGCGCAACCGCTGCTGCGGTCATGCTATTCACCATGCCCTATATCCCGGGGGCAACCTGGCTACCCCAGTACTCAGGGGAGTCACAAACCCTAAGTGACTTTAGGGAAAGACTGGATAGCCTCTTCCAGGTATACCCCCTCACGGAAGAGCAAAAAGTGAGCATCCTGGTGGCCCAGTTAATCGGGGCAGCCCAAAAGGGAGGTAAAGTCCTGGCCACCTAGGAAGAAGAGGACTGTCAGAGAAATACTAGCCCGGCTGAAAGACACATTTAATACCCAAACCTCAGCCGAAATAAAGCTCAGATTTTACGGGTGCAAATAACGGGCACACGAAAGTATAAGAGACTATGCTCTAAACCTACAAGAGGCCCTGAGAGCCATTAAGCAGGCAGACCCTGACAGCGTGGGGAATGAAGACAAGCTGTTGACCGAACAATTTATTGAGGGTCTGCTGTGCAATGCCCACCGAACCCAGTTGCGGGCAATGGCCTTACAGGACCCTGACCTGGACTTTGCACAGTTCAAGGACAGAGCCATCCGGGTGCTCCGAGAACCGGCACCAGGTGGCGCTGTGACCCACAGGCGCCCTGCTATCACTTATCACCAGGACGCGGCGCCCTTGTCTGCAGGGCCTGTGGGAGCTGATGCGCAGGCTTTGAACAATAACCCGACTACAGACCTGCACCATCAGGTCCAAGAGATGACTAAGAGCGTTGCCGCGCTAACCAGAACTGTGCAGTCTTTACAGGTCTCTTCTCCAGGAAAGATCCAGCTGGCATCCGGACCGGAGGACGTCCCGTAGCGCCGACTGAGGAGGACCCCACCGGCCAGAGGAAGACCCAGCGACCGATACAACGAGGACGGACAACCCATCTGCCGCCGCTGCAATCAACCCGGACATATGGCAAGGTACTGTCATTTAAACGGGCACAACCTGGGGTAGAGGGCCAACCCCCAGGCATAAGATCATCAGGCCCATCGAACTGGCGTGATAAATACGTAGGGGGACGTCCGGTCTTGCCTGGGGTACTGGATGGCATTCCTATGAGTGCCCTACTAGACACTGGGTCGCAGGTGACTACCATACCGTACGTGCTCTTCAAGCGGTACTGGAATGACTCGGACATAACCCGCTACCCAGATGACGACCTGAGCATTATCGCCAGCAATGGTCAGCCCGTGCCACAGATAGGATTTAAAGAGGTGACCATCAAGGTCGATAAGGTTGAACTGCCGGCACAAGGACTGATCATTGTGGACATTGACCGTCGCGAGAGTCACCCAAAAATAGCCCTAGGTACTAACGTAGTCGAAAACTGTCTTGCAGAGGTGATTCTTATTTTGCAACAGGTTGCCAAGAACGCCAGTTCCAGCCAGCAGCGTGTCCTCCAAAAAGAGATCCGGGCACTGATGAAACGGCAACAGGTGGAACTATCTGGTGGTGAGATTGGTAGCGTGAGAATGTGTGACCCGTTCCCTATTGCCATGCCCCCGAAAAGTGAGATGATGATTTGGTGCCGGGCAGCTATTGGTCTAAGAGGTAGAGACTACCAAGCAATGGTAGAACCCGTCTACTCAGACAGTAGGCCCACCATTTTGACAGCACGGGGGGTAGTCAATGTACGCCATGGGAGGGTGCCCGTCTGCATCATAAATATCGGGGAGAGAGACGTATACCTGCCCCGGTATGCCACGCTAGCCAAATTGTTCACCATCAACCAGAACTCTGTACAGGCAGCGGAACCCTTGCCTCCATCTCAACCAGAGGAAGGTAACGGCTCTAAGAAACCAATGGAGGACTGGTGTCAGCAACTGCATTTGGGTACTGACTCCACTCCCTCACCCCAAAAACAGGGAGTCTATCGGGTGGTTCAAGAGTACGAGAGAGTGTTTAGTAAACACCCGCTGGACTTCGGGCGAGTAAAGGGGGTAGAACATCACATCCCCACGGGAGACCATCCTCCCATACAGGAGAGATACCGACCCGAACCCCCTGCACACTATCAACACGCCAAGGGGATGCTAAAAGACATGAAGGAGGCTGAGATAATTAGGGACAGCTGTAGCCCCTGGGCGGCTCCACTAGTCCTTGTGAAAAAGAAAGACAACACCATGAGAATGTGTTTAGACTACAGGAAGGTCAACCGTATCACACACAAAGATGCGTACCCGTTACCAAGGATAGAAGAGTCCTTAGCTGCATTAAAATCTGCTAACTTCTTCTCTACTTTGGATCTCACTAGCGGGTACTGGCAGGTTCCTGTAGCAGAGGCGGACCGGGAGAAGACCGCATTCACCACCCCGATGGGACTCAGCGAATTTAACTGTATGCCGTTCGGGCTCTGCAACGCACCAGGAACCTTCCAACGGTTGATGGAATGCTGTCTGGGACACCGGAACTTCGAGACGGTCCTATTATACCTGGACGATGTCATCGTCTATTCCAAGACCTATGAGGACCATCTGGAACACCTGGCAGAAGTGTTTGAAGCCCTGGCAAACTATGGCCAAAAGGTAAAACCCTCAAAGTGTCATCTACTGAAGCCAAAGGTACAGTACCTGGGACACGTGGTGAGTGCTGACGGAGTAGCCCCCGACCCTGACAAGATCACCGTGATTAAGGACTGGCCAAGACCATCCAGCATAAAGGAAGTGCGGCAGTTCCTCGGGTTGGTAGGCTACTACCGAAGATTCATTCCCGGTTTTACCAAGAAGGCAGCTCCTATGCAGGACCTCCTGATAGGCCAGTCCAGGAAGGCCAAAAACCAGAAGCCACCCTTCAGATGGGAAAAGCTGGAAGAGGATTCATTCCGCCAGCTGAAGATGGCCCTCACGGGGGATGAAATCCTGGTGTACCCTGATTACAGTCAGCCCTTTATCCTCCACACGGACGCAAGCAACATCGGGCTAGGAGCCGTACTGTCCCAGATCCAGCAGGGGAGAGAACGGGTAATTGCTTACGCCAGCCGAAAACTGCGACCCACGGAAAGAAATCCTGAGAATTACAGCTCGTTCAAGCTAGAGTTCCTGGCAGTGGTGTGGGCAGTAACCGAACGTTTTAAGCATTACCTTGCCTCTTCCAGGTTCACCGTGTACACGGACAACAACCCGTTGACACACCTGGACACTGCAAGACTGGGTGCCCTGGAGCAGAGATGGATGGCCCGCCTGTCCAATTATGAGTTCACGATCAAATACCGGGCAGGACGCTCCAATGCCAACGCGGACGCCCTGTCCAGGATGCCAAACCTACCGGACAGAGGGGAAGATCCAGAAGAACTGGAAGAGGTCGAACTCCCTGCGTTCCACCGTCATGGGATTACCCAGTATTCCCAACGTGTGAGGGGCCAGCGATCCGCTACGTTCAACCCCTTACCCCACTATAACTGGGCGGAGACGCAAGACAGTGACCCCGCAGTCTGTCTGGTGAAGGAGATGCTGACCCAGACTGACGCCCGCCTGGACCCAGACGCTCCGGAAGAGACCAAGCAACTGTGGACGGAAAAAAGCAGACTGTTTCTCTACAAGGAGAAGTTGTGCCGCGGAATGGTCAATTCCCGGACACATGAACTGATCTGGCAGGTTTTGGTACCGAGACGGGACGCAGCTATGGTGCTGGAGGCCTACCAAAATGGGGCAGGGCACTTCGGATGGAAGAAGCTGGAGTTCCTGCTGCGTGAACGGTTCTACTGGATAGGCATGAGAGGAGCCATTGAGAGATGGTGTAGAGACTGTGGCCCGTGCAATCTAAGAAGGAGGGACCGTGCCAGCCAGAGGACTCCCCTGCAGCCCATCCTCACCAGGCAGCCGCTGGAACTGGTCGCTCTGGACCATGTTAAACTGGCTCCAAGCAGAAGCGGGTATGTCTACGCCCTAACCATCGTGGATCACTACTCCCGGTTCCTGGTGGTGGTCCCTGTCAAAGACTTGACGGCTCAGACAGCAGCCAGAGCCTTCCAGCTGCACTTCTGCCGCCCACACGGGTACCCGGACCAAGTGCTGACGGACCAAGGACCAGCCTTCGAAGCGGAGGTCTTCCAGGAGTTCTGCAACCTGTATGGCTGAAAGAAGATAAGAACAACGCCCTATCACCCCCAAACCAATGGACTCTGCGAGAAGATGAACCAGGTGGTGATAGATCTGCTAAAAACATTGCCCCTGGAAGAACGCAGTCTGTGGCCTGAGAAACTGCCCGATCTGGTGGACCTGTATAACCACATCCCGGTAGGTTCCACCAACTGTACCCTGGCTTACCTAATGCAAGCAAGACCTGGTAAGCTGCCTGTTGACCTGGATATGGGAGTCCTGACACCCGAGGACACCTCGCCAGAGGCAGACTGGGATACAGAACGGCAGCAGCAGTACCGGAAAGTACAGGAGAGCGTCGAGCGAAGTCTCTGTCAATCAAGAGAAAGGAAGGAGAGGATTTATAACCAACATGCTCCCACTGTTCCCCTGGTACCTGGAGAGCAGGTCTTGAAAAGAAAAAGGCGGCTCCATAAGTTGGACGACCAGTGGGAAAAGGACCCGTACACCGTACTGCCCTCAAGCCACAATAATCCAAAGGTGTACGTCATCAGCAAGGATGGAGGAGAGACCACAGCCACTGTCTCCAGAGACCACCTGAAAAAGTGCCCCGAGAAGTTGCAAAGCACGGATGAAGATCAGGAAGACCCTCAACCCGTAGAGGAAAAGGAGGAAATGATTAGCACCGTACTCGGAGACTTTCCCCGGTCCTGGACACAAGTAAACAAAGCTATCGTGGTGCCCGTCCTCACATTTCTCCAGCCAGCCCCTCAAGTGCCTACAGAAGACCAGGTAGAGCTGGAAGAGCAGCCGGCCCAGGAGGCAGAAGAGTCCACACCAGCAGCGCAGGAGGATCAACCCTCTGCTAGTAGTGAGCCTGCCGTGCCCCTAGTGAGCCAAAGAGTACGCAGACAGCTGCCCAGCTTACCCATAACACCTCCTACACCCTGTAGTGCAGGACCAGTTAGTGAGCTCCGTAGCTCCACTAGAGTCACTAAAGGTCAGATGCCCGCTCGCTGGAGAATATAAAGTAATGCACTGTAAATTTCCCTGTTTCTTGAAGATGTTTACGGTTTTTGTTGTGGTCTGTTATTAATTATGTTTCTCAGTTACCCTGCAGATTTTTATGGACTAACAGGTTATGGACGCTGGATAACCGGAACAATCTTGTAGATAGTTGCACATTGTGCCTCTTGCGAAGACGGCCGTGGAAGAGAAAACCTGTCTGGCGTGGCCTCCTTGCGGCCCAAAGTAGCTAGCTTCAGCCTTGCAGCCACGCCCAAGGCCAACCCAAGGGGTTTTCTTTGGACAGGTCCCCTACCTCGCTTAAAACTTCACCCTGGGTGATATGGACACCCGGTTACGGAAACGCCGTGACCACAAAATGTACTTTTTCATGTTGTCTTGTTATTGTTATACCCTGTATTTATGTTTCTATAAAAATATGTTTAGTCCCGGAGTACTACATTTTACTAGGGGGGAATGTGGCACCCCAGGAGTCTGGTTACCACAGTAATAGAAATATTACGTCTGAGAGCAAGTGGGAGGTTTCTCTGGTCAGGAGCCCTAAGCATGCAACACCGCCCGCCCAGACCTGGGAGGGGAGGAATCTGCCCTTATAAACTGGGTCTGGGGCGGGATTAGGACAGTCAGAGCCTGGAGACAGTTCCAGACACAGGGAAAGTGTCAGCAAGGAGCTCTGTAGGAGCAGGAGCGAGTGCCAGGGGCTGGAAGCTAGATAGCTCGCCCTGGCTGAAGACATTAAGACCGGACACGGAGTCCGAGGCTGTGGGGACATCCAGGTCCAGCAGCAGAATCCAACCGGCAGGGGATTCTATGTCCTCTGGCCAGAGAAGCCCGGAGGCACGGTCACAAGCAAGGGACCAGCACCGCCATCGTGAAGCGGAGGCTAACAGAAGGCCCCAAGTCACCGGCCGTACGGGTGAGCACCACACGGTATACTCAGGGACGTGGGCTACTTCTACCCGCACACAGCAAGGTAGCCAGGAAAGAGTACAGATAGGCAGGGAGGCCTACAACTCCACCTGGCCAGGCGAGATCCTGCTAGCTCTCAGACTGACCAGGCCTCTACTGCTAGCCAGTACTCCCGGGAGGGTCTGCTTTATAACATCAGTAAAGACCCTGAACTGCACTGCACGGACTCTGAGTTATTCCTGCTGCGCTCGTGCACCATCACTCCCATCATCCACACTAACTGCCCTGAGGCTATACTCCTCCCGTGGGGAGTCATCCCGTTCTTAGCTGCACACACACCGGCCTCAGCGATCTGCCTTGCAGTGGCGGTCCCCACTGACCGCAATCCACGGGTGGCGTAGTCGGACTATTATCTCACTAATAAGACTGCCACTGAATTGACCACCCTGGGCACGGACCGGGTCAGCGCCACGGAGACTACAACTCCCAGCGATCCGGGTATTCCCTGCACAACACAGGCCCAGGGGGCGCGTCATAACCGCTGGAAGCGCGCGAAGCCCCAGACACGCCCCGCCCCTGACGTCGAACCAGGAAGTATCAGGTCCTGGAAGGAGCCAGAGGACGCTCTGACGTCAGACGCGAGCGACGCAAGGTCCTGGAGGAAGACCGTCGCCTGCGGAGCTGCGGCCTACCTAAAAGAAAAGTGAAGAAGGTAGGCTCCGGTTCACTGGGGGGGCGCAACCATTGCCGACGACCAGCAAGACGCCGGAGCACCGGATAACGCTCCCGACCGGAATCTCTACCCTGGTGAATCCGTCAACTACATCAGGCATAGAGGTGAAAGGGGCTGGTACGCCCTGACTGTCCACAGGGTGGTGGAGGAGAGCAAACCCTCGCCATCTAGAGCTGATGACCAGGCTGGGCCAGCCTAATGTGGACAGGTGCTTCCCGGAGGGAGCACCATTATTGAACTGCTGAACATTTTGTGTGCATAATTACCCGTCAGGGTGTACAGGCTGAGGACTGTGAGCAGCCGGACATTGACATTGTATATAGTTCAGCACTTCTTAAAGTGCACCCTCTTGGTTTTATACTTGAAACATAGTATCTCAGAACAAAAACCCGTCTGGCGTGGTGGAAGACGAGGTCCAGTATCTGGATCATCTATGCCCTGCAGCCACGCCCAGGGCCTACGTTGAGGGTTTGCGGACGGGTCCCTCATGCTGCTACTGTTGCACCCTGGTGCAGGAACTCTATTGAAAGTTGTTTTATCTGAAAATGCTCTTAAAATATTTTTGTAATGTTACCAGTAATGTTTAAAGAAAATGTGCCTCCCATAAAGGGAAGAAATGTTGTGTGTTTATGATCTTACATGCGGATGCATCTTAAAATTTTTGCATGTCATTTATTCTTCGTTTTTGCTTTGTTCCAGCCCGAGGACGTGCTGTGTTTTACCGGGGGGGAATGTGGCACCCCTGAGGGTTCAGTCGCCACAGAGATACTGCACCTCACTTGAGGTGTGGTGTCTCCCTTCTCTCAGGTAAGATGGGAGTGCTGCACGGAACCCCAAAACACCCGCATCCAACATGACACTGCTCCAGGCCAGCAGGAGGGGCAAGATGCAATGTAGTTTTCTGCTGAGTCCTGGCCTTGGCTGGAGTAGGGGGAACCCAAAGTTAGGGGGAACCAATAGTGGGTGTGGGTGGAGTAAGCGCTGATACAGTAGACATAAAAGGAAGACATCTTAGTTCAGATCAGACTAGTAAGAGGTGGAGTGAGTGGAGTTTAGTGAGGGCTGTTCAGAGGAACAGTCCAGGAGCAGAGGCTCAGTCAGAGCTCTGCTCCACAAGTTAGGGCCCAGGATAGAGGCCTCGGAGGGGAGTGACTCGCCCCCAGGGCCGTGGGGTACTTGGCAGCCTGGCCTTATGGCTGCTTTTGGGGGAGATCACGGTGGCTGGCCCGGTCCGTGACCCAGGGCGGTCAGTGCAAAAAGGGGATATTTATAGGGGATTTGTCGTGACGCCGCCTGTGGTGTCTGGTGAGGATCACCAGCACTGCGACAGTCCTCTGAGGCAGGTGTTAGGGCAGCTTGAGATGGAACGGCTCCCCACAGGTGGAGCAGGCCTCAGGGCAGTGAGAACGATGCAGGTTGCGCTGGGCGTTGTGGTGCAGGGGGAGCGATGACGCAGCAAAAGTAACAGATAGAGACAGGGGCTTTGCTTCATTACCTTTACTGGTGCTGTTGTTAGGTACGGTCCAGTGTACTCCAGGTGAAGGGCGCACTTTTGGACTTCACCCCAGCGAGCGGGTATAGGGCCTCCTGATCCATGTCTGTCTCTGTGTATGTTCCTGGCCAGCCTGCAACTGAGCCTAGACTATGTGTCCTGCTTTTACTTTACCCGTTGCTCAGAGGTAGGACCTCTGGTTGGTAACCACTTTCCCAGGACGTCGGGGCCTTTGTGGTTCCTGGTCCTGTAGGTATCTAGCTTCTTGCTAGGGACTTGTAGTCCTCCTGTGATTTCGGTTATCCCTACTGGGTGTAAAGGGTCCCTGTAGGCTCGGACCCGGTGTCCGGTTTGTATAACGGGGTGAGCTTACTATGCTCCTCTGCCCCCTTAACTCCACTCTCTTTTTCTCCTCGCCGTTGACCACACTCGGGGCCCTCACTACTCGGCGTGCTGCGTCTTCACCGCTCTCTGAGCGTCGGCACGCTCTCTGCTCACCTCTGAGCTGTGTTCCTCTCTGAACACTGGACTGAAACTCAGACTAACTGAGCTGCCTGACTCCACCCTCCCTATATATATCCCTAACGGGCTCCCTCTGCTGGTCTGAGGTGGTAGGGTGGAGGTGTGTGAATGTGTGAGGGCCTCTTGTGGAGAAGTCCATCCATGCACCCTTCTGGGTTCTGTGGCACCTAGGCGCAACAGGGTGCCACATTCCCCCCTAGTAAACCTCAGTACTCCTGGACTGAAGCATTTTTTCCAAAAACAGGTTAACAATAATAATAACAATTACAATAATAACAATATGGTTACAGCAAGTCCCGTAACCTGGTGTCCTTTTCGCCGAAAGTGGATGAGTAGCATGAGGGACCCGTCCGAAAACCCTTAACAAAGGCCCTGGGCGTGGCTGCAGGGCATAGGTGATCCAGGTGATGGACCACGTCTTCCGCCACGCCAAACGGGTTTTTGTTCAGTGGTTACTTACAAGGCACTCCAGGGAGTGCAATTATGAACAGTACATGAACAGTTTTTGGGCTGCTCACAGTCCTCAGCCACAGAGTCTTTTATATATATATATACCCTTACGGGTAACTAAATGCAATGCTAAGTGTCCATGTCACCTAAATTGTCCATTGTAAGCAAAACACATCAATAATTAAATACATGAAAATTACACAAAAACAACATACCAAGGGCAACTATTTATACTATCAGAGTTTCTCTTTTTACTCTCATATCTGACAGGGGTCTGACCTTGCGTGCTACGTGTTGACCTATGTAGTACTGGGATGCGTGTGGTACTGGTGTTTGTACTACCTCCCAATCTGTCAGTTCTAGGTGTGAGGGGACTGCAAGGCTGCCTTAACCTCTCTACGGGACTGGCAAGTGTACCATTGGCTGGGCCTTCTTGCTCTGCTCCAACCGGGGATCCTTCCTGAGCAGGCTCTTCTGGGGCACTTACAGGTTCTACTTGCTGTGGAGGGTCTTCTGGCTGTTGGTAAAAGTGGATCACAGGTATTATCACTGCTCCTCTTAGTTGGGGCCAATCTGCCGGGAAATCTCCTAATTCAGTATGTATCACTGCTTCTTTAGGCTCCTCCGGTACAATGAGAGGCACTTCTTCCTGGGGCTTTAGCAGACCTGGACATAACTTCAGATGGTCTCTAGATACTGTTGCAGTCGTTCTTCCTCCGTCCTTGGTAATTAAACAGGTCTTCCTGTTATCAAATCTTGAATTTAACACAGTGTAGGGTTCCCTCTCCCACTGGTCATCAAGCTTGTGGTTTCTTCTTTTTCTCTAGCACGACTTCTCCAGGTGCTAAGGGTTCTGCTGGCGCACTCTTGTTGTACTGTGCTTCCTTCTTGTATCTTACCCTATTCAGACGGTCTTCGACACAGGCTTGTACTCTCCTGTACTGTTCCTGTCACGTCGTGTCCCAGTCCTCAGTGGACATATCTGCTTCGGGTTCTACTACACCAAGATCCAGGTCCATGGGCAACTTTCCGGGTCTTGCTCGCATGAGATATGCTGGAGTACAATTGGTGGAACTCACAGGTATGTGGTTGTACAGATCTACCAGGTCAGGTAGCTTGTCTGGCCACTGGTTTCTTTCTTCTAGCGGTAAGGTCTTCAACTGGTCGATGATGATGTTATTCATCTTTTCGCATAACCCATTGGTTTGGGGGTGGTACGGTGTAGTCCGGATCTTCTTACACCCATACAGATGGCAGAACTCCTTGAACAATTCGGCTTCAAAGGCAGGGCCTTGATCTGTCAGCACCTGCTCCGAGTATCCATGGGGCCTGCAGAAGTACGCCTGAAATGTCTTCGCCGGAGTTTCTGCCGTCAGATCCTTGACGGGGGCGACCACCAGGAACCGGGAGTAGTGATCCACCATGGTCAGGGCATAGGAATATCCTGACCTGCTGGGTGACAGCTTGACATGATCCAGGGCCACGATCTCCAAGGGTCGAGTTGTCTTGATGGGTTGCAGGGGTGCCTTCTGGCTGCTGTAGTCTTTTCTTCTGAGGCTACAGGGTCCACAATCCCGGCACCATCTCTCTATGGAAATGCGCATTCCAACCCAATAAAACCGACCTTTCAGCAGGGTTTCTAGCTTCTTCCAGCCAAAGTGCCCCGCTTGATCGTGGTAGACCTCCAACACCATCTGGATGTCTGTCCTAGGCACTACGATCTGCCATACCATCTCATGGGTCCTCGGGTTGACGTACCTTCGGCACAGCTTATCTCTATAGATAAACAGCTGGCTTCTCTCATTCCACAGTTGCTTGGCTTGTGGAGACGCGTCCTTCTCCAGGGAGGAACCTTCCTGGGTTATCAGTTCTTTGATACGGCTGACAACCGGGTCGCTGTCCTGGGTCTCCTTCCAGCTGTGGTGAGGCAAAGGATTTAACGTCTTACCGTGATGCCTCCTGGAGGCTCGTTGTTCGTGGACCATTCCATTATGGTGGAAGGCAGGTAGCCCAATCTCCTCCAGGTCATCCACTTCTTCTTCAGTGTCCGACTGGTGAGGCATCCTGGACAGGGCATCGGCGTTGGCATTCTTGCGGCCTGCCCGGTACTTAATGGTGAACTGGTAGTTTGACAGCCGAGCCATCCATCGTTGTTCCATGGCTCCTAACTTGGCTGTTTCTAGAGGACTCAAGGGGTTATTATCAGTGTAGGCAGTGAACTTACTGGAGGCTAGGTAGTGCTTGAACCGCTCGGTGATGGCCCAGACCAGGGCCAGGAACTCCAACTTGAAGCTGCTATAGTTCTCTGGGTTCCTCTCGGTCGGGCGGAGCTTCCTGCTTGCATAGGCGATCACCTTCTCTCGGCCATTCTGCTTCTGACTTAACACAGCTCTTAATCCTTCGTTGCTGGCATCAGTGTACAGCAGGAACGGTTGGCTGTAGTCAGGGTAGGCTAGGATCTCTTTGCCGGTCAGGATCTCCTTCATCACCTCAAAGGATTGAGCTTGCTCCTTACCACACTGGAACGGGGGGGGGTTCCTGCCTCTCCCGGACTGTCCTACCAGGAGATCTTGCAAAGGCGCCGCTTTTTTAGTATAGTCTTTCACAAACCTCCAGTAATACCCGACTAGTCCCAGGAACTGACGTACCTCCTTGAGGCTCTTCGGCTCCGGCCATTTCTGGATGGCAGTGACCTTCTCCGGGTCCGGTGCTACTCCTTCTGGACTGACGATGTGCCCCAGGTACTGTACCTTTCGCTTGAGCAGGTGGCACTTAGAGGGCTTCAGCTTCATCCCATACCGGGACAGTGACTCAAATAACTCTGCCAGGTGCTTCAAATGGTCCCCGTACGTTTTGGAGTACACTATCACGTCATCCAGGTATAGCAGCACAGTCTCGAAGTTGCGGTGTCCCAGGCAGCACTCCATCAACCTCTGGAACGTTCCGGGGGCGTTGCAGAGTCCCATCGGGGTAGTAAAAGCCGTCTTCTCCCGGTCCTCCTCGGCAACAGCTACTTGAAAGTACCCGCTAGTGAGGTCAAGGGTGGAGAAGTAATTTGCAGACTTTAATGCAGCCAGGGATTCATCTATATGGGGCAAAGGGTATGCATCCTTGTGTGTTATGCGATTTACCTGTCTGTAATCTACACACATTTTCATGCTCCCATCCTTTTTCCTGACTAGGACCAGGGGAGCTGCCCAGAGACTACAGCTATCCCTTAATACCCCTGCCTTCTTCACGTCGTGCAACATCTCCTTCGCCTTCTGGTAGTGTGCTGGTGGTATGGGCCTGTAACGTTCTTTGATGGGTGGATGGTCTCTTGTGGGTATATGGTGTTGTACCCCTTTAATCCTCCCAAAGTCAAGTGGGTGTTTACTGAATACCTGCTCGTATTCCTGAACCACCCGGTGTACACCCTGCTTCTGATGGGCAGGAGTGGTGTCTGTCCCAACATGGAGCTGTTGACACCAATCCTCCACCTGGTTCCCGGGTCATTATCCTCCACTTCGTCTGGTGAGGTTAAGGACTCCGCTGTGTGTATGGAGTTGTTATCTACTGTGTACAGTTTGGCAACAGTGGCATAGCGTGGTAATCTAATCTCGTCCTCCCCAAAGTTTAGGAGGCGTACGGGCACCCTCCCATTGAGTACATCCACCACCCCTCTGGCAGTCAAGAGTGTAGGTTTATGCTCCGAGCTAAGGGGCTCTACTACCGCCTAGTAGCACCGTCCTTTGAGACCTATTTCTGCTCTACACCAAATCAGCATCTCACTCATCGGGGGAATCACAATGTGTATCGGGTCTGTCACCCGTACATTACCGATTTCACCACCTGATAGCTTTACCTGTTGCTGGTACATAAGGGCTCGGATCTCTTTCTGGAGCACCCTCCTCTGCCCTGGTCTGGCGGTGTCAGCCATCCGTTGGAGCAAGAACAACACTTCTCCCAAACAGTTACTAACAATATTTGTGCCAAGTACCATATACAAGTCTGTATCATCAGGATTAGTCTCTACTACAATTAGTCCCTGGTCCATCAGTTCCACTCTTCCCACCTTTACTGCCACATCCTTAACCCCGACTAGGTTAAGGGGGAGGCCATAGGAGGCATACACGGAAAGGTTGGAGCTGGCGGGCGAAGTTCGTCTATGGACCAGAAACGTTTGTAGAGGACATCAGGCATGATGGTTAACTGAGATCCTGTGTCCAGCAGGGCAGGTGTCGCGATGCCGTCCAGCACAATGGACAGGAAAGGTCTTCCTCCCACGAACCGGCGGTACCAGTTTGATGGGCCTGGTTGGTCTACTCCTGGGTGTCGGCCCTCGGCCCCAGGGTTTCCTTGTTTAAAGGGCAGGTCCGCGTGGTGTGGCCTGCTTTATGGCAGCGGTAGCAGATGAAGTCTTCTGGAGGGCGCCGTTGGTCGTTGGTCCACCCACAGGGTGGCATTGTCCTCCTCCTTCTTCTCATCCAGGGGACATCCTCAGGGCTGTCGGCTAGCAGGATCCTTCCGGCTCAGGCTTCGTCTGTAGCTGCAGGGTGCTCATGACAGTGGCCAGAGTTTTACCTAGCTGGCGCACTTCAGAGCGTAGGCTATCCAGCTCGCTAGGGGGCACTGTTTGCATCCTTGTTTCGGCCGTTAGTGAAGGAGCGGTGGGTGCTGCAGGCACTGGGGTGGCCCCACCCTGGTAACGCTTGATAGCAGTGTCTGTGGTTTCCAGGGGCTGCAGGCCCTTTATAGCCATGTCCTTAAAGGTGTCAAAGGTGGCATCTGGATGGTCTAAGGCCCACCACCGTACAGTTCTGCTCTCCTCCTGGGACTTCAACCCCCGGACGAACTGTTCCGTCAGCATTTTATTTTCCTCATTGATGCTGGCTGGACTAACCTGTTTCAGGGCCCACAGGGCCTCCTGTAAGCGCCAGGCATAGTCCCGGATACTGTCCTCGGGTTTCTGGACACGCTGGTAAAACCTTATCCGGAGATCTGTCTCAGTACGGTTTTCAAACGCTGTTTGCAATCTTTTAAAGATGATGGACACTGATTCTTGGTCTGCGCCTGGCCAGGTTTCAACTTCTCGCTCAGTGGCACCAGTCAATTGTCCTAACACTACAGCGGCTCTCTGCTTGCCAGTCATAGAATACATATCCAGTATGTCGCAGATTTTCCTCTTGAATCTGGACAGTGTGTCCGGTTTACCATTATACTGGGGGAACCACTTCGTTCCAGGGATATAGGGCAGGGCCATAGGTATCAACAGAGTTAAGACCCCTGCTGGTGGAGCGGCCGATCCAGTCTGTGCTGCGCCAGGCACAGGTTGGGCATCTGGAGCGTTAACCGGCGCTCCGGCGGCTTGCTGGTCGTCGGCCATGATTGCGCCCCCCTAGTGAACCGGAGCCTCCCTTCTTTTACCAGGTAGGCCGCAGCTCCGCGGGCGACGGTCTTCTTCCAGGACCTTGCGTCGCTCGAGTCTGACGTCAGAGCGTCCTCTGGCTCCTTCCAGGACCTGACGCTTCCTGGTACGACGTCAGGGGCGGGGCGGGGCGCGTCCTAGGCTTCGCGCGCTTTCAGCGGTTACGCCCCCCTTCTTCCCGCGCGGCAACAGGAAAAATGGCGGATATGGCGGGAAAACCTCAGGAATGGTGGGAAAACTTCACCACAGTAAGGGTTACAGTCTCTTAAGGTGCACAGTACCCTGTGGCAATGGGCACGTGATCCTGTTCGTGACACCAAGATCTGACTCGCCCCCAGGGCCGTGGGGTACTTGGCAGCCGGGCCTTATGGCTGCTTTTGCGGGAGATCACGGTGGCTGGCCCGGTCCGTGACCCAGGGCGGTCAGTGCAAAAAGGGGATATTTATAGGGGATTTGTCGTGACGCCACCTGTGGTGTCTGGTGAGGATCACCAGCGCTGCGACAGTCCTCTGAGGCAGGTGTTAGGGCAGCTTGAGATGGAACGGCTCCCCACAGGTGGAGCAGGCCTCAGGGCAGTGAGAACGATGCAGGTTGTGCTGGGCGTTGTGGTGCAGGGGGAGCGATGGCGCAGCAAAAGTAACGGACAGAGACAGGGGCTTTGCTTCATTACCTTTACTGGTGCTGTTGTTAGGTACGGTCCAGGGTACTCCAGGTGAAGGGTGCACTTTTGGACTTCACCCCAGTGAGCGGGTATAGGGCCTGCTGATCCGTGTCTGTCTCTATGTATGTTCCTGGCCAGCCTGCAACTGAGTCTAGACTATGTGTCCTGCTTTTACTTCACCCGTTGCTTAGAGGTAGGACCTCTTGTTGATAACCACTTTCCCTGGACGTCGGGGCCTTCGTGGTTCCTGGTCCTGTAGGTGTCTAGCTTCAGGTTTGCCAGGGACTTGTAGTCCTCCCGGTGTCCGGTTTGTATAACGGGGTGAGCTTACTATGCTCCTCTGCCCACTTAACTCCACTCTCTTTTTCTCCTCGCCCTCGACCACACTTGGGGCCATCACTACTCGGCAATTGGCGTGTTGCGTCTTCACCGCTCTTCACCTCTGAGCTGTGTTCCTCTCTGAACACTGGACTGAAACTCAGACTAACTGAGCTGCCTGGCTCCACCCTCCCTATATATATCCCTAACGGGCTCCCTCTGCTGGTCTGAGGTGGTAGGGTGGAGGTGTGTGAATGTGTGAGGGCCTCTTGTGGAGAAGTCCATCCATGCACCCTTCTGGGTTCTTTGGCACCAATGCGCAGCAGGGCGCCACAGGAGCAGGGAGTAGGCTCCGTTCTACAAGAGGATCCCAGGGGGTACGGCGCATGCAGGACGGCACCCGTACGCCCCGCTCCTGCCAGGTGTCAGGAGGGATCGGTTTCTTCATTCTAATCTCCAGGGGGTCAGGTTGGTCCCGGATCCGATGTACAGGAAGGACTTCAGCATACCCGAGCGGGATTGAGAGTGGTCAGCGTAGGGCAGCAGTGAGAAGGACCAAGTGTGAAGGCGGTCAAAGTAGGAACACGAGAAAGTGGGGTTCCGCCTGGCATTCCTAAGCTGCTTGAAGAAGGGCTGAACCCCTGCCCGGCGAACGCAGCGCGCCGAGGGAGGCCTTCACCTGTAAAGTGCACTTGTGAATTGCCTAAGAAGTAAAACCTTGGACGACTGCATCGAACAGCCTCTGTCTGTTTCTTCACCGGCGCCATTAATCCTCACCGTACTACAACGCCCAGTGCACCATTCATCTATACTACACTGCCCTGAGGCCCGCTCCGCCTGTGGGGAGCCGTACCATCTTTAGCTGCCCTGACATCTGCCTCAGAGGACTGTTGCAGCGCTGGTGATCCTCACCAGACACCACAGGTGGCGTCACGAACTCTTTGAACATTAGCTAATAATCGGTATCCCCTTTTTGTGCACTGACCGCCCTGGGCCAGCCACCGTGATAACCCCAGTGATCTGCCACCGGCCCCTGGGGGAGAGTCACTGGGAAGTGTGTATGTGACACCTCCTGCTTTGATATCCCAACTGTCTTGCAAGTTCGGAATGTTTTTTTTTATTTTCTGGAGCCTCCTGGAAAATGGGATTGCTTATGCTGTCATCTCAGTCATTCTTTAGGGTTCTGAACCGTGACTTTAGTAATCATGATACTCTACATAGTTGTAAGTAAGGAATGAAAAAAAGTTTTTCACAGTAATGTACACAAAAGGGCCTTATTACATTGTTGCCTTGGTAAGCCTTCTATGGTGTGAAATTAGCCAAGGCTTCAGTAAGTATTGCCTCTTTAGAATATGTCTGTCACGAACCGGACACCGAGGTACAATATCTGGGTATCTGGGTTGATATAGGGGGAGGAAGGCCCTAACGGTAGGTACCGAGAGATGGTACACCTCCTGCCACTAACCTGTGTCTGTCCCTAATCTTCCCTAACACCCTATGCGGGTCGTTTCCCCCGCCGTCATCACATGCCTAGTCCCTGACTGTCTCCTCAACAAACCCTGGGTAGTGTACTGGCCAACAAGGATGCTAGCCTTGTCACTACAGACAAAGAACACAGGGTAAGATAGCAAACAAGGGACTGGCAGCAAGAAAAAAACAACTTACCTTGGAATCTGCAGCAAAGCTCTGAATCTGCAGCAAAGCTCTGAATCTGCAGCAAAGCTCAAACAACGGAACCAGGGTACAGAACTCCTACAGCGGTTCCACCAAAGTCACAGGAGGACTCCACACCTCTAGATGGTCTGCATAGAATGAACTATATAACTGACGACCAATACATAAGTGGTGAGCTGAATTGACAATTTTTCTATCTTTAGAATTTACCTTGTGTAAGCAATATTCTGGTATAATAAAGAAGTAACTGCAGCCCAAATCGATATGTGATATTGCACAAAATGAGGTTTAAAGCAGATCTGTCACCAGAGTTACCTACATAAACTGCATATACTGTAAAAATGATCTATTTAGACCTAATGATGAGGGAGTATTTATTTATTTATTTTTTTGTCAGAATGGCTGATATTAATATGAGCTATTTATGAGTCCAGCTAGAGAATGAAGGAGCTTTTGAGTTCAAGCATATTTACTCTCTAAACACCAACACTAATTGACAGCAGCAGCTTGTACTCTGCAGTGTGAGGTCTGCACAGCAGAAGGGACATTGAGGCTAATCAGGCTAGGTGGGCTGAGATTGAGTTTAAATATTCACTAAGAATTATATTGTCATTCTAACGTGTTTTCTAAAGACGTATGTTAGACAATGAGGGTACAGACTCAACAGGGAGGAGGGACAATGAGGGTACAGACTCAACAGGGAGGAGGGACACTGAGGAGCAGTAAACCAGGCTAGAGGGATAAGAGATTGAGTTTAGGTTTTCGAAAATTACTGTACAGTTAAAAAAGGAGGAGGTCGACATGCTGCAAACTGAAGTCAAGATGTCCCCGCTCTTTGTGACTTGATTGATGTCCCTGAGGAGAAGGTTTGTGATGAGTGAAGTCAATCAGGCCATATTCGAGAGGGATAAGTTGTGAACAACTTTGACTTTATTCAGCAGCATCTCCATCTTTTTGAATGGCTACAACTTATTAGCATATGTCAAAAGCATTGAACTTAATTTTTTGCAAAATTACATTTAACATTGGGCTACTGGGGACATGTGTGGAGACACATTTGGGGCAAAAAAAGACCTCTTAGGTTTTCTTTAAAATAGAGCTGGAATAGGATGAATTTCTCTTTACTCAGGCGGCACTCGTTTTGGCCTTTGATCCTGAACGCATGACAGAAATTAAATAAAGCTGTCCACCAGTGTCACTTATACCTCAGGGGGTACACGTCGTGTCTCTAGAATTGCTTGTAATGTTCTAATGCTGTACTTTTATGTTGACTTTTATGGGTGCAATATGGTGTATTGTCATAGCCTTGGAGGTAATGTAATAGAACTTTGAGAAACCCTGTCACACTAGTTTTGTAAAAGCTGTCCTAGACTTGGCACTATCCACACCATCTAGCAGATTCCAGAGGAAATCTCGTTCTTCACCCTTAAACCCATATTCTGGATCCCTAAGGTTGCTTCCACAAAAAGGTTGCTGGCTGGAGAAGCGAGCCTGATGCAAGGATGCTCAAACAAACCCAGGTGAGTATCAGCAGGGACAAAACAATGTATGGAACAATAGACAAACTAAATAAGAGGGGAAGTCAGAGTCAGTTACCAGAAGGTCAGTCAAGAGAGGAGTGAGATAATCCGTGGTCAGAATCAGGAAGGAAAAAAGAATAAGAGAAAGTCAGTGGACTATATCTGGAATCACAAAACAAACCAAGCCCCAGTGTCCAGGGAGCTTTTGATGCGCCCCCTGGGCCATGGGGTACTCAGCAGCCGGGCCTATGGATGCCGATGGGGGATATCACGGTGGCTGGCCCGGTCCGTGGCCCAGGGCGGTCACCAAAAAGGGGGGTTATTTACAGGGGATTTGTGAAGTGTTCGTGACGCCACCTGTGGAATGCGGCTAAAGGGAGCCGCCGCTGCGGAGCAGTCCTCTGAGGCAGATGTTAGGGCAGCTTATGATGGAACGGCTCCCCACAGGTGGAGCGGGCCTCAGGACAGCGTGGGGGAAATGGATGGTGGTGCAGGGGAGAGATGGCCAGGACGGTTCAGGAAGAAATGACAGACACTCACACGGGGGTGCGCTTCGGTACCTTTACTGGTGTAGGTGCAGGTATGGTCCAGGGTACTCAGTAGGCAGGGTGCACATCTGGACTCTCCCCAGTGAGCGGGTATAGGGCCTCCTGATCCGTTGCTGCCACTTGCCAAGCTTCTGACCTGCCTGGAGCTAGGCCTGGCTTAATTACTGTCTCTCTCTCTTGCACCTGCTGACCTGGTGGTAGGGCCTTCTCTTGGAGATCACTCTCCCTGGATGCTGGGGCCTCCGTGACTCCTAGCCCTGGTACTGTAGTCAGCGTTGGTCGACCTGGGACTTGTAGTCCTCCAGGTGTCCGGTGATCCCTACTGGGTATGAAGGGACCCGGTAGGCGTGGACCCGGTGTCCGGTGTATATTTCGGGGTGAGCCTGGTACGCTCCTCTGCCCCCTGTTCTCATGATTGGTGGGGTCCCAGCGATCGGATTCCCAGTGGTCCTACATTTATCACTTATTAATATATGTTGCTTATAGGATAACCCCTTCTGCATTGCGCGTTACCTGGTGATTAACTTCCTCTTCAGGTCCTGATTGTTCATTGCAATAGTAGTTGTCTCAGACTCTGTTCCAGACCATTCTTCTGCTCCACATCTATGAGGATTAAAGACTGCAAAAACACCCCAATTTAGCCAGTTTGTGGATTAGAGAGTTCTCTCTGGTCTGAGACGTAACAGCAGTGCTCTTCAAATAATTCTTCGAGGTTCTGCTCTTTGTAACATCCCTGGCAGCGTGCTGGCATGGCTTACCACTTCCCACCATGAAAGACCGCCATCTTACCTATCAATCCAGGCTGCACACTTTGCTCCAGTACCTGCTGTGTCTCTTGTCTGATTGCTTAGGGCGGCGGCGCGGCTACTGCCTGATTCTTATAGTGACTGTGTGTGCACTCCTAATGCCTCCCCAGCCTATTGCTGTGAGTCACTGGATACTTAAACCCCCTCCACCCAGTAGGGGGTGCCTGAGCAACACTTTTCTTCAGTGTGTTCCTTGCAACTGAGTTGCCAGGTCCTGTCCTGTATCTTGTCTGTTCCGCCCCTGAGGGCTGTATACCCAGGCCTGTTACCTGTATCTGTGACTTCTAGTCTGTCTCCTCCACCCTGGGGGCTGAGTTCCCAGGCTCGTTCCTGTATCTTTTCCCTGGTTCAGTTCCTGTCTGAACTGTGTCCTAGCCCGTTACCTGTTTGTCTCTATGTCCAAACCTTCCCTTTTCCTGCAGTGTCTGAACCTGCACCTAGCTCCAACTCGTTGTCTCTGAACTTCTGTTTGTGAGTTTTGTGTACACTCGCTACTTCATTGTAAGTACCTGGTTCTGCTTGTTCACTGCACCTGCAGTTTTGCTCTGCTTTGCTTGTTCACCACACCTGCGGTATCGCTCTGCTCTACTTGTTCACTGCACCTGCGGTTTCACTCTGCTCTGCTTGTTCACCGCACCAACAGTTTCGCTCCGCTCTGCTTGTTCACCTCACCGGCGGTTTTGCTCTGCTCTGCTTGTTCACCGCACCGGCGTTTCGCTCTGCTCTGCTTGTTCACTGCACCTGCGGGTTTTGCTCTGCTCCGCTTGTTCACCGCACCTGCGGGTTTTGCTCTGCTCTGCTTGTCTACCGCACCTGCGGGTTTTGCTCTGCTCTGCTTGTCTACCGCACCTGCGGGTTTTGCTCTGCTCCGCTTGTCTACTGCACCAGCGGGTTTTGCTCTGCTCTGCTTGTCTACCGCACCTGCGGATTTGGCTCTGCTCTGCTTGTCTACCGCACCTGCGGGTTTTGCTCTGCTCTGCTTGTCTACCGCACCTGCGGCTCCTTTCTTGTATCACAGTCTGTACTAGTCCCTATTCTGCCTGTGTTCCTACCTGCCAGTACCCGTCTGTCTGCATGCCAGCCGTGCCTGCCAGTGCCCACCTGTCTGCATGCCAGCCGTGCCTGCCAGTGCCCACCTGTCTGCATACCAGTCGTGCCTGCCAGACTCATCAGGTTGAAGAGATCAAGCTAATAGTGCACAGAAATAGGGTAGTAAGTAGTGTCTAATAAGAAGAAAAAAACGAAAGCTGTAGTAGTGCTCATCTGGAGGTGTTGTATATGGACACAACACCTATTGAAGAATGGATAACTGCTGCTGCCCCTTGACCGGAGGAAATATTTCTTCCAGATGTGTATCATCCAGAGTGGAGAGTGTCATATTAGGCAGGTTGCGCTGCTGGAGTGGAGAACCTTTGCGTTCCAAATAGCTTTTTTTTTATAAATTCCAACGCGTTTCGGTGCCTTTCTCAATGTATACAATAAAATGTTACATAAACTTTAGAAAGTCGTCGGTCCGGCACCAAAATGCGTTGGTAAAAATTAAAGAAACCTTATATGGAAAGCCAAGGCTCCTTACTCCCACAGTTCAGCCTAACGTGAGACTCTCCACTCTGGCTAATAAACATAAAACTCTGATACATACCACTGCATCGTATACACTGGCATATGTCATGCATAGGCCCCCATGTTAAAAAAAACTGTCTAATACACAGTATTTTTGGCAGTGCACCAGTTTATAGGAAAGCATAGCAGACTACACTTTAATTTACCATTAAATTAAAAGTTATACCTACATTTACCTGCCCATTAGTTGCCAAAAGAACATTGTTTTGGCATTTGTTATCTCTATAGGACCTAATGAATAGGTTTGGTATGCATAAAATATATAAAATATTTTAATTTACAGGTTCTTTTATATCTACATTTTTTGCACACCTTATAGGTCTCGCAATATCTTCTGACTTTGGCCACAAACAGTTTTTTTGGCCACAAGCATCTAACGAAGTCAAGGTTTTAAAATACTAATCCTAAGAATTTAATCTTATAGACAAGTCATCTGTAATTTATAGTTATCTCATCTGTCTGTTAAATTGAATTTTGTTTTTTATTAAAAAAAAAAAGGAATAATAATTAAGAACGACAAAAGACAGCTCAGCCTAAAATAATTGACTAGAAAAAAAAGCAATGCAAGGGTATTGGGTGCCACAAAAAGAAAGCTGTCCACTTTCGAAACGCGTCGCTTAGACTCATTTAAACAACTTTGATTGGGATCAAAAATTTGCACTACCATTCTTCCCGTTTGTGGATGGCGCCCAACACCCTCATCTTCATTTTTTTTCATCTTCTGCCCATTGGCACCAACAGGACATTTGGACCAAGGAATACATCGAGTAGCTCCAACCGTGAACGATCTCCTCTTACACCCTTTTACTAGAGTTGTGCTTACACAATAGCACAACTAGTACAGGTGAAGATATGACCACTACAGTCCTGAGACATACTACCTTATAGGAGCGCCATTGTTGTTTTTTTCTTTTCTAGAAAGTTAAAATCATTATGGTGTAGAAGGGACAGGGTCCTTAAAAATATCAAGTTACATATTTTTGAAAGAGAACATAGAACTCAAGGTTTTAAAAAACTAAACCTAAGGTACAAAGGAAAAAAAATGTTAAGTCTTAAATATATATGTAACTGTTCATGGTACCTTCAGTAAAAATGGAATAATTCCAAAGCTAGCTGTAATAATAGACTCGAAATTGTGGTGGGCTTTAGGAAAAACTGAATCATTTTGTGCAAGTTTTACTCTTAAAACACTCTACCCTCTTTAAACTAACCACATGCTTTTGTTTTGAAAAAAAAATTGATGTACCCAAAGCATTGGAAGATTTAAGCAAGAAAAATTTGCCTCTTCCAATCATTATTCCTGAAAAATACCAAAAATAATAATTATTCATTGAACACATCATAAACCCAGACGACAAGAAATTTATCTGGAGAGTCAGTGTCATGGCTTCATCTGTATTCTTCGGGGTTAGACAATTATTTTTGTAAAGATTTCTAAAGGGAAAAAATACAAAAACATTTTTTTTATAATTGAGGCCAGTGTTCCGAAATGTAATATTTTATCCAATGCAAAATCAATCTAAATACAAATCTAAGAAAATATTTTATAGATATAATGATTTATATAGTAATGATTGTAAAACTAAAAAAAAAAAAGTAATAAACTTATTCATTCTTAAAAATGTGGAAAATATTTTTTTTTTTGCAAAATTTAAGCGAATATCCTTAGATTATGGTATTTATCTCAGGTTCATATACCAATTAAGAACACAAAGGGGGAGAAGGAAAGACCCTTTATTGTCACAAACCACGGTTATACAGAGAGTTGGTTGATATATAGAAAGAGATAAGGGAATAACATTCATTTAACATTAGCCAAATTTTTACCAAAATTGTAGAAAAATTTTTTGAAAAAAAAAAGTATGATTATTTTGAAAAAAAAAAAAGATTATCCTCAGCTTTCATCTATTAAAAAAGTAAAGTTTGAAAGAAAAGATTGAGATCCTGTAAATCGCAATATTCCTAATAACTGAGATAAACAGTCATGTACTTGGTTATAAATCCACCTCGGTACAAAGGTGGCAGAGAGCCAAATATATTTCCAGCAATGTTTAAAAAAGGAAAGTTTGGGATCAAAAATGATTTTTTTTTTTTTTTTTTATAATAAACCTATGGAATATGTTTCTCTATACATTGATAAGTAGGTATGTTTAATCCAAAGAACACTCACTTTTCAGAAAAGAGGCAATTTTCAGATCTCGGCAAGAATGTTTTTTTTCCTAAGAAAATGTTTTTCCTATAAGCACAACATATTATGTCACTGTTCAATAAGGGAATAATAGACGGCATTCCAGGGCTCTGGTGTCCGCCAGCAAGGCAATGCATTCACACTGAACTGAAAAAAAAGGAGAAACTTGGAAGTAGAGAAAGAGAAAGAAAGGACCGTGTCGGAGAGAAGAGCGGTACAGAGCTGCGGTACAGAGCTGAGCCTGCTGCTCCAATAAGTAAAACTGTGCACCAGTAAAAGTTCCATCAGATTGGGTTACAGCATAGACTTATTACACTTAGTTCTTCTGTAACAAGCGCATAGAGAAAAAAACATTTGGGAAACGTTCCACTAAGAGAACTGGTCTGAACTTTATTTTTTTGAAATATTGGCCGAGTTCATCGGTAGTGCTTTACGAGAACAAACTCTGCACAACTGGGACACATTGGACACCCAGATATGTCAACCTGCCAACTTATTCAGTGTCAGGCTGGCTCTTTTGATTTCTATGAGACCAGCTGAGAAGGCAAAGTGCATCCGAGAGAGAAACAGACGAGATCACAACCAAAAAATTTGGGGACGCGGCATCTAGAATTTATTGTAAGTATAAAACCAGATTTAAAATGCGAAATGAGGCTTTTGCTAAAATATCTGGTAACTTTGTCTATGAAAAGGGAATATTGATCCAGAAAATAAAAGTACAGAACTGGGAATATAATATAATTATGGACCCAGATATATCAGAACCGTAGTTGATCATAAATATTGATCCAGATATATTTAATATAATATAGATACAGGCCCAGATATACATCAGAACCGGAATATGATATGAATACAGAACCCAGAAACAAAAAAAAGCTTATAATACAAGCAGAAAGAGACCTTAATATAAATATAGATCTAAATATATCGAAACCAGACTATAATATAAATATGGACCCAGATATCTTAGAACTAGGATGTAATATAATTTTATGGTCTTGTGTATTAAAATGTTACCAAAATGTATTTTGGATATGTGGGTACATATACTAGGTCAGAAATATGTTAAAAATATGTACTCTAAATAACCATCCATGTAGGTCAGAACCAGAATACAATAGAAATATTGACCCAAATTATCAGAAATGTAATATAATATATAGATACAGATTCAGACATGTTGAACCTAGGGGAGTAATATACATATGTAACCAAATCAATCAGAATGAATATATATAAATATATATATATATATATATATATATATATATATATATAATGTATTTACACACAGTTATTCTGATGTATTTTGATGTACTTGGCTTCATATGTATATCATTCTCATATATATATATATATATATATATATATATATATATATATATATATATATATATATATAGTTATTTTGATGGATTTGGGTACATATGTATACTACTCCCCTAGGTTCAACATGTCTGATTCTGTATCTATATATTATATTACAGTTCTGATAATCTGGGTCAGTATGTGTATATATATATATATATATATATATATATATATATATATATACGCACACACACACATGAGTATATCAGAACCAGGATATAATATAATTTTGGACTAAGATATGTCCAAACTACATTATTTCATAACTATAGATCAGAATAGGACCCAGAATCTAATACTTGTAATATTATATAATATTCATACAGATTTACAGATATCAGAACCAGCATATGGACCCAGATGCATCAGAACCACAACATATCATAGGTACTAAATATACTTGAATTGGTAGATAATATAAATGATGGCCCAAATCTATATCAGAACCAGAATACAATAGTATATCCAGATCTAGGTTTATCAGAACCAAAATATAATATAAACCTACATATATCAGACATATCAGAACCAGAATATAAGATGGAGATATATCAGAATCAACATATAATAGGAATGTGGATATATCCGAACCCGAATATAATATAGATCGAGATATATCAGAACCAGAATATAATATAGATCTAGATGTATCAAAACCTGAATGTAATATAGATTTAGATTTATCAGAACCAAAATATAATACAGATCTAGATACAGTATATCAGAACCATAAGAAAACAAAGATCTAGATGTATTAGAATCACAATATATTAGAGATCTAGATATATCTATAATATAGATTTAGGTATGTATCAAAACCAGAACACAATATAGACCTTGATATATCAGAACCCAAATATATTTAGATGTATCAGAACCAGAATATAACATAAATCTATATATCTCAGAACCAGAATGACATAGATTTAGATATATCAAAACCAAAATATAATATGGATCTAGATATATCAGAACCCGAATATAATATGGATCTAGATATGTCAGAATCCAAATATAACACAGATTTAGATGTATCAGAACCAGGATATAACATAGATATATCAGAATATAATATAGATCTAGGTATATCAGAACCATATATATATATACAGGTATATAAAGCATGGAATATATTATAAATAGAGGTCCAGATTTATCAATCTTATACTGTAATATAAATTCCTGTCCAGATATAACAGAATAAGCCACATACAAAGACCCAAATATTTCATTAGCAGGATGTATTATGAATGTCGAGCCGGATACATCCTAAACCAATTAAATAATGAAATCCAGATACAGATATATTAGTACTGATGAATGTTATATTGTGTACAGCAAGTACATACCGACCCGGATATTTCAGTACCAGCATATATGCAAATATAGACCCAGATATGTTGCTATCGGAATATATTATAAATGCACACCCTGATAAATTGGAATTGGATTACAATATAATTCACACCCAGGTGTTTTGGAATATATTATACATTTCCAGGAAGGAATATGTTCTAAGATAAGCAGATATCAAATATGGAATGTGTTACCTATTTGCGGAAAATAAAGCGCAGGAAAGACGGAAGATGGAGGGGGCTACATCTGTAGATGTGGGAAGGATGGTAATAATATATCTATAGATAGATATATAATAGATAGCTAGAGAAATATAGATAGATAGATAGATAGATAGATAGATAGATAGATAGATAGATAGATAGATAATAGATAGCTAGAGAAATGAGAGATAGATAGATGATGGATAGATAATAGATAGATGATGGATAGATAATAGATAGATATGAGATAGATAGATAGATAGATAGATAGATAGATAGATAGATAGATAGATAGATAGATGATGGATAGATAATAGATAGATATGAGATAGATAGATAGATAGATAGATGATGGATAGATAATAGATAGATATGAGATAGATAGATAGATAGATAGATAGATAGATAGATAGATAGATAGATAGACTTGCATATATCTATTTTTATATTTCTATATGTATTTATATTATCTACATGTGTAGATGTGAGACTCACAGATGTTAGTATGCAATATATATTGGAGGGACGCTGTATAATGTAGCATCCATTTCTACTCTACATCTCATTTTTCCGCTCAAGGTGCAAAAAAGGCACAGTCTTCATTTTGTAAATGTGTGAAATAGCAAAATGGCAGCCAGGCTATTACTTTGCTATATAGCAAAAGCCAAATCTCTGTTTAGTAAATTGCATTTATCCATACAATAAAATAGATCCTCTACTGCCTCCTGGTGGTGGACCAATGGGCTTGCTAGTGCTGGAAACGCCATTTCTCCTAAGGCCTAAGCTGCAGAGGCCATTTCTATTACAGCAAACAGGCTGCCAAGACTGCCCTGATGAATTTCGGCCTTTAGGAGTGAATATTTTCTACACTAGTCTGCTTCTCCTTCCCCGCTGGCAGAACGGCGCCAATACAGCTTTGAGTCACATCTGAGATGGACTGGTTGCTATGGATACACTGCCTAACTACTACAGTCTCCCTAAAGGTTTTTGTCAGGCCGCAAATTGCTATCATCAATCTCTGAAATTACTCAAGTCTTATTTTGTAAATTTTTGTTTTCTTTCTTGATCTTTTCGGGGATCACCATCATTCATTGTCTCTCCATTTCCTTAAACTCACCTTAGAAGTACCTTTACAGTTGGCATTTAGGCCCCTCAGTGCCTTTACAGATGGAATTTAGGCCCCTCAGTGCCTTTATATTTGGCATTTAGGCCCCTCAGTACCTTTACAATTGGCATTTAGGCACCTCCGTACCATTACAATTGGCATTAATGCCCCTCAGTTGCTAGGCACAATAATAGCTGCCATGTCTGCTACTATGGTAATTATATATCAATAATCCACACTTTAGCCCCTGTTCACACAAGTTTCTAATCTTAAAGCCAGTTTCACACATCCATGAAATGCGAACTATGCCCTAATTGAGATACTAAACCCAATCTCCTGACCTGAGCAAGCTTCCATCATAGACATATAAGGCACTCATCTCCGGTCAGGAGACTTGATGGGCAGTAGCCTACCTTGAAGCAAGCAAAATTTCCAACATGGCCTTCAAGTATCACAGGTCTTTATTACTATTGGTCTTCAAATGTGGGCCAAAGGGAACTTTTGGGCTCCACCAAGCTACCAGGCCTGTGTGCAGCTACTGCAATCCCTGCACCAACTATAGTTATGTCCTCGTCACGGGATATTCTGATCCGAGCATGGACAGTGTGTTACCATGCTTTCAGAACTGTCTGTTTTTGAGTCACCCCAACGAATTCTGAAGCGTTCCATTATTTTACAATGGGGCCCATCATGTATAATTTGAGCTCCTGATATAGTTAAAGATATTTTTCCATTGAAAAAAACTGAGCAAAATACAAGGTGTGAACAGACCCTTATTGTATATCTTATTTTAGTAAAGGATGAATTTAAGTGAAAAACCATCATAGTCTAGAGATAATTTTTGATCACGTTTGCTTTTTTCTTGGCCAATTATTTTTTTAGCCAACGAATGTTTCACCACGTGCTTCCTCAGGGATTATTTGTTAGCAAAAAGATGGAAGAGATGCCTATGGGCCTCTTCAGGATCCAGGCCAGAATTGAGCTGCTACCTTTACATTCCCTAAAGCTATAACTTTGATATAATGACTGGTTAATCGTCTAGTTGATTTCTATCTCTATAACCGACATAGAGCTCAAATGTGTTGTTCACTGGAACAACCATTGGGAATTGTGTGACTGACGTGCCCCCTGGGCCGTGTGTGTGTGGGGATACCCGGAACTGGACCTCTTGTGGATGCTGGGGGTGGTAGTCTCCGTGGTGGCGATCCGGTCCGTGCCCAGGGCGGTCAAACCAAATGGCAGTCTATATGCTGAATGTCCGACTACGCCACCCGTGGATTGCGGTCAGAGTGAACCGCCGCTGCAGGGCAGACCGCTGAGGCTGGTGTTGTGGGTGCAGCAGAGGATAGTATAACTCCCCACGGGAGGAGTATAGCCTCAGGGCAGTAACTAGGGATGTTGGTGGTGATGGTGCGCGGGAGCAGCAGTAACCACACAGAGTCTGTCATGTAACTCAGGGTCTTTACTGTTGGTGGTATTAAGGGACCCGTCAGGAATACAGGTTAACAATGGAGGCCTGGTCAGTCTGAGAGCAACTGGGAAATCCCACTGGTCAGGGGGAGATTGTAGGCCTACCGTGCTGACTTCACTCTTTCTTGGCTATCCTGCCGTAGTGTAGTGGTAGCCCACATCTCTGAGTGTACCGTGTTGTTCTCACCCGTATGACTGGCGACTCGGGCCTTCCGTACTTCTCACCCCTCCTGGGCAGTAGTGGTCCCTCTCGTGTGGCTGTGCCTCCGGGCTTCCTTGGGCCAGAGGACTTGAAGTCCCCTGCGTGGTGGTTTTCTGCTGCTGGGCTTATAACTCTCACAGCCTCGGACTCCAGTGTCCGGCTCTGTAAGTCTCTAGCCAGGATGAGCTCTGCTAGCTCCCCTCCTGGCCTCGTGTTCCTCCTCTGCCTGCAGGGACTCCTCAGCCTGCTGCTGACCTGTCCCTATCTGCAACTTGTCTGGAACTTCTCCCTAACTGGTCTGTCTAACCCCGCCCCAGATCCAGTTTATAAAGGGCAGATTTCTCCCCTCCCTGGACTGAGGCAGGAGGTGCTGCATGCTAATTGTCCCCAACCAGGGAACCTCCCACCTGCTCTCAGACATGACATTGCTGCCACTGTGGCGACCAGACCTGGGGTACCACATTCCCCCCTAGTGAAATTTAGTACTCCGGACTAAACACATTTTGCAAAAACACAACAGGTAATAACAATACAGTAACATATATACAAGAAGTTTAGTTTTTGGTTTTTTTTAGGTCACAGCGCTCCCGTAACCAGGTGTCCTTGTCACCCATGATGCACTTTGAGGGACCCGTCCCAAACCCTCCACGTAGGCCCTGGGGTGGCTACAGGGCTTTGATGATCCGGAGTTGGACCACGTCTTTAGCCACCTCCACGGGTTTTGTGTTCTGTGGTCGTCTTCAAAAGAGGGCACCTTACCAGGTACAACTATGTACAAGGTACAGTTCTGGTTATTCATTGTCCATAACCTGTTAGTCCATTGAACCCTGTCCGGTAACTAGAAAAACACAATTAGTATGCAAGCAACAAACATTTTAGCATTTGCAATTTACAGGTAGTTATATCACATTTTTAAATTTTCCAGCGAGCTGGTATTTGACCTTTAGTGCTCCTGTTGGACCTACGTAACCCACTGTCTGGTGGTACTCTACTCTGGTCCCCTGTTTCCACCCCCTGTGTACTGGGTGTGCTCGTGTCTACACTAGAGGTGTTTGCAGATGTTACGGGTAGGTTGGGCAGCTTTCTGCGTACTCTTTGGCTCACCACGGGAATGGCAGGTTCACTACTAGCAGAGGGTTGATTCTCCTGAGCTGCTGGTATGTACTCTTCTGCCTCCGGGGCCACTTGCTCTTCCAACACTACTTGCTCTTCTGCAGGCCCTTGAGAGGCTGGCTGGAGAAAGGTAAGGACGGGTACTACTATAGCGTTGTTGATTTGTGTCCAGGACCGGGGAAATTCTCCGAGCACTGTACTGACCATTTCTTCCCTTTCCTCTGCGGGTTGAGGGCTATCTTGGTCTTCATCAGCGCTTTGCAGCTGCTCGGGACACTTTTTCAGATGGTCTCTGGAGACAGTGGCTGTGGTCTCTCCTCCATCCTTACTGATAACACATACCTTTGGGTTTTCATGGCTTGAGGGCAGTACGGTGTACGGGTCTTTCTCCCACTGGTCATCCAACTTGTGGAGCCGTCTCTTCCTCTTCAAGACCTGCTCTCCAGGTGCCAGGGGAGCAGCAGGAGCATGCTGATTGTAATTCCTTTCTTGCCTCTCCCTTGCTTGAGACAGACTTCGCTCCACACTCTCCTGTACTTTCCGGTACTGCTGCTGTCGTTCTGTGTCCCAGTCTGCTTCTGGTGAGGTGTCCTCGGGTGTCAGGACTCCCATCTCCACGTCAATTGGCAGCTTACCAGGTCTTGCTCTCATTAGGTAAACTGGGGTGCAGTTGGTAGAATTCACTGGGATATGGTTAAACAAGTTCACCAGATCTGGCAGTTTCTCAGGCCACAGGCTGCATTCCTCCAGGGGCAACGTCTTGAGCAGGTCTATCACTACCTGGTTCATTTTCTCACACATCCCGTTGGTTTGGGGGTGGTAAGGCGTTGTCCTTATCTTCCTGCAGCCATACAGGTTGCAGAATTCCTGGAAGACTTCAGCCTCGAACGCTGGACCTTGATCAGTCAACACTTGCTCTGGATACCCGTGTGGATGGCAGAAATGCTGCTGAAAGGCTCTGGCGGCCGTCTGAGCTGTTAAGTCTTTGACAGGAACCACCACTAGGAGCCGGGAGTAGTGATCTACGATTGTGAGGGCGTAGACGTATCCCGATCTGCTTGGAGCCAGCTTTACGTGGTCCAGGGCCACCAGCTCAAGGGGCTGCTTTGTGATGATGGGCCGCAGGGGAGTCTTCTGGCTGGCGCGGTCCTTCCTCCTTAGGTTGCACGGGCCACAGTCTCTGCACCATCTCTCTATAGCCCCTCTCATGCCTACCCAGAAGAACCGCTCACGCAACAGGTACTCCAGCTTCTTCCATCCAAAGTGCCCTGCTCCGTCATGGTATGCTTCTAGGACCATAGCCGCATCTCGCCTTGGGACCACTACCTGCCAGGTCAGCTCATGTGTTCGAGAGTTGACGGTTCTGCGGCACAGCCTCCCCTCGTAGAGAAACAGCTTGCTCCTCTCCTTCCACAGCTGTTTGGCCTCTTCTGGAGCATCCGGATCAAGGTGGGCATCAGCCTGGGTCAGCATCTCTTTTACCAGCCGGACTGCGGGGTCACTATCCTGTGTCTCTGCCCAGCCGTGGTGGGGTAAGGGATTGAACGTAGCGGTAGCAGAGCACCTCTCCTTTACGCAGTGGGAACACTGGGCGATCCCATGACGATCCTCTCCCCCATCCTGCAAGTGAGGCATTCTGGACAATGCATCTGCGTTGGCATTTGCGCGCCCTGTCCGGTATTTGATAGTAAATTCATAATTGGACAGCCGGGCCATCCATCTCTGCTCTAGGGCACCAAGTCTTGCAGTGTCCAGGTGTGTCAACGGGTTGTTGTCCGTGTACACAGTGAACTTAGAAGAAGCCAGGTAATGCTTGAAGCGTTCGGTGACTGCCCACACCACTGCCAGGAACTCTAGCTTGAAGGAGCTATAATTCTCATGGTTTCTCTCTGTGGGTCTCAGCTTTCTGCTAGCATAAGCAATTACCCGTTCTCTGCCCTGCTGGATCTGGGACAGTACGGCTCCTAGCCCCACGTTACTGGCGTCGGTGTGGAGGATAAAAGGCTGGCCGTAATCTGGGTAGGCCAGGATCTCATCCTCCGTGAGGGCCATCTTCAGCTGGCGGAAAGACTCCTCCTCCAGCTTGTCCCACTTAAAGGGCGGCTTCTGACTTTTAATCTTTGACTGACCTAACAGGAGGTCCTGCATAGGGTCTGCCATTTTGGTGAACCCGGAGATGAATCTTCGGTAGTAGCCTACCAACCCGAGGAATTGCCGCACTTCCTTTATGCTGGAGGGTCTTGGCCAGTCCTTAATCACCGTGATCTTGTCAGGGTCTGGAGCTACTCCGTCAGCACTCACCACGTGTCCCAGGTACTGTACTTTTGGCTTCAGTAGATGACACTTGGAGGCTTTCACCTTTAGGCCGAAGCCTGCCAGGGCATCAAACACCTCTGCCAGGTGCTTTAGATGGTCCTCATAGGTCTTAGAATACACGATGACATCGTCCAGGTAGAGTAGGACCGTCTCGAAATTTCTGTGCCCCAGACAGCACTCCATCAGCCTCTGGTAGGTCCCTGGTGCGTTGCAAAGTCCAAACGGCATACAGTTGAATTCACTGAGACCCATCGGGGTGGTGAAGGCGGTCTTCTCCTTGTCTGACTCTGCTACAGGAACCTGCCAGTACCCGCTAGTGAGATCCAAAGTAGAGAACAAGTTAGCAGATTTTAATGCAGCCAAAGACTCCTCTATCCTAGGTAACGGGTACGCATCTTTGTGTGTTATTCTGTTGACCTTTCTATAATCTACACACATCCCCATCGTGCCATCTTTCTTTTTTACAAGAACTAGAGGAGCTGCCCAGAGGCTACATCTATCCCTGATCACCCCAGCCTCCTTCATTTCTCGTAACATACCCTTGGCATTCTGATAGTGTGCAGGGGGTACAGGCCGGTATCTCTCTTTTATGGGTGGATGGTCTCCTGTGGGGATTTGGTGTTCTACCCCCTTTACTTGCCCAAAGTCTAGCGGGTGTTTGCTAAAGACTCTTTCGTACTCCTGAACCACCCGGTAGACTCCCTGTTTTTGGTGTGAGGGAGTGGAGTCGGTGCCCACATGCAGTTTCTGACACCAGTCCTCCATTTGTTTCTTGGAGCCGTTACCCTCCTCTGGTTGAGATGGAGGCAAGGGTTCCACGGCCTTTACAGAGTTCTGGTTGACGGTGAACAATTTGGCTAGAGTGGCATACCGGGGCAAGTATACTTCTCTTTCCCCAATATTTAGGATGCGGACTGGTACCCTCCCATGGTGGACTTCAACCACCCCCTGTGCTGTCAAAATGGTGGGCCTACTGTCTGAGTAAACGGGTTCTACCATAGCTTGGTAGTCACTACCTCTTAACCCAATTGCAGTCCGGCACCAGATCATCATTTCACTTTTTGGGGGCATGGCGATAGGGAACGGGTCACTCATCCTAACTCTACCAATCTCACCACCAGACAGTTTTACCTGTTGCCGCTTCATCAGGGCTCTGATCTCTTTTTGTAAGACACGCTGCTGGCTGGAGCTGGCATTCTTTGCAACCTGCTGTAATATACCAATTATCTCTGAAAGACAATTTTCAATAACGTTAGTACCCAAGGTTATTTTAGGGTGACTTTCACGACGGTCAATGTCCACAATAATCAGTCCTTGAGCCGGCAGTTCGACTTTACCAATTTTGATGGTCACCTCCTTGAACCCCACTTGCGGCACGGGCTGACCATTGCTGGCGATGATGCTCAAGTCATTGTCTGGGTAGCGGGTAATATCCGTGTCATCCCAGTACCGCTTGAAAAGTATATAGGGGATGGTGGTTACCTGTGACCCGGTGTCCAACAGTGCACTCATGGGAATGCCATCCAGTACCACAGGCAAGACCGGTCGTCCCCCCACATACTTGTCACGCCAGTTTGACGGGCCTGATGATCTTACGCCTGGGGGTTGGCCCTCTGCCCCAGGTTCGGCTCGTTTAAATTACAGTACCTCACCATATGTCCTGGCTGGCTGCAGCGGCGGCAGATGGGTTGTCCATCCTGGTCGTAGCGGTCTGTTGGCTTCCCTCTGGACGGTGGGATCCTCTTCTGTCGGCGCCACGGGACGTCCTCCGGACTGGTAGCCAGCTGTATCTTTCCTGGAGAAGATACCTGTAACGACTGCACAGTCCTGGTTAGTGCGGCAACACTTTTAGTCAGCTCTTGGACCTGATGGTGCAGGTCTGCAGCTGGGTCTTTGCCCAAAGCCTGTGCATCAGCTCCCACAGGCTCTGCAGACAAGGGCGCCGCCTCCTGGTGATAGGTGATAGCAGGGCGCCTATGGGTTACAGCGCCACCTGGTGCCGGTTCCCGGAGCACCCGGATGGCCCTGTCTTTGAACTGTGCAAAGTCTAGCTCAGGGTTCTGCAGGGCCATTAGGCGTAACTGGGTTCGGTGGGCACTGGACAGCAGACCCTCAATGAATTGTTCAGTCAGCAGTTTATCTGCATTCCGCACACTGTCAGGGTCTGCCTGCTTAATGGCTCTCAGAGCCTCTTGCAAATTCAAAGCATAGTCTCGTATACTGTCTTGGGCTCGCTGCTTGCACCCATAAAATCTCATTCTGATCTCTGCTGAGGTGCGGGTATCAAAAGTGTCCTTTAGACGGGCTAAAATACCTTCACGGTCTCCTTGTCCCTGACTGACCAGAACTTTACTTCTCGTTGGGCCGCGCCGGTTAACTGGCCTATCAGTATGCTCACTTTTTGTTCCTCGGTCAGGGGGTATACTTTAAATAGGCTATATAGTCTCTCTTTAAAGTCGCTCAGGGTATGCGACTCCCCTCAGTACTGAGGCAACCAGGCCGCTCCGGGGATGTAAGGCATCGTGAACGGCATTACTGCGGCAGCGGCCGCGCTGGCAGTGGCAGTTCCCTCCGCTTCCAACATCTTCTTCGCCCCTAGTCAACCGTGGCCTACCTTCCATTGCTTTTCTTCTGTAGGCCGCGGCTCCGCAGGCGACCGTCGGGGTTGAGGACCTTGCTTCGCATCCTGGTGACGTCAGCTCGGCTCCTTTCAGGACCTTGCGCAGCATCCGTGCGTAAGGCGGGGCTCCAGTTCTCGCGCGCTTTCGTCGTCCACGCCCCTCTTCTTCCCGCGCGGCGTCCCAGAAATGGCGCCTGATGGCGGGAAAATGGCGGCGGAAGGCGGGAAAACGACTGCGGATGGCGGGAAGCTTCACCACGTAAGTATTACAGTCTTTCTTCAGGCGCGCAGTACCCGTGGTTGCGGGCACGAAATCCTGCCGACTGCGCCAAAGTTGACGCGCCCCCTGGGCCGTGTGTGTGTGGGGATACCCGGAACCGGACCTCTTGTGGATGCTGGGGGTGGTAGTCTCTGTGGTGGCGATCCGGTCCGTGCCCAGGGCGGTCAAACCAAATGGCAGTCTATATGCTGAATGTCCGACTATGCCACCCGTGGATTGCGGTCAGAGTGAACCGCCGCTGCAGGGCAGACCGCTGAGGCTGGTGTTGTGGGTGCAGCAGAGGATAGTATAACTCCCCACGGGAGGAGTATAGCCTCAGGGCAGTAACTAGGGATGTTGGTGGTGATGGTGTGCGGGAGCAGCAGTAACCACACGGAGTCTGTCATGTAACTCAGGGTCTTTACTGTTGGTGGTATTAAGGGACCCATCCGGAATACAGGTTAACAATGGAGGCCTGGTCAGTCTGAGAGCAACTGGGAAATCCCGCTGGTCAGGGGGAGTTTGTAGGCCTACCGTGCTGACTTCACTCTTTCTTGGCTATCCTGCCGTAGTGTAGTGGTAGCCCACGTCTCTGAGTGTACCGTGTTGTTCTCACCCGTATGACTGGCGACTCGGGCCTTCCGTACTTCTCACCCCTCCTGGGCAGTAGTGGTCCCTCTTGTGTGGCTGAGCCTCCGGGCTTCCTTGGGCCAGAGGACTTGAAGTCCCCTGTGTGGTGGTTTTCTGCTGCTGGGCTTATAACCCTCGCAGCCTCGGACTCCAGTGTCCGGCTCTGTAAGTCTCTAGCCAGGATGAGCTCTGCTAGCTCCCCTCCTGGCCTCATGTTCCTCCTCTGTATACAGGGACTCCTCAGCCTGCTGCTGACCTGTCCCTATCTGCAACTTGTCTGGAACTTCTCCCTAACTGGACTGTCTAACCCCGCCCCAGATCCAGTTTATAAAGGGCAGATTTCTCCCCTCCCTGGACTGAGGCAGGAGGTGCTGCGGGCTAATTGTCCCCAACCAGGGAACCTCCCACCTGCTCTCAGACATGACATTGCTGCCACTGTGGCGACCAGACCTGGGGTGCCACATGACCACTGTCAGTTCCCCTCCTTGCCATAACAGCTAAACAGTTGTGGTTTCATCAGCTGTGAACCCACAGTGATCGGATAAGCATTGGGGGCCTGTTATTCCAATAGGATTTAGAATAAGTCTGGATTCACACATGCATTCTTGAATTCTGTTTGTCTCTTATGTTTTGGGAAGAGACAAACACAATTCATTTCCAAAATGAATCAACTGTAAATCAGAAGTAAATGCAAGCGAAGGGACTCCATTGATTGTTGTGGGATCAATTATATGTCTGTTTTTATAATGGGTAATAAAATTCTGCATCACATTCTTTTTTTCTTGCTAAAACCTGACACATAATGGGACCCAGACAGACCCCATAATGATAAATGGGATCCCTTTTCTTTTGTTTATACCAGTTATGCAACTGATCCATTTTGAACCTGAATTTCCTTTCTCAGTACCTTAAACGAAGTCGACATCAGAATTCCTGAACACTAAAATGGTGTCAAGCCTAAATGATGTCCAGCTGTGATGTATGTGCTACAGTACATACTAAAGTTTCTACTTCCCCTTAGCTACCACCCCCAGGGGTGCACAACATTTTTTTGACCACATTGCCATACTGAACCAATCCCAAGGGTAGCAAATTTTTTTAAGGAGTACTTACATGAATACATCACCAGAACCACGTTTTGAGTATTTGGGGAGGATTTGGAGAGTTTCTGCTCCAAAAATATCAGTACACGCTAACTTAAACTGAATGTTTGGGGACTGCAGACTTATGAATCCCCCAGGGATTTGCCGGTTTCTGATCCGGGACCGGATAGTATGAATGCGGCCAGACCAGTCCAGTGGGCGCAGCCTTGCTTCGTAAACTTGTATGGAGTTAGGCCACGCCCTCTAGTCAGCCATGCCCTCCTTGACAGTTGCATCAGTAGTCTGGGCATGGCCTCGCTCAATACAAGAGCATGGATTGAGGCCACGCCCAGTAGTCGGGCTCTGACCAGGAGTATGTATAACTCATACATACCCTCCGGTCCCGGCTCAGAAACCAGCGAATCCCCGCAGCACACAGTGCATGCACTGGGGGGATTCATAAGTCTGCAGTCAAACAGAGTGACTGCAGACTTTTATCGATTTGGACCAGACAACCCCTTTAAGTTTTTACATAGCTATAAAGTACATTATTGACTGCTACATGTGTACAAGATCAGCACCACCGTCAGCACATGATTGTGGCACCAGGACCACAGTCAGTACATGAATTCAGCACCAGAACCATCATTAGTACATGAATGAGAATGCAGTTCCAGAACAACTGTCCGTACATAAATACATCACCAGAACCACCATCAGTACATGTATGCAGCACTAATCTTAGTACGGTGATCAATTACAATGTCAGGTCAGCCCATATACAATTGTATTGCATGAACCTATAACTCACTGTGTGTCCATAACAATGGTAAGTAGATACTGAGAGTTACTGTTGGACGCCACTCAGCAGGAAGTTCCCAGCTACCTATTACATTGCAGAAAGTACAGCCCTTACTATCCTCTAATTGATTTTTGCACTGGCTCTTTACTTTGGGCACTTCTGCACTTTGTTAACCAGTGATATGTGCCGTATTGATAGTTATATACTTCACATTATGTATGGATTTATATATTTATTGGGATTGTACTAAATCATGTAAAATTGACTCCCTTTGTGATACACTGTTTGTACAAATTCTTGGAGGCCCCTGTAATCTTTGTATTTCCATTTGTTGCCTTCCTGATTCTTAATAAAGTTTAATTACATTTGAATACTTTTTTATTATGCTGGGCTTTAATGGTCGGTTTGTTTGTTGCCCTCTTCTTCCAATTGTCACTATACCGACTGTCCGATTTTCGCCATCATTGTCCTATGCATCAGTTTGTGTGGAATTGTTTTATATGCTCACGTATTTATTAATTACTTATTTATTATCAACTCTAGTGCCACACTTATATGCCATTTCCCTTGCTCCCCCATTATGTTTACCAACAGTACACACATACAGCACCAAGCTTAGTACGGTGATCAATTGCAAAGTCAGGTCAGGCCCATATATCATTGTATTGCATGAACCTATAACTCCCAGTGTGTCCTTAACAATAAGAATAAGAAACTGGGAGTTGTTGTTACTGGTCATCATCAGACTGCAGACCATACAGGTACCACACTACTGATAAGACGTAGTTAGTATCACAAAAACATTTGCATCAAGGTACCTTATAGACGACATCTTCTCTGATTGTAGTCATTCTCATCCCTTTTGTCTCCATGTAGTACAGATGCCATGATGAGATTTCATGGCCAAAGCTCGTCTCTGCAGACTTCCCTCTTCTCCATCTTCAGCAGCACTTCCCAACAAGGTGCCATTAAAAATAAAAGTATCGTTATACTGCCCCATAAATATCTGAAATTAATAAATAATAAGACCATGAATAAATTATTGCCCCTCACTGTGCTTCCTGCACAAAATATCCCCTCACACTGCCCTCCATAATGTCCCCTCACACTGCCCTTCTCCATAATATCACCCCACACTGCCCCTCTCCATAATATCCCCCCAAACTTCCAATCTCCAAAATATCCACACACTACCGCTCTCTGTAATATCCCCTCCACACTGCCCATTTCCATAATGTCCCTCACACACTGCCCTTTCCTTAATATCCCTCCACACTTCCACTATCCATAATATCCCCCCACACTGCCCCTCTCCATAATATCACCCCAAACTGCACCTCCCCATAATATCCCACAAATTGCCTTCTCAATATCCCCCACCACAGTTCCTCAACATAATATCCCCTGTACTCTGCCCCTCTCTATAATATCCTACTACACTGCCCTTCTCCATAATATCCCCCACACTGCCCCTCTCCATAATATCACCCCAAACTGCACCTCCCCATAATATCCCACAAATTGCCTTCTCAATATCCCCCACCACAGTTCCTCAACATAATATCCCCTGTACTCTGCCCCTCTCTATAATATCCTACTACACTGCCCTTCTCCATAATATCCCCCACACTGCCCCTCTCCATAATATCCCCCCACACTGCCACTCTCCATAATATCCCCCACACTGCCGCTTGTTACGCTCAAGCCCGGACAGACTGGCGTGAGCGTGATTAGTGATCCCTCTGGACCATGAACCGAGGAGTGCCTGGAGGGGCGTAACTAAGTATCAACCCGGTCCGACCAAGGTCGCACGGCGGCTCAGTCGACTCCATGAACCATGGAGGAACCGAGCAGAGAGACCAGGTGCTACTCCAGGTCAGACCCCGGTCACAGCTGTTGACCCACACCGGCGAATGCAGGAACAGGCAGGCTAGACTGGCATATAGACAGGTGGGCACTGGTAGGCACGGCTGGTATACAGACAGGTAGATATTGGCAGGCACGGCTGGTATGCAGACAGGTGGGCACTGGCAGGTATGGCTGGCATGCAGACAGGCGGGTACTGGCAGGTAGGAACGTAGGCAGGATAGAGACCAGTACAGACTGGGATACAGGAACAGAGCCACAGGTGCGGTAGACAGGCAGAGCGGAGCAAAACCCGCAAGTGCGGTAGATAAGCAGAGCAAAGCAAAACCCGCAAGTGCGGTAGACAAGCGGAGCAGAGCAAAACACGCAAGTGCGGTAGACAAGCGAAGCAAAGCAAAACCGCAGGTGCGGTGAACAAGCAGAGCAAAGCAAAACCGCAGGTGTGGTGAACAAGCAGAGCGGAGCAAAACCGCAGGTGCGGTGTACAAGCAAAGCAGAGCAAAACCCGCAGATGCGGTGAACCAGCAGAGCAAAGCAAAACCCATGGATGCAGTGAACAAGCAAAGCAGAGCAAAACCCGCAGATGCGGTGAACAAGCAGAGCGGAGCAAAACTGCAGATGCGGTGAACAAGCCAAGCAGAGCAAAACCCGTAGATGCGGTGAACAAGCAGAGCAAAGCAAAACCGCTGGTGCGGTGAACAAGCAGAGCAAAGCAAAACCGCAGTTGCGGTGAACAAGCCAAGCAGAGCAAAACCCGCAGATGCAGTGAACAAGCAGAGCAAAGCAAAACCGCAGGTGCGGTGAACAAGCAGAGCGAAGCAAAACCGCAGGTGCGGTGAACAAGCAGAGCGGAGCAAAACCGCAGGTTCGGTGAACAAGCAGAGCAAAGCAAAACCGCAGGTGCGGTGAACAAGCAGAGCAAAGCAAAACCGCAGGTGCGGTAAACAAGCAGAGCGGAGCAAAACCGCAGGTGCGGTGTACAAGCAAAGCAGAGCAAAACCCGCAGATGCGGTGAACAAGCAAAGCAGAGCAAAACCCGCAGATGCGGTGAACAAGCAGAGCAAAGCAAAACCGCTGATGCGGTGAACAAGCAGAGCAAAGCAAAACCGCAGTTGCGGTGAACAAGCCGAGCAAAGCAAAACCGCTGATGCGGTGAACAAGCAGAGCAAAGCAAAACCGCAGTTGCGGTGAACAAGCCAAGCAGAGCAAAACCCGCAGATGCAGTAAACAAGCAGAACAAAGCAAAACCGCAGGTGCGGTGAACAAGCAAAGCAAAGCAAAACCCACAGATTCGGTGAAAAAGCAGAGCAAAGCAAAACCGCTAGTGCGGTGAACAAGCAGAGTGGAGCAAAACGGCAGGTGCGGTGAACAAGCAGAGCGGAGCAAAACCGCAGGTTCAGTGAACAAGCAGAGCAAAGCAAAACCGCAGGTGCGGTGAACAAGCAGAGCAAAGCAAAACCGCAGGTGCGGTAAACAAGCAGAGCGGAGCAAAACCGCAGGTGCGGTGAACAAGCAAATCAGAGCAAAACTCGCAGATGCGGTGAACAAGCAGAGCAAAGCAAAATCGCAGGTGCGGTGAACAAGCAGAGCGGAGCAAAACTGCAGGTGCGGTGAACAAGCAAAGCAGAGCAAAACCCGCAGATGCGGTGAACTAGCATAGCAAAGCAAAACCCGCGGATGCAGTGAACAAGCAGAGCAGAGCAAAACCCGCAGATCCGGTGAACAAGCAGAGCAAAGCAAAACCGCTGATGCGGTGAACAAGCAGAGCAAAGCAAAACCGCAGTTGCGGTGAACAAGCCAAGCAGAGCAAAACCCGCAGATGCAGTAAACAAGCAGAACAAAGCAAAACCGCAGGTGCGGTGAACAAGCAAAGCAAAGCAAAACCCACAGATTCGGTGAAAAAGCAGAGCAAAGCAAAACCGCTAGTGCGGTGAACAAGCAGAGTGGAGCAAAACGGCAGGTGCGGTGAACAAGCAGAGCGGAGCAAAACCGCAGGTTCAGTGAACAAGCAGAGCAAAGCAAAACCGCAGGTGCGGTGAACAAGCAGAGCAAAGCAAAACCGCAGGTGCGGTAAACAAGCAGAGCGGAGCAAAACCGCAGGTGCGGTGAACAAGCAAATCAGAGCAAAACTCGCAGATGCGGTGAACAAGCAGAGCAAAGCAAAATCGCAGGTGCGGTGAACAAGCAGAGCGGAGCAAAACTGCAGGTGCGGTGAACAAGCAAAGCAGAGCAAAACCCGCAGATGCGGTGAACTAGCATAGCAAAGCAAAACCCGCGGATGCAGTGAACAAGCAGAGCAGAGCAAAACCCGCAGATCCGGTGAACAAGCAGAGCAAAGCAAAACCGCTGGTGCGGTCAACAAGCAGAGCAAAGCAAAACCGCAGTTGCGGTGAACAAGCAAAGCAGAGCAAAACCCGCAGATGCGATGAACAAGCAGAGCAAAGCAAAACCGCAGGTGCGGTGAACAAGCAAAGCAGAGCAAAACCCGCAGATGCGGTGAACAAGCAGAGCAAAGCTAAATCGCAGGTGCGGTGAACAAGCAGAGCGGAGCAAAACTGCAGGTGCGGTGAACAAGCAAAGCAGAGCAAAACCCGCAGATACGGTGAACTAGCAGAGCAAAGCAAAACCCGCGGATGCAGTGAACAAGTAGAGCAGAGCAAAACCCGCAGATCCGGTGAACAAGCAGAGCAAAGCAAAACCGCTGGTGCGGTGAACAAGCCAAGCAGAGCAAAACCCACAGATGCGGTGAAAAAGCAGAGCAAAGCAAAACCGCAGGTGCGGTGAACAAGCAGAGTGGAGCAAAACCGCAGGTGCGGTGAACAAGCAGAGCGGAGCAAAACGGCAGGTTCAGTGAACAAGCAGAGCAAAGCAAAACCGCAGGTGCGGTGAACAAGCAGAGCAAAGCAAAACCGCAGGTGTGATAAACAAGCAGAGCTGAGCAAAACCGCAGGTGCGGTGTACAAGCAAATCAGAGCAAAACTCGCAGATGGTGTGAACAAGCAAAGCAGAGCAAAACCCGCAGATGCGATGAACAAGCAGAGCAAAGCAAAACCACAGGTGCGGTGAACAAGCAAAGCAGAGCAAAACCCGCAGATGTGGTGAACAAGCAGAGCAAAGCAAAATCGCAGGTGCGGTGAACAAGCAGAGTGGAGCAAAACTGCAGGTGCGGTGAACAAGCAAAGCAGAGCAAAACCCGCAGATGCGGTGAACTAGCAGAGCAAAGCAAAACCCGCGGATGCAGTGAACAAGTCAAGCAGAGCAAAACCCGCAGATGCGGTGAACAAGCAGAGCAAAGCAAAACCGCTGGTGCGGTGAACAAGCAAAGCAGAGCAAAACCCACAGATGCGGTGAAAAAGCAGAGCAAAGCAAAACCGCAGGTGCGGTGAACAAGCAGAGTGGAGCAAAACCGCAGGTGCGGTGAACAAGCAGAGCGGAGCAAAACGGCAGGTTCAGTGAACAAGCAGAGCAAAGCAAAACCGCAGGTGCGGTGAACAAGCAGAGCAAAGCAAAACCGCAGGTGCGATAAACAAGCAGAGCGGAGCAAAACCGCAGGTGCGGTGTACAAGCAAATCAGAGCAAAACTCGCAGATGCGGTGAACAAGCAAAGCAGAGCAAAACCCGCAGATGCGATGAACAAGCAGAGCAAAGCAAAACCACAGGTGCGGTGAACAAGCAAAGCAGAGCAAAACCCGCAGATGCGGTGAACAAGCAGAGCAAAGCAAAATCGCAGGTGCGGTGAACAAGCAGAGCGGAGCAAAACTGCAGGTGCGGTGAACAAGCAAAGCAGAGCAAAACCCACAGATGCGGTGAACTAGCAGAGCAAAGCAAAACCCGCGGATGCAGTGAACAAGTCAAGCAGAGCAAAACCCGCAGATGCGGTGAACAAGCAGAGCAAAGCAAAACCGCTGGTGCGGTGAACAAGCAGAGCGGAGCAAAACCGCAGGTGCGATGAACAAGCAGAGCGGAGCAAAACCGCAGGTGCGGTGAACAAGCAGAGCGGAGCAAAACCGCAGGTGCGGTGAACAAGCAGAGCGGAGAAAAAACGCAAGAGCGGTGAACAAGCAGAGCGGCGCAAAACCGCAGATGCGGTAGACAAGCAGAGTGGAGTGGAACCACAGGTGGACAGGACAGGGCTCTGTTCACATAGAACAGACTGGAAAACACAGGAAGATAGCTAGAACACAGGAGGTAAACGCAGAGGCAGGGAAACAGAACGAGCAGAACCAGATACACACAAGGTACTTACTATGAAGTAGCGAGAGGACACAAAACTCACAAACAGAAGTACAGAGACAACGAATTGAAGCTAGGTGCAGGTTCAGACACTGCAGGAAAAGGAAGATACAAACATAGAAGCAAACAAGAAACGGGCTAGGACATTGTTCAGACAGGAACTGAACCAGAAACAAGATACAGAAACGAGCCTGGGAACTCAGCCCCCAGGGTGGCGGAAACAAACTAGAAGTCAAAGATACAGGTAACAAGCCTGGGTACTCAGCCCCCAGGGTGGCAGAACTGACTAGATACAGGACAGGACCTGGCAACTCAGTTGCAAAAGACAAACTGAGTGAAAGTGTTGCTCAGGCACCTCCTACTGGGTGGAGGGGGTTTAAGTATCCAGTGACTCACAGCAATAGGCTGGGGACGCATTAGGACTGTGCACACAGTAACTATAAGAAACAGGCAGAAGCCGTGCCGACGCCCTAAGCAGTCAGACAAGAGACATGGACACAGCAGATACTGAAACAAAATGTGCAGCCTGGACTGACAGGTAAGATTTCGGTCTTGCATGGTGGGAGGTGGTGCACCATGCAAGCACGCCACCAGGAATGTTACACCCCTCACCGTAATATCCCTCTAAAATGCCTATCTCCAAAATATTCTTCACACTGCCCCTCTCTGTAATATCCCCTCCATACTGCCCATTTCCATAATGTCCCCCACAGTCCCTTTCTATAATATCCTCCTACACTGCCCCTCTCCATAATATCCCCCCACACTGCCCTTCCAAATATCACCAAAAGCTGCTCCTTTCCATAATATTCCTTCCGACACTGCCCCTCTACAAAATATCTTCCCAAACTGCTCCTTTATATATTTCCCCCACACTGCCGCTTTGCGTAATGTCACCCACACCTCACTGCACCTTGCTATACTGTACCCCCTTTCACCATCCTCCACTAATTGACCCATAATGTTCCCTTGCAGTAACACTAGCCTGTCCCTCCCCCTGGATCCGTCCTCTAAAATAATAGCACATTTAATATTCAGCACCAGAGACTGGAGCACCTGAGGAATGGGAGCAAGATGAGCATGTGTTTTATATACTGTATATATATATATATATATATATATATATATATATATATATACACACAGTTCAAACCAGAAGTTTACATACACTATATAAAAAGACACATATGTATGTTTTTCTCAATATCTGACATGAAATCAGAATAAACCTTTCCCGTTTTAGGTCAATTAGGATTACCATAATTTTTAATATTTGCCAAGAATAATGAGAGAGAGAATGTTTTAAGGCATTTTTATTACTTACTGCAAAGTCAAAAGTTTACATACATTTCATTAGTATTTGGTACCATTGCCCTTAAACTGAATGACTTGGGTCAAACATTTGGGATATCCTTCCACAAGCTTCTCACAATAGTTGGTCGGAATTTGGGCCCATTACTCCTGACAAAATTGGTGTAACTGATCCAGGTTTGTACATTTTCAATAGGATTGAGATCAGGGCTTTGTGATGGCCACTCCAAAACATTGAGTTTGTTATCCTTAAGTCACTTTGTTACCATTTTGGCAGTATGCTTCAAGTCATTGTCCATTTGGAAGACCCATTTCCGCCCAAGTTTTAACTTTCTGGCTGATGTCTTGAGATGTTGCTTCAGTATTGTCACATAATCTTCTTTTCTCATGATGCCATCTATTTTGTAAAGTGCACCAGTCCCTCCTGCAGCAAAACAACCCCATAAGATGATGCTGCCACCCCCGTGTTTCATAGTTGGGATGGTGTTTTTAGGCTTCCAATCTTCTCCCTTTTTCCTCCAAACGTAATGATTGTCATTATGACCAAAAAGTTTAATTTTAGTTTCATCAGACCACAGGACATGTCTCCAAAAATTAAGGTCTTTGTTCCTGTGTGCATTTGCAAACATTAATCTAGCTTTTTTATGTTTCTTTTGGAGTAATTGCTTCTTCCTGGCAGAGTGGCCTTTCAGCTCATGTTGATACAGTACTCGTTTCACTGTGGATATTGACACAATCTTACCAGCTTCCGCCATCATCTTCACAAGGTCTTTTGCTTTTGTCCTTGGGTTGATATGCACATGTCAGACCAAAGCACGTTCATCTCTGGGACACAGAACCCGTCTCCTTCTTGAGCGGTATGATGGCTGGCCATTCCCATCTTGTTTGTACTTGCGTATAATTGTTTGTACAGATGAATGAGGCACCTTTGGGTATCTTGAAATTGTACCCAAGGATGAACTAGACTTGTGCAAGTCCAGAATTCTCTTCCTGATATCTTTAGACTTTCCTATGATGTTATGCAAAGAAGCAGTGCGTTTCAGGTGTGCATTAAAATGCATCCACAGGTGTGTCTCTAATTAACTCAGATGTTGCCAAAAAACCTATCAGAAGCTTCCAAACACATGGCATCATCATATGGGCAGTCCAGAATTGTTTAAAGGCATAGTAATCTTAGTGTATGTAAACTTTTGACTTTGCAGTATTCTCACCCTTTCTCATTATATATATATATATATATATATATATATATATATATATATATATATATATATATATGATGTGTGGCTGTATATAGGGGGCTATTTGAGGGATCATACTGAATATAGGGAGGTTATGTGGGGGCTCATGCTCTATATAGGAGGTTATGTGGGGGCTCATGCTGTATGTAGAGGACTATGTAGGGCTTATACTGAATGTAGGAGGCTATGTGGGGGCTCATATTGCCTCTTGCCTGATTCTGCACTCCTCCCATTAACCAGCAGGTGTTGTATAAACAGCTCTGCTTGCCCTTTAAATGTAGGTGTTTTTAGCCCAGAAGAAGACATGTTTGTTAGGCAGAGTAGTTACCCATCAGGGGGAGGTTACCTTGCCGTGGTTGATGGGCACACATGAATTGGCCAATTTATGCGCTAAAAACCTTCATTGTTTGTAAGTACTTGTTGCTAAGCATAACAGTTTAGATCTAATATTTTCATTATTTTCATTGTTAAGACATATCTTGGCCATATGGAGTGCTGCTGCATTCTTTCGATATATTTTATAGTTACGGCAGCTGGCACTAGTTCACACTAGTAGGTGCTGGTCAGGCTTTTCTGGTTTGTATGTATATATATATATATATATATATATATATATATATATACGAGGATGTGTGGCTGTATATAGGGGGCTATTTGAGGGATCATACTGAATATAGGGAGGTTATGTGGGGGCTCATGCTCTATATAGGAGGTTATGTGGGGGCTCATGCTGTATGTAGAGGACTATGTAGGGCTTATACTGAATGTAGGAGGCTATGTGGGGGCTCATATTGTACATAGGAGGCTGTGTGGGGGCTAATACTATATACACAGTGGAGAAAATAAGTATTTGATACACTGCCGACTCCTACAAAGAATGGAGAGGTCTATAATTTTTATTGTAGGTATACTTCAACTGTGAGAGACAGAATTTAAAAAAACATACAGAAAATCACATTGTATGATTTTTAAATAATTAAATTGCATTTTATTGCACAAAATAAGTATTTGATCACCTACCAACCTGCAAGAATTCTGGCTCTCCTAGACCTGTTAGTTTCTCTTTAAGAAGCCCTCCTACTCTGCACTCATTACCTGTATTAAGTTCAGCTGTTTGAGCTCATTACCTGTATAAAAGACACCTGTCCACACACTCGATCAATCACACTCCAACCTCTCCACCATGGCAAAGACCAAAGAGTTGTCTAAGGACAAAAGAGACAAAATTGTAGACCTGCACAAGGCTGGGATGGGCTACAGGACAATAGGCAAGCAGCTTGGTGAAAAGGCAACAACTGTTTGCGCAATTATTAGAAAATGGAAGAAACACAAGATGACTGTCAATCTTCCTCGGTCTGGGGCTCCATGCAAGATCTCGCCTCATGGGGTAAGGATGATTCAGGAATCAGCCCAGAACTACACAGGAGGACATAGTCAATGACCTGAAGAGAGCTTTGACCACAGTCTTAAACATTACCATTAGTAACACACTACGCCGTCATAGATTAAAATCCTGAAGGGCACGTAATGTTCCTCTGCTCACGCTAGCACATGTCCAGGCCCTTTTGAAGTTCACCATTGACCTTCTGGATGATCCAGAGGAGGCATAGGAGAAGGTTATGTGGTCAGATGAGACCAAAATAGAACTTTTTGCTATCAACTCCACTCGCCGTGTTTGGCGGAAGAAGAGGGATGAGTACAACCCCAAGAACACCGTCCCAACCATGAAGCATGGTGGGGGAAACATCATACTTTGGGGGTGCTTTTTGGCAAAGTGGACAGGACAACCACCATATGGAAGGGAGGATGGATGGGGTCATGTATCAGGGATTTTGGTCAACAGCCTACTTCCCTCAGTAACATCATTGAAGATGGGTCGTGGCTGGGTCTTCCAACATGACAATGTCCCAAAACACACAGCCAGGGCAACTAAGGAGTGGCTCCGTAAGAAGCATTTCAAGGTCCTGGAGTGGCCTAGAAAGTCTCTATACCTGAATCCAATAGAAAATCTTTGGAAGGAGCTGAAACGTGATACCCGCAAAACCTGAGAAGTCTGGAGAAGTTCTGTATGGAGGAATGGACCAAAATTCCTTCTGCAGTGTGTGTAAACTTGGTCAAGAACTACAGAAAATGTCTGACCTCTGTAATTGCAAACAAAGGTTTCTTTACCAAATATTAAGTTCTGTTTTTCTATTGTATGAAATACTCACTTCATGCAATAAAATGCTAATTAATTATGTTTAAATCACACAATGTGACTTTCTGGATTTTTTTTTAAAGATTCTGTCTCTCTCAGTTGAAGTGTACCTACGATAAAAATTTCAGACTCTTTATGCTTTGTAGGTGGGAAAACTTGCAAAATCAGCAGTGTATCAAATACTTATTTTCCCCACTGTAGGTGGCTATGTGAGGGCTCATACTGTATATTGGGGCACTGTGTAGGGTCTCATAAGGTATATAGTGGGGTTATATGGGGGCTCATACTGTATATTGGGGCACTGTGTAGGGTCTCATACAGTATATAGTGGGGTTATATGGGGGCTCATACTGTATATACAGGGGTTATGTGGTGGCTCATACTGTGTAGGGGGCTGTTTGTGGACTTATACGGTATATAGGGGGATGTCAGCATACTTAATTCTGCTCAATATTACGTGATATAATTAATATTTGATATTAATTGTAATTAATATTAATATTGAGCAGAATTAATTTCAGCTAATTGATTCGGCCTCCACAATAGTCGGGGTCTCTCATGTGGCCCCTCAGAAAAATTAATGGCCCACCCCTGTCCTTAAGTCAAGTCCAATATTTCTCAGCCTTGTAAGTGTACAGTTTATGTCATTACTCATCCTACTTATTCCTTGTTCCATACCTGAAAAGGCAAGAATGGCACCATGTGCCACATGACCGGCCAAAGCCCTCTTCTAACCACAAGTTCCATAATTTCCCTTCTGTACCGAACTAATCGACAAGCTTTGCGCACATGCAAGACTGTGGAGTTCTGGTCAGCTGGGTGTAGCGCACATTCATTAAACTTCTTACACAGTGTATGGGTCTAATCTGTAGCGCTCTGCACATGCTCGACCACGACCACCAATTGTGGAAAACCTACAGGACGTAGCCGATGGAGAAAGAAAGAAAACGACCTGCGGGATGGAGGGGTAAAGCAAGTATGTCTGAAGGGAACCGCTGAAATGCTTTGTTAACAGGGTATTGGAAACTTTTCCAACTTTTATACCTCGGCGCCGATTCATTAAGACTTGTGTTGTGCATGTGACCCTTAATGAAGGGCTCGCTGGAGTACGATGTCCCAAACTCATTAAGAGTTGAACACCATTTAATAAATTTGGCGCACCTTTTCTATGACCTACGCCTCAAGGGACTGGAATATTATTAATTGCGTAAAAAACTTGTGCACTTTTGTGGAATTTGACAGGCGAATGTGACCACGCCCTGTCCCGGTTACTCCTCAGCTCCGGACATTTCGACAGAGGTGCTTCCAACTGCGAGTTACTTGAAAATTTTGCTACTTTTCGAAAGTATTTTATTGGCATAAAAACTTTAATGAATCACCTCCTTTGTATATAAATCTTTTATCCCTTACCAACATAAGACGTACTGGTACTTCATGTGTCGGCTCCCTGGCTTTGACGTGGGGTCACAGGCTGAGCCCGCATCTTTCCCTGCACATGTCGCTGCAGCCATCAAGTGCCTCTGGCAGCCATGGGTGGATCGGTGCTCCGCCTGCTGCTATTAACCTGTTAAATCCCACTGACAGCGGGATTTAACACACAGCAGCTGGGAGCGCATCATTCCTACCACCCATCGGCGCGCCCGTAACGTGATTGCAGGGCGCCGATGGGATGTCACGAAGACCCTCTGCCTGTCATTACAATCCTCCTGTGAATGCCGGCCCCTAGTCTGCATTCATAGGAAATCGGTAAAACTGCTATACATTGCACAGGCGATCAGACAATCACACCTTCAAGTTCCCTAAGGGGACTTTTCAATACAGTAAAAAGTGAGAAAAAAAAGGTTTTAAAAATATGGAAAAAAAACCACAAAAGTTCTAATCACCCCCCTTTTGCGTCATTAAAAATAAAACAATAAAAAAGTGCACATATTTGGTATTGCTGTGTTCAGAAATGTCCGATCTATCAAAATATATAATAAATTAATCCGATCGGTAAGCGGTGTAACAAGAAAAAAATCGAAATGCCAGAACTATGTTTTTTTAGCCGCCACAACATTGCAATAAAATGCAATAACGGGCAATCAAAACTTCAGATCTACCCCAAAAACGACAGCTCAGAGCTCAAAAAATAAGCCCTCACTCAGCCCCAGATCCCAAAAAATGAAAATGTTAGAGGTCTTAGAAAATGGCGATAAACGCAAAACATTTTTTTTTTAGAAATTTCCAAATTTTTTTTTCACTACTTAAAAAAAACAAAACTGTACATGTTTGGTATCTGTGTTTTCATACTGACCTGGAGAATCATATTGAAAGGTCAGTGAACATGGTAAATAAAATACCCAAAAAACATTTGTGAAATTGCATTTTCTTTTTGCAATTTCAACGCACTTTCTTTCCCGTTTCCAGTACACTACAGGTGCATCTCACTAGATTAGAATATCATCAAAAAGTTAATTTATTTCAGTTCTTCAATACAAAAAGTGAAACTCGTATATTATATAGAGTCATTACACACAGAGTGATCTATTCCAAGTGTTTATTTCTGTTAATGTTGATGATTATGGCTTAGAGCCAATGAAAACACAAAAGTCATTATCTCAGTAAATTAGAATACTTTATAACAGCTTGAAAAAATGTTTTTAAAATCCGAAATATTGGCCTACTGAAATGTATGTTCAGTAAATGCCCTCAATACTTGGTCGGGGCTCCTTTTGCATCAATTACTGCATCAATGTGGCGTGGCATGAAGGCGATCAGCCTGCGGCACTGCTGAGGTGTTATGGAAGCCCAGGTGGCTTTGATAGCAGCCTTCAGCTCGTCTGCATTGTTGGGTCTGGTGTCTCATCTTCCTCTTGACAATACCCCATAGATTCTCTATAATAGACTCTCTATGGAGTTAAGATCAGGCGAGTTTGCTGCCAATCAAGCACAGTGATACTGTTGTGTGTAAACCAGGTATTGGTGCTTTTCGCAGTGTGGACAGGGGCCAAGTCCTGCTGGAGAATGACATTTCCATCTCCAAAAAGCTTGTCGGCAGAGGGAAGCATGAAGTGCTCTAATGTCCTGGTAGACGGCTGCACTGACTTTGGTCTTGATAAAACACAGTGGACCTACACCAGCAGATGACATGGCCCCCAAACCATCACTGATTGTGGAAACTTCACACTAGATCTCAAGCAGCTTGGATTGTGGCCTCTCCATTCTTCCTCCAGACTCTGGGACCTTGTGGAGTGTGTCAATGACTGCCTTCTGGACATCTGTCAAGTCAGTGACGCGCCCCCTGGGCCACGTGTGTGTGGGGACACCCGGAACCGGACCTTTTGTGGATACTGGGGATTGTAGTCCTTGCGTGGCGGGGACCCGGTCCCGTGGCTCAGGGTGGTCAACCAAAATGGCAGTCTATTTATAGGGTTTTGTGATATTAAATGTCTGACTACGCCACCTGTGGATTGCGGTCAGAATGAACCACCGCTGCGGGGCAGACCGCTGAGGCTGGTGTTGTGGGTGCAGCAGAGGGTAGTATAACTCCCCACGGGAGGAGTATAGCCTCAGGGCAGCAAGTGTGGAAGTTGGGGGTGATGGTGCGCGGGAGCAGCAGTAACGACACAGAGTCCTGTAATGCAGTCCAGGGAATTTACTCACAGTTCTTTATCCACGTTACTCCAGCTGGTCATAACGTCCCACGTCGCACTGCGTTCACCGGGTGAGGGGCTCGGCCTACTCCCAGATAACTTTGGAGCGTTTCACAGGACCCCCTTTGTGTGTCCTTTCTCTGGCCTGTCATACCCCGCCAGTGACCTCGTTTCTGTCCGGCTGCCTCGAGCCTTCTCTGGAAAAACTTGGCGCCAGTTTGCCTGACCCTATGTGGTGCCTTCCTAGCGGGTGTAGCGAGGGGCTGCGCCACATGAAATGTCACAGCCTCCGGTTTCTAGCTGAGGGTAGTTCCCCGCCTCCACTAGTTTGGGGGACCGGTCTCCCCCTTTGGCCTGACCCTTCTACGCAGGTAGATTCGGGCGTGCGGTGGCGACTCGCCGGTCCACACCCCTGGGGTCCCTTCGTTCCTTGTTCCTGGAGCCTCCTCCGCTCCTCTTCCTTCCTTCTCCTTCCTTCTCCTTCCTCCAGGCTCCGGCCGTCCTCTCCGGCCTGCCTGCGGAGCAGAGCCCATGCAGAGCCTCTGCTCCCAGCCTCCTCCTCTCCCAACTACTGAACTGACTGACTTCACACAGAACTAAGATGGTGCCCACCTTTTATACCTCCTTCTAGGTGCACCCAGGAACTGCCCTCTCCCTCCTATGCACTACAGGATCCCCCCTTCCTCGGTGTTCCCCCCCCCCACTCCAGCCTGGGACAGGGACTGTCGTGCTCTACTTGGAGCATATCGGTCGCCCTGCCCCCCGGAAATGTGGTGTAATGCATGCAGGTGCCGAGGTCCTGATTCACACTCCATCCTTATCTGGAAGTGAGATATCGCACATCTGGATGAGATGCAATACCTCTGTAGTGGCCGAACCCTCGGGGCGCTGCATCAGCAGTCTTCCCCATGATTGTGGAGCCTACTGAAACAGACTAAGGGACCTTTTTAAGCGTGTAGGAAGTCTTTGCAGTTGTTTTTTGTTAATTATTTTCATTTACTGAGATAATGACTTTTGTGTTTTCATTGGCTGTAAGCCATAATCATCAACATTAACAGAAATAAACACTTGAAATAGATCACTCTGTTTGTAATGACTCTATATAATATAGGAGTTTCACTGTTTGTATTGAAGAACTGAAATAAATTAACTTTATGATGATATTCTAATTTAGTGAGATGCACCTGTATATGATAAAATGAATGGTGCCATTCAAAAGTGCAACTTGTCCCGCAAAAAGCCAAACCCTTATACGGCTATATGGCAAAAAATTAAAAAAGTTATGGCTCTTGGAAGAACGGGAGCAAAAAACGGAAACGTAAAAACGGAAATTGGTCCTGTCATGAAGGGGTTAAGGGCTGGGGGCCTAAACAGTTCTTTCTTGTATAAACCTCATCAGTCTACTTTTGTACACAGCTAAATAGCACACTGCTATTTTCCTCTACTGGACCTCAAAAAGAGCTGTGCATGAAATTGACCCCTAGGGGGCATCAGCGAGACATTTCTAAGTGATCAGTATCAATTTACAGTCACCAGTAATGTCTCTGCACTATGATCCTAAACTATATCCTCCCTTAGCCTTTTGCGACCTCCCAGAAGGGGAGGGGAGGAGTAACGTTACACCTATGTGAGCAGATCCCGCCCACCTTTACAGCAGTCATAATGCGAGCTAGCAGTACACTAGGTTTTCATGGTAAATTTTAGCAACTGCTCCCCCTAGTGTTTAAAAGTAGAACATATTAAATCTTTTTAAATTATTTTTCAGATTTTATAGCAATGAAAAGTTTTTAAAAAAAATAAAATATTAATAGAATTAATTCAATTTTTGGAAAAAAAAATGTGGAGGGGGATGACACAATCCCTTTAAATGTTTTATGGGAAAACAAAGAATTTGGCGATCCCTATGAAAGAAATGGAGCACTGCCCCCTAATGGTGCTTAGTATGCATTTCTTCTAATTAGAAACTAGGAACTGCGCTGCATCACGACTATACAATTACTACCACTAATAATGACAATATGGCATCTCTATTTAACTCCACATGGAAGATTAAAAAAAAAATATGTTTTTATTTTATTTTATTTTTTTTTTCCATAGTGACATTTTCCAGATTCCTAGGATTTGGCATCAACCTATAGATTGTTTAATAAATCACATAATATGGATCTCTAGCCCAAACGCCCCCGGAGATGAAGCTGCGCTGTTATTAGGGATAAGAGAACACTGGTGCACGGTCAGAACATTTGGCAATGGATTCCAACAGGAACAGGAGGGAACTGCACAATTCCACCTCGGGCCTGTCTGCACATCATAATAAAAAGCCTTTGTGCAGAAAAAGAGGCTTTTTCTTGTCCTCTAACAATAGACACCTTTCAGCACCTCCCTCCCCCCATCCCGCCCCAACATCCGGGACAGCGAGAGATTCCTCTCTTATTTTCATAACTAAAATAATATTAGCAGTGGAAGGGAGAAGCCATTAGTCTACCTGCCAGGGGCGCACTAACTTTCAAAGGCCTCACTGTTACCTCTAATGAGTTTAATTAAAAAAAAATAAAAGAGAAATTACTTAACTGTTTCTATATTTGAGCAAGTGGGAGGCTGCGGCTGCCGGCATTGTAGGACTCTTATTTCTACGTGTCCTCATGTGCGTATGGATGGGAGGCCGACACAGACGTCACCGCAGGATGAAGGAACTAACACTAAAGCCACATTCATTATTTGGCCAAAACCAGCAGTGGAACAATCAAGAGGAAAAGTATAATAGAAACATGTGCCTTAGACCAGTGGTCCCCAACCTTTTTTGCACCAGGGACCGGCTTGAAGCAAGATCATTTTTCCATGGCCCAGCAAGGAGAGGGTGGGGTGGGCGGGGCTTTGGTCATATGGGGGCGGGGTAATGGAGGGATTTGGAGTTTAGTGCATACTTATCATATAGTGTAGACCAGGTGCCCGCCAGGAGCTATGCCAGGAGCCCCACATAATGTGCTGTGCCAGGAGCCGCATCACTGAGGCCCCATCACGCCCTGCAGCAGGACAGGGCAGCTGTCCTGACAGCTGCTGTTCAACTGCATTTACTTCATCCCAGGGGCGGACATAGACTGTAGTGGGCCCCTGTGCAAGAAATTTTTGGGGGCCCCCCCCGCCCTTCATAAGGCAACAAAGTTATGTAAACATAACCCCCCCATGTGCATCTCTCACCCCCCCATGTGCAGCTCACCCCCGTGCATCTCTCATCCCCCTCCGTGCATCTCTCATCCCCCTCTGTGCATCTCTCATCCACCCCCCGTGCATCTCTCATCCACCCCCCGTGCATCTCTCATCCCCTCCGTGCATCTCTCATCCCCCCCGTGCATCTCTCACCCCCTCGTGCATCTCTCATCCACCCCCCGTGCATCTCTCATCCCCCCCGTGCATCTCTCACCCCCCCGTGCATCTCTCACCCCCCGTGCATCTCTCACCCCCCCGTGCATCTCTCACCCCCCCATGCATCTCTCACCCCCCCGTGCATCTCTCATCCACCCCCCGTGCATCTCTCATCCCCCCCGTGCATCTCTCACCCCCCCGTGCATCTCTCACCCCCCGTGCATCTCTCACCCCCCCGTGCATCTCTCATCTCTCCCCTCCCTCCCATGTGCATCTCTCATCTCTCCCCTCCCCCCATGTGCATCTCTCATCTCTCCCCTCCCTCCCATGTGCATCTCTCATCTCTCCCCTCCCCCCATGTGCATCTCTCATCTCTCCCCTCCCCCCCATGTGGATCTCTCATCTCTCCCCTCCCCCCCATGTGGATCTCTCATCTCTCCCCTCCCCCATGTGCATCTCTCATCTCTCCCCTCCCCCCCATGTGGATCTCTCATCTCTCCCCTCCCCCATGTGCATCTCTCATCTCTCCCCTCCCCCCATGTGCATCTCCCATTCCCCCCACTCCTAGTTAATTGTATTTAAAAAAAAATAAAACTTGTTATACTTACCCCCATGCGATCCCTGCAGAATCCTGGCGCTCGTCCAAATCGCTGACACCAGGTTCTCCTGACTTCCGGCCATGTGACGGCGCCGTCACATGACCGGAAGTCAGGGGAATCATGAAGGTGCTGCCGCAGCAGCGCAGCGCTAAGATGTCCCGGACCCGGCGCTTAGCATGCGGCCGGGGGCCCCATGAGGAGAGAGACGCACAAGAGGGGGGCTCCGAGGGGGCTCCTACCGGCCGGGCCCCATACTGGAGTCAGGGCAGTCATGCCCTGATGGCGGCCCTGCTGGAGGCTGGAGGGGCCCCCTCTCCCCGCGGACCGGCTGAAAAACCCCAACGGCCCGGTCCTGGTCCGCGGACCGGCGGTTGGGGACCTCTGCCTTAGACTATGTTCACACACAGTTTTTGAGAATTTTTTTTTCCAGCAGATCTGCTCCAAAAATCCTCCTTAAAACCACTTAAAAAAATGTTTGGAAAACTCTTCCTATTCAGTTGTATGAGAAGCCCAGTTTATTGTTCGCATGGGGAATTTTTTAGACTTTTGATTTTTTGAAAAAATCCTGATGGAAACTGCTCCAAAATAGTCACTGTCCAATAAATCATCTGCAAAAAAAAAAAAAAACTCTTCAAGAGAAGAAACAAACTTCTCCAAACGCTCCTGACAGACTGTGAACACACTGATTTTCTCTTCCAAAATCCTTCAGGAAAAGGAAAACTCTAAAAACTCTCCATAGCCTGTGTTCTTTTAGGAGTTTTTGGAGCGGAAACTAATTGGAAACTCTCCAAATCCTCCTCCAAATCTTAAAACTCAAAAACTTGAATTTCCGCTCAGTTTCTGCTCCGACAACGCACAAAAAAGACTTTGTGTGCACATAGCCATGTAGGGTACGTACACACAATGTTTTTAAATCTCGTGTGAACCCACCAAGTTTTTTTTTAAGCAGAAGACGCCTCAAAAAACGGTGGCATTTTTTTTCCTAACTCATCTTTTGTGGCGTTTTTTTCCCCTTTTTGTGACGCCTTTTTTTTACTGTTGTTTTCTGGTGTTTTTTTTTTACCTCTAATAATGAAGAAACCGCTAGCATTTTTTTAAAAGCAAGAACGATGGCACAACGCTTTCATAGATGTCTTTTGAGCTTTCCAATTGATTTGTAAAGTATACAGCAATTTCTGAGCGGAAAACGTCAAAAGAACAAACAGGTCACTTCTATCAACCACTTGGCAGCTTTCGATTCATAAAGTGGTTAAAAAGCAATGGAAAGCCTGAATGTGTGCACAGCAAGTGGTTTTTCTATAGCAATGTATGTGTTCATTCTTTGTAGCGCTTTCTGATAGGATTTTTAAGCAATTTCCACTACAAAATTTCTCTGAAAAAGACATCATGTCCACATGACCAAGAAGAGCATTTACCGAAATGGTTTCTACTTAAAAAACTCCATGTGAACATTGCCTTAAAGAGTATGTACAGGATGAGAAAAACATGACTGTTTTTTTCCTAACCTAACCCTATAGACAGGTTTTCCAAACCCAACCCCATAGGTAAGCTTTAACCCTATTGACAGGTTTTCCAACCCAACCCTATAGGTAAGTTTTAACCCTATCGACAGGTTTTCCGACCCAAACCTATAGGTAAGTTTAACCCTATCGAAAAGTTTTCCAACCCAACCCTATAGGTAAGCTTTAACCCTATCGGCAGGTTTTCCAACCCAACCCTATAGGTAAGTTTTAACCCTATCGACAGGTTTTCCGACCCAAACCTATAGGTAAGTTTAACCCTATCGAAAAGTTTTCCAACCCAACCCTATAGGTAAGCTTTAACCCTATCGACAGGTTTTCCAACCAAACCCTATAGGTAAGTTTTAACCCTATCGACAGGTTTTCCGACCCAAACCTATAAGTAAGTTTAACCCTATCGAAAAGTTTTCCAACCCAACCCTATAGGTAAGCTTTAACCCTATCGACAGGTTTTCCAACCAAACCCTATAGGTAAGTTTTAACCCTATCGACAGGTTTTCCGACCCAAACCTATAAGTAAGTTTAACCCTATCGAAAAGTTTTCCAACCCAACCCTATAGGTAAGCTTTAACCCTATCGACAGGTTTTCCAACCAAACCCTATAGGTAAGTTTAACCCTATCGACAGGTTTTTCCAACCCAATCCTATAAGTAAGCTTTAACCCTATTAACAGATTGTTTGGATTCGCAAATCAGCTCTATTCCCTTCTGTAAAGCAGAACTCCAATACTCAACACAACGCAAGGATCGGTGTAGCCATTTTTATAAAATCCTGCCCATAACGAGCGCAGAAAAGAACATTCCCGATACAGAATGTAATTTTGTCAACGGCACATTCCCTGTTTACACGGAGAGGTGTGCTGCCGAAAAAGATGATCTCATACCAGTATATATAATGCAATCAGCCGCCAAAGGAAGGAGCGGCTTGTGTAAAAGGACCTTAATTTTCAGCGACTTGTTCACTGCTAAAAGTCTACACTGGACAGTCCCCATCGATGTGCAATGTTATGTCAACCCCTTTGAAGTGGTATTACAAGAAATGTCAGCAATCCCTTACTGGGATGAATTACCCATGTTCCAACCAACAAAAAAGCCAACTCTACCGTTTCTAGCGAGACTCTGCCATTAACTGGACTTCAGAAAAGGCAAAGCTTTTGCAAATTTGTGTAAAAGAAGCGCAATTCATCCGGAACAAGCAATTTGCACAATTTGCAGTTGCACACAAGTTATTACACTGCGGTCTAAAAGGGCAAAGTTTTGTGCAACTTGTGACCTGGACCAAAAAGTCCAGCAGGTTTCATCTTTAGACTCCTGAATATATACAGTGGTGTGAAAAAAGTGTTTGCCCCCTTCCTGATTTCTTATACTTTTCCATGTTTGTCGCACTTAGATGTTTCAGATCACAAAACAAATTTAAATATAAGAAAAGATAACACAAGTAATCACAAAATGCAGTTTTTAAATGAAGGTCTTTATTGTTAAGGAAAAAAAAAATATAAACCTGCAGGGCCCTGTGTGAAAAAGTGATTGCCCCTAAACCTAATAACTGGATGGGCCGCCCCTTAGCAGCAACGACTGCAATCAAGCTTTTGTGATAACTGGCAATGAGTCTTTTACAACACTCTGATGGAATTTTGGCCACTCATCTTTGTAGAATTGTTGTAATTCAGCCACATTGGAGAGTTTCCGAGCATAAATCGCCTTTTTAAGGTCATGCCACAGCATCTCAATTGGATTAAGGACAGGACTTTGACTAGGCCACTCCAAAGTCTTAATTTGTTTTTTCTTAAGCCATTCAGAGGTGGACTTGCTGGTGTGTTTTGGATCATGGTGCTGCTGCATAACCCAAGTGCGCTTCAGCTTGAGGTCATGAACAGATGGCTGGACATTCTCCTTCAGGATTTTTTGGTAGATAGCAGAATTCATAGTTCCATTTACCACAGCAAGTCTTCCAGGTCCTGAAGCAACAAAACAGCCACAGACAATCACACTACCACCACCATATTTTACTGTTGGTATGATGTTCCTTTTCTGAAATGCTGTGTTACTTCTACGACAGATGTAATGGGACATACACCTTCCAAAAAGTTCAACTTTTGTCTCTTCAGTCCACAGAGTATTCTCCCAAAAGACTTGGCAATCATCAAGATGTTTTCTGTCAAAACTGAGAAGAGCATTTTTGTTCTTTTTGCTCAGCAGTGGTTTTCATATTGGAATTCTGCCATGCATGCCATTTTTGCCCAGTCTCTTTCTTAGGGTTCATACTCATATGCGAAGAAAACGGATGAGTGCAATCTGATGAAACATCGGATTGCACTCGGACCAATGTTACTCAATGAGTGACATCTCATCTGCGATTTTTTTTCTGAGCTTAAATCAGACTGAGAAAAAAATCGCAGCATGCAGCGATTTGCCGCATATCTCGGATGAGACTCGCCAATGCAAGTCAATGGGTGCGTGAAAAAACTCGCACGGCACTCGGACCATGCGAGTGCAGTATGATTTTCATGCACCCATCTGCTTGAAACCCAGCAATTCATCAGCCGCGTACAGTAAAAACATAGTGGTACCCGACAATTTAGACTAGAAAGAATAGATCTACACACATAGAATAGTTAAACATAAAGATGTCAGTCACATAAATAATTAGTACAGTGACTGATTTGGTTACTGTATTTGTCATTTATTGTAAAATTAAAGATTTTAAAAAAAATGACGTGGGGTCCCCTGTAATTTTATACTCTAGCGGAGGTTAAGCAGATGGCTGGGGCAGATGTTTGAAGCCTGGGAAGGGGGTAATACCCACGGAGCTTCCCAGGCTACTAATATCACCCCCAGTTGAATACTTAACCTTTACTGGCTATTAAAATGGGGGACCTCCCAAAAAAATGATGTGAGGTCCCCCTATTTTAACATCTAGCAAAGGCTAGCAGACAGCTGGGGACTGATATTAATAGCCTAGGAAGGGGCCATGAATATTGGCCCCCTCCGAGGCTAGAAACAGGAGCCCTCAGCCACCCCATAAATGGCGCATCCATAGGATGCGCCAATTGTGGCACTTAGCCTCGCACTGCCCACTGCCCTGTAGCGGTGGCAGTGGGGTTATAGGGTTGGGGTTTATGTCAGCTTATAACACCAGATGACATCAAGCCCAAGCTAGTAATGGAGAGGCGTCTATAAGACGCCCCCATTACTAACTCCATAGTGGAAGTGAAATGTGAAATAAATACACCCACATCCAGAATAAAATATTTTATTTGAAATAAGCACACAGACTCCTTTAATATTATAAATTAAACCCTGCTTACTATTACGCCCATTCCATCTGAATCTAATGTCACCTGTAATAAAAGTAAAATAATAAACATATCTCATTCTTACCTTTCCACCATGAAGAACATCCATGTGTCCCCCGACAGGTTCAGCTCTGTTACATCTGATGGCAGGCTGGATAGTAGCTTGACACAACCATCCAGCCTGCCATCCTGCAGAGACACTGAGGAGCGCATGCTTGCGCTTGTCAGTGACTCACTGTGACGGCATCAAGATAAGCTGAGTTCATGTCAATTGAACTCTGTTCACCTCTTTGACGTCAGCGCGACCGTGGGAAAATTCTCATGCTTGCGGTGCTGGCAAATGACGTCAGCGCATGCGCGGTGAGAATGTTCCCACAGTCGCACTGACATCAAAGAGGTGAACTGAGTTCATTTGACATGAACACAGCTTATCTTGATGCCGTCACAGCGAGTCACTGACAAGTGCAAGCATGCGCTCCTCAGTGTCTCTGCAGAATAACAGACTGGATGGTCGCGTCCAGCTACGATCCAGCCTGCCATCTAGATGTAGCAGAGTTGGACCCGTCGCGGGACACATGGATGTTCTTCATGTTGGAAAGGTAAGGATGAGGTATGTTTGTTATTTTACTTTTATTACAGGTGACATTGGATTTAGATGGAATGAGCGTAATGGTAAGTAGGGTTTAATATAGAATATTAACCCCTTTACAGCCCATGACGTATTAATATTAATTAAATTAATTAATATTAATTAATCAGGCTTTAAGAGCCTGACCCGTATTAGTACGTCATCGCGATTGCGCGCACACACAGGCTGTACGGGCACGATCGCCGCCGGGTGTTAGCTGATTGTCACAGATGACACCCGGTACTATGTGCAGGGAGCGGTCCCGCACCGCTCCCGGCACATTAACCCCCGCAATGCTGCGATCGAAGTCGATCGCAGCATTGCGGTGGCAAGGGGAGATGATCGGTATACTCACCTCCTCTTCCGGCCTCCAGCGCTGTCTGCCGCGGCTTCCCGGGTGTTGCCATGACGACCTGATGTCGTCATGACAACATCCGGGTCACCAGGCAGCAGGAACATTGTTTGGTCATGCGCAGTGCACCACCACACAATGTTCTCACTGTGCAGCGCTGACTGCCTGCATAGCACAGGGATGGTGCTCCATCCCTATGCTGTGCAGGCGATCAGAATAAAAAAAGTTAAAGTCCCAGAGTGGGACAAAGTAAAAAAGTATAAAAACTCTCAGAAAGTGAAAAAAATAAAATAAATTGTAAAAATATTTTTTAAAAAATTAAAAAAATAATCCACCAAAAATAAAAATACAATGTACCCATCAATAAATATTATTATGAAAAAAAAGCAAACAAACAATAAAAGTACACATATTTGGCATCGCCGCGTCCGGAACGACCTGACCTATAAAACTGTCCCACTAGTTAACCCCTTCAGTGAACACGGTAAAAAAAAAAAAAAAACAAAGCAAAAAAAAATGCTTTATCGTCATACCGCCAAAAAAAAAAATGGAATAACACGCGATCAAAAAGACGAATATAAAAAAAAATGGTACCGCTGAAAACGTCATCTTGTCCCACAAAAAACAAGCCACCATACAGCTCCATCAGCCGAAAATTCAAAAAGTTATAGCTCTCAGAATAAAGCAATGCAAAAAAATTATTTTTTCTATAAAATAGCTTTTATTGTGTATTGTGTATAAGCGCCAAAACATAGAAAAACAATATAAATGTGGTACCATTGTAAACGTACTGACCCAAAGAATAAAGCTACCTTATCAATTTTACCACATGCGGAACAGAATAATAAAAAAAAAAATTCCTGAATTGTTGGTTTTTGTTTATTCTGCCTCCCAAAAATCGGAATAGAAAGGGATCAAAAAATGTCACGTGCCTGAAAATGGCACCAATAAAAACGTCAACTCATCCCGCAAAAAATAAGCCATCACATGACTCTGTCTGCCAAAATATGGAAAAATTATAGCTCTCAAAATATGGCGATGCAAAAACTAGATTTTACAAAAAATGCGTCTTTTAGTGTGTGACAGCTGTCAATCATAAAAACCCCATATGATTCTGGTATCACTGTAATCGCACTGACCCGAAGAATAAAGTAATCTCATCACTTATACCGCACGAGGAACGGCGTAAAAAATAAACTCTCGGGTTAGGGTTGTGCTATGGTTAGGGTTGTGCTAGGGTTAGGGTTGGGCTAGGGTTAGGGCTGGGGTTGGGGTTGGGGTTAGGGTTGGGGTTGGGATTTTTTTCAAAAGTAAGAAAAAAAGATGACGATATGGCGACTAGTGTTGAGCGCAAGTGCTCGCTACTTGAGTTTGCATCGAGTGCTCTGGTATGCATTGAGTATCGTGGGTATTTGAGTAACATGCTCGAGTCTCCGCCCCATATGCTTCGCGGCCAAAAAAACTTTGCGGGGATTGCCTGCCATGCACGAGCGATCCCTGCATGTTTTTTTTGGGGTGTCTAATAACCGTGAAACATGCGGGGCAGGGACTCGAGCATGTCACTCAAGCACACGCAGTACATGGTGCATACCTGAGTACCCGATGCAAACTCAAGTAGCGAGCACTTGCGCTCAAGACTAATGACAACTTATTCAATATGATGACCTAATGTTATCAAATTCTCTGTCGTACCTCTGAGTTCAAAATGTTCACTATACCCCTTGATAAAATCCTTGAGGGGTCTAGTTTCCAAAATGGGGTCACTTGTGGGGGGTTTCCACTGTTTAGGCACACAGGGGCTCTCCAAACGTGACATGGTGTCCGCTAACAAATTGAATGGAAAATCGGCTCAAATTGTTAGCAGACATCATGTTGCGTTTGGAGAGCCCCTGTGTGCCTAAACATTGGAGCTCCCCCACAAGTGACCCCATTTTGGAAACTAGACCCCCCAAGGCACCTATCTAGATGCATAGTGAGCACTTGGAACCCCCAGGTGCTTCACAAATTGATTCCTAAAAATTAAAAACTGGAAAAAAAAATACTTTTTCATTTTTACGGATTAATTTGTGAAGCACCTGGGGGTTCAAAATGCTCACCACCCATCTAGATAAGTTCCCAGGGGGGTCTAGTTTCCAAAATGGTGTCACTTGTGGGGGGTTTTCACTGTTTAGGCACATCAGGGGCTCTCCAAACGCAACATGGCGTCCGCTAATTATTCAAGCAAATTTTACCATCGAAAATTCAAATGGCGCTCCTTCCCTTCCGAGCCCTGCCGTGCGCCCAAACAGTGGTTTTTCCCCACATATGGGGTATCTGCATGCCCAGGGGAAATTGCACAACAAATTTTCGGGTCCATTTTTTCCTGTTACCCCTGCAAAAATAAAAAAAATTGGGTCTAAAGTGACATTTTTGTGAAAAAAGTTAAATGTTCATTTTTTTCTTCCACATTCCAAAAATTCCTGTGAAGCACCTGAAGGGTTAATAAAGTTCTTGAATGTGGTTTTGAGCACCTTGAGGGGTGCAGTTTTTAGAATGGTGTCACTTTTGGGTATTTTCTGTCATAAAGACCTCTCAAAGTGACTTCAAATGTGATGTGGTCCCTAGAAAAATGTTTTTGTAAATTTTGTTGGAAAAATTAGAAATCACTAGTCAACTTTTAACCCTTATAGCTCCATAACAAAAAAAAATTTTGGTTCCAAAATTGTGCTGATGTAAAGTAGACATGTGGGAAATGTTATTTATTAACTATTTTGTGTGACATATCTCTCTGATTTAAGGGCATAAAAATTCAAATTGTGAAAATTGTAAAATTTTCAAAATTTTCGCCAAATTTCAGTTTTTTTTTACAAATAAACGCAAGTGATATCGAAGAAATTTTACCACAATCATGAAGTACAATATGTCACGAAAAAACAGTCTCAGAATCAGGGGGATCCATTGAAGCGTTCCAGAGTAATTATCTCATAAAGTGACAGTGGTCAGAATTGTAAAAATTGGCCTGGTCATTAACGTGCAAACCACCTTGGGTTGTAAATAGGTTAAAGGAGTCTGTGTGTTTATTTCAAATAAAATATTTTATTCTGGATGTGGGTGTATTTATTTCACATTTCACTTCCAGTATGGGGTTAGTAATGGGGGCGTCTTATAGACGCCTCTCCATTATTAACCTGGGCTTGATGTCAGCTGGGGTTATAAGCTGCCATCAACCCCAGCCCTATAACCCCACTTGCCACCGCTACATGGTAGTGTGAGGTCAAGTTTGGCGCATCCTATCGATGCGCCATTTCTGGAGCGGCTGAGGGCTGGTGCTTCTAGCCTCGGAGGGGGCCAATATTCATGGCCCCTTACTAGACTATTAATATCAGTCCCCAGCTGTCTACCTAGCCTTTGCCAGCTGTTAAAATAGGGGGACGTCATTGTTTTGGGGGGTCCCCCATTTTAATAGCCCGTAAAGGCTACATATACAGCTGGGGGCTCATAGTAGTAGCCTGAGAAGCTCCGTGGGTATTACCCCCTTCCCAGGCTTCAAACATCTGCCCCAGCCATCTGCTTAACCTCCGCTAGAGTATAAAATTACGGGGGACCCCACGCCATTTTTAAAAAAAAGCTTTCATTTTACAATAAATGACAATAACACTAACCAAATCAGTCACTGCACTAATTATATATGTAACTGACATCTTTACATCCATTCTATGTGTGTAGGTCTATTCTTTCTAGTCTAAATTGTCGGGTACCGCTATGTTTTTACTGTATGGGGCTGATGAATTGCCGGGTTTCAAAGAGATGGGGGCGTGAAAATCACATAGCACTCGCATGACACTCGTCCAATTTTTTGGTCCAGATATCGGAATGCTTTTTTTCACACATATGGGTAGGAGCCCTTATGGTCATGACCACTGACCTTAACTGAGGCAAGTGAGGGCAGCAGTTCTTTGGAAGTTGTTGTTGGGTCTTTTGTGCCCTCCTGGATGAGTCGTTGCTGCGGTCTTGGGGTAATTTTGGTCGGCCGTCCACTCCTGGGAAGGTTCACCACTGTTTCATGTTTTCGCCATTTGTGAATAATGGCTCTCACCGTGGTTCGCTGGAGTCCCAAAGCTTTAGAAATGACTTTATAACCTTTTCCAGACTGATAGATCTCTATTACTTTGTTTCTCATTTGTTCCTGAATTTCTTTGGATCGCAGCATGATGTCTAGCTTTTGAGGATCTTTTGGTCTACTTCACTTTTTCAGGCAGGTCCTATTTAAGTGATTTCATGGTTGAGAACAGGTGTGGCAGTAATCAGGCCTGTGTGTGGCTGGGGAAATTGAACTCACATTTCCAAAGATGTGATAAACCACAGTTAATTTATGTTTCAGGGAGGGGAGGGGGGCAATCACTTTTGCACACAGGGCCCTGTAGGTTTGGATTTCTTTTTCCCTTAATAATAAAGACCATCATTTAAAAACTGTATATTGTGATTACTTGTGTTATCTTTGTCTAATATTTAAATTTGTTTTGTGATCTGAAACATGTAAGTGTAAGAAACAAGCAAAAGAATAAGAAATCAGAGAGGGGGCAAACACTTTTTCACACCACTGTGTGTGTATGTATATATATATGTATATATATATATATATATATATATATATATATATATATATATATATATATACATACATACACAGTGCTGGCCAAAAGTATTGGTACCCCTGCAATTCTGTTAGATAATACTCAGTTTCTTCCTGAAAATGATTGCAATCACAAATTCTTTGGTATTATTCTCTTCATTTAATTTGTCTTCAATGAAAAAAACACAAAAAGAATTGTCCTAAAGCCAAATTGGATATAATTCCACACCAAACCTAAAAAAGGGGGTGGACAAAAGTATTGGCACCCTTTGAAAAATCATATGATGCTTCTCTAATTCATGTAATTAACAGCACCTGTAACTTACCTATGGCACCTAACAGGTGTTGGCAATAACTAAATCACACTTGCAGCCAGTTAACATGGATTAAAGTTGACTCAACCTCTGTCCTGTGTCCTTGTGTGTACCACATTGAGCATGGAGAAAAGAAAGAAGACCAAAGAACTGTCTGAGGACTTGAGAAACCAAATTGTGAGGAAGCATGAGCAATCTCAAGGCAACAAGTCCATCTCCAAAGACCTGAATGTTCCTGTGTCTTCCGTGCACAGTGTCATCAAGAAGTTTAAAGCCCATGGCACTGTGGCTAACCTCCCTAGATGTGGACGGAAAAGAAAAATTGACGAGAGATTTCAACGCAAGATTGTGCGGATGGTGGATAAAGAACCTCGACTAACATCCAAACAAGTTCAAGCTGCCCTGCAGTCCGAGGGTACAACAGTGTCAACCCGTACTATCCGTCGGCGTCTGAATGAAAATGGACTGTATGGTAGGATACCCAGGAAGACCCCACTTTTTACCCTGAGACATAAAAAAGCCAGGCTGGAGTTTGCCAAAACTTACCTGAGAAAGCCTAAAACATTTTGGAAGAATGTTTTCTGGTCAGATGAGACAAAAGTAGAGCTTTTTGGGAAAAAGCATCAACATAGAGTGTACAGGAAAAAAAAAAGAGGCATTCAAAGAAAAGAACACGGTCCCTACAGTCAAACATGGCGGAGGTTCCCTGATGTTTTGGGGTTGCTTTGCTGCCTCTGGCACTGGACTGCTTGACCGTGTGCATGGCATTATGAAGTCTGAAGAGTCCAGACCTAAATCCCATAGAACACCTGTGGAGAGATCTCAAAATGGCAGTTTGGAGAAGGCACCCTTCAAATATCAGGGACCTGGAGCAGTTTGCCAAAGAAGAATGGTCTACAATTCCAGCAGAGCATTGTAAGAAACTCATTGATGGTTACCGGAAGCGGTTGTTCGCAGTTATTTTGGCTAAAGGTTGTGCAACCAAGTATTAGGCTGAGGGTGCCAATACTTTTGTCCGGCCCTTTTTTGGAGTTTTGTGTGAAACGATCAATGATTTGATTTTTGCTTCATTCTCTTTTGTGTTTTTTCCTTGCAAGCAAATTAAATGAAGATAATAATACCAAAGAATTTGTGATTGCAATCATTTTCAGGAAGAAACTGAGTATTATCTGACAGAATTGCAGGGGTGCCAATACTTTTGGCCAGCACTATATATATATATGTGTGTGTATATATATATATATATATATATATATATATATATATACATACACATACACACACACACATACATACATATATATATTGTAAAAAATATGCATTAAAATGTAATGTATTTTGTCTTTTCAGACAGGATATTTCTCTGCTTGTGGAGATGTAACAAGAGAATATATGTCGGTGGTCTGCAGAGCACTTGTGGGAATAAAGTCTGCAATCACACAAGTCATGGTGTAGTGCGCAGTGTGAAGGCGCCACGTTGTAGAACTACTGTATGTGCATACAAGTCACAGTTTAATAGGGAGTCCCCATCCATTGCTTTAACACCTTCTCTTCCCGCCAGCTGTTTGAAGTCTCTGGCGCTGCACCCACATCTGTTCCTTCTGCAAATACAGTTGCTGGTCACCATCTGGACTGAGATTTTGGTTACCAGCTCCTGGGCTTTTCCCCTCCCCAAGAGGATGCCAGGCATATGGGCACCATTTAACAGTCTGAATGCCAGAGAGAACTATATTTTTCCTCATGTTTTACATTATCCCAGTTGTCTTCAGTCCCATTAACTGTAATATCTTATTATAATAACTCGGCTCCTATCCTCTTATTACCCCTGTAACTTCTTATGACAGTAACATGGCTTTTGATCCTCTCATCTGTAACCTCTTATTAGTGACTCAGCTCCTGATCCTCTTATTACCCCTGTAACCTCTTATTACAGTAACCCTGCTCCTGATCCTCTTATTACCCCTGTAACCTCTTATTACAGTAACCCGGCTCCTGATCCTCTTATTACCCCTGTAACCTCTTATTACAGTAACCTGGCTCCTGATCCTCTCATTACCCCTGTAACCTCTTATTACAGTAACCCGGCTCCTGATCCTCTTATTATCCCTGTAACCTCTTATTACAGTAACCCGGCCCCTGATCCTCTTATTACTCCTGTAACATCTTATTACAGTAACCCGGCTCCTTATCGTCTTATTATCCTATAACCTCTTATTACAGTAACCCAGCTCCTGATCCTCTCATTACCCCTGTAACCCCTTATTACAGTACCCCAGCTCCTGATCCTCCTATTACCTCTGTAACATCATATTACAGTAACCCGGCTCCTTACACTCTTATTACCCTGCAACCTCTTATTACAGTAACCCGGCTCCTGATTCTCTCATTACCCCTGTAATCTGTTATTACAGTAACCTGGCTCCTGATCCTCTCATTGCCCCTGTAACCTCTTATTACAGTAACCCGGCTCCTGATTCTCATATTATCCCTGCAACCTCTTATTACAGGAGCCTGGCTCCTTATCCTCTTATTACCCCTGTAACTTATTACAGTAACCCGGCTCCTGATCGTCTTACTACCCCTGTAACCACTTATTACAGTAACCCAGCTCCTGATCCTCTTATTACCCTGTAACCTCGTATTACAGCAACCTGGCTCCTGATTCTCTTATTATCCGTGTAACCTTTTATTACAGTAACCTGGCTCCTGATCCTCTCATTGCCCTGTAACCTCTTATTACAGTAACCCGACTCCTGATTCTCTCATTACCTCTGTAATCTCTTATTACAGTAACCCGGCTCCTGATGCTCTCATTGCCCCTGTAACCTCTTGTTACATTAACCCAGCTCCTGATCCTCTTATTTCCCCTGTAACCTCTTATTACAGTAACCCGGCTCTTGATCGTCTTACTACCCCTGTAACCTGTTACTACATTAACCCATCTCCTGATCCTCTAATTACGGTAACCCGGCTCCTGATCCTCTTATTACTCCTGTAACCTCTTATTACAGTAACCCGGCTCCTTATCCTCTTATTACCCTTGTAGTCTCTTATTACAGTAACCCGGATCCTGATTCTCTCATTGCCCCTGTAACCTCTTATTACCCCTGCAACCACTTATTACAGTAACCCGCTCCTGATTCTCTTATTACCATGTAACCTTTTATTACAGTAACCCAGCTCCTGATCCTCTCATTGCCCCTGTAACCTCTTATTACCCCTGTAACTTTTTATTACATTAACCCGGCTCCTGATCCACGCATTGCCCTGTAACCTCTTATTACAGGAACCCAGCTCCTGATTCTCTCATTGCCCCTGTAAACCCTTATTAAAGTAACCCGACTCCTGATTCTCTCATTACCTCTACAACCTCTTATTACAGTAACCCGGCTCCTGATTCTCTCATTGCCCTTGTAACCTCTTATTACAGGAACCCGGCTCCTGATTCTCTCATTGCCCCTGTAACTACTTATTATAGTAACCCGGCTCCTGATCCTCTAATTACAGTAACCCGGCTCCTGATCCTCTTATTACTCCTGTAACATCTTATTACAGTAACCCGGCTCCTTATCGTCTTATTATCCTATAACCTTTTATTACAGTAACCCAGCTCCTGATCCTCATTACCCTGTAACTTCATATTACAGCAACTTGGCTCCTTATCCTCTTATAACCCCTGCAACCTCTTATTACAGTAATCCGACTCCTGATTCGCTCATTGCCCCGGTAACCTCTTATTACCCTTGTAATCTCTTATTACAGTAACCCGGCTCCTGATCCTCTTATTACCCTGTAACCTCATATTACAGCAACCTAGCTCCTTATCCTCTTATTACCCCTGTAACCTCTTATTATAGTAACCCAGCTCCTGATCCTTCTATTACTCCTGTAACCTCTTATTAAAATAACCCGGCTCCTTATCCTCGTATTACCCTTGTAGTCTCTTATTACAGTAACCCGCTTCTGATCCTCTTATTACCCTGTAACCTTTTATTACAGTAACCAGACTCCTGATCCTCTTATTATCCTGTAACCTCTTATTACAGTAACCCGGCTCCTGATCCTCTTATTACCCTGTGACCTCATATTACAGCAACCTGGCTGCTTATCCTCTTATTACTCCTGTAACCTCTAATAACAGTAACCCGGCTCCTGATCGTCTTACTACCCCTGTAACCTCTTACTACAGTAACCTGGCTCCTTATCCTCTTATTACCCTTGTAGTCTCTTATTACAGTAATCCACTTCTGATCCTCTTATTACCCTGTAGCCTGTTATTACAGGAGCCTCACTCCTTATCCTCTTATTACCCCTATAACTTCTTATTACAGTAACCCGGCTCCTGATTCTCTCTCATTGCCCCTGTAACCACTTATTACATTAACCCGGCTCCTGATCGTCTAATTACAGTAACCCGGCTCCTGATCCTCTTATTACTCCTGCAACCTCTTATTAAAATAACCCGGCTTCTTATCCTCGTATTACCCTTGTAGCCTCTTATTACAGTATCCCGCTTCTGATCCTCTTATTATCCAGTAATCTCTTATTACAATAACCCGGATCCTGATTCTCTCATTGACCTTGTAACCACTTATTACAGTAACCTGGCTCCTGATTCTCTTATTACCCCTTTAACCTCTTATTACAGTGACCCGGCTTCTGATCCTCCTATTACCCCTGTATCCTCTTATTACCGTAACCCAGCTCCTGATCCTTCTATTACTCCTGTAACCTCTTATTACAGTAACCCATCTCCTGATTCTTTTATTACCCCTGTAACCTGTTATTACAGTAACTCGGCTCCCTGATTCTCTCATTATCCCTGTAACCACTTATTACAGCAACCCGGCTCCTGATCCTCTTATTACCCTGTAACCTCTAATTACAGTAACCCTGCTCCTGATCCTCTTTTTACTCCTTTATCCTCTTATTACAGTAACCTGGCTCCTAATTCTCTCATTACGCCTGTAACATATTATTACAGTAACCAAGCTCCTGATCCTCTTATTACCCCTGTAGCCTCTCATTACAGTAACCCGGCTCCTGAGCCTCTTATTACCCTGTTACCTCTTTTATTACAGTAGCCCAGCTCCTGAACCCCTTATTAGCCCTGTAACCTCTTATTACAGTAATCCGGCTCCTGAGCCTCTTATTACAGTAACCCGCTCCTAATCTTCTTATTACAGGAACCCGACTCTGGATCCTCTTATTACATTAACCCGGGTCCTGATCCTCTCATTCCCCTGTAACCTCTTATTACAGTAATCAGGCTCCTGATCCTCTTATTACAGTAACCCGGTTCCTAACCCTCTTATTACAGGAACCCGTCTCTGGATTCTCTTATTACAGTAACCCAGTTCCTGATCCTCTTATTACCCCTGTAACCTCTTATTACAGTAACCCGGCTCCTGATCCTTTTATTATCCTGTAACCTCTTATTACAGTAACCTGGCTCCTGATCCTTTTATTACCCTGTAACCTCTTAGTACAGTAACCTGACCCCTGAGACTCTTAGTACAGTAACCCGGCTCCTGATTCTCTTATTACCCCTGTAACCTCTTATTACAGCAACCCGGCTTCTGATCCTCTTATTACCCTGTAACCTCTAATTACAGTAACCCTGCTCCTGATCCTCTTATTACTCCTTTATCCTCTTATTACAGTAACCTGGCTCCCGATTCTCTCATTATACCTGTAACATGTTATTACAGTAACCGAGCTCCTTATCCTCTCATTGCCCCTGTAACCTTTTATTACAGTAACCCGACTCCTGATCCTCTTATTACAGTAACCCGGCTCCTGATCCTCTTTTCACTCTGGTAACCCTTTATTACAGTAACCAAGCTCCTGATCCTCTTATTACCCTTGTAGTCTCTTATTACAGTAACCCGGATCCTGATTCTCTCATTGCCCCTGTAACCTCTTATTACCCCTGCAACCACTTATTACAGTAACCCGCTCCTGATTCTCTTATTACTCTGTAACCTTTTATTACAGTAACCCAGCTCCTGATCCTCTCATTGCCCCTGTAACCTCTTATTACCCCTGTAACTTTTTATTACAGTAACCCAGCTCCTGATCTTCTTTTCACTCCGGTAACCCTTTATTACAGTAACCAAGCTCCTGATCCTCTTATTACCCCTGTAACCTCTCATTACAGTAACCCGGCTCCTGAGCCTCTTATTACCCTGTTACCTCTTTTATTACAGTAACCTGGCTCCTGAACCTCTTATTAGCCCTGTAACCTCTTATTACAGGAACCCAGCTCCTGAGCTTCTTATTACAGTAAACCAGCTCCTGATCCTCTTATTATCCCTGTAACCTCTTATTACAGTAACCCGGCTCCTGATGCTCTTATTACCCTGTAACCTCTTATTACAGTAACCTGGCTCCTGATCCTCTTATTACCCCTGTAACCTCTTATTACAGGAACCCGGCTCCTGATCCTCTTATTACCCCTGTAACCTCTTATTACAGTAACCTGGCTCCTGAGCTTCTTATTACAGTAACCCGGCTCCTGATCCTCTTATTACCCCTGTAACCTCTTATTACAGGAACCCAGCTCCTGAGCTTCTTATTACAGTAACCCGGCTCCTGATCCTCTTATTACCCTGTAACCTCTAATTACAGTAACCCTGCTCCTGATCCTCTTTTTACTCCTTTATCCTCTTATTACAGTAACCTGGCTCCTAATTCTCTCATTACGCCTGTAACATATTATTACAGTAACCAAGCTCCTGATCCTCTTATTACCCCTGTAGCCTCTCATTACAGTAACCCGGCTCCTGAGCCTCTTATTACCCTGTTACCTCTTTTATTACAGTAGCCCAGCTCCTGAACCCCTTATTAGCCCTGTAACCTCTTATTACAGTAATCCGGCTCCTGAGCCTCTTATTACAGTAACCCGCTCCTAATCTTCTTATTACAGGAACCCGACTCTGGATCCTCTTATTACATTAACCCGGGTCCTGATCCTCTCATTCCCCTGTAACCTCTTATTACAGTAATCAGGCTCCTGATCCTCTTATTACAGTAACCCGGTTCCTAACCCTCTTATTACAGGAACCCGTCTCTGGATTCTCTTATTACAGTAACCCAGTTCCTGATCCTCTTATTACCCCTGTAACCTCTTATTACAGTAACCCGGCTCCTGATCCTTTTATTATCCTGTAACCTCTTATTACAGTAACCTGGCTCCTGATCCTTTTATTACCCTGTAACCTCTTAGTACAGTAACCTGACCCCTGAGACTCTTAGTACAGTAACCCGGCTCCTGATTCTCTTATTACCCCTGTAACCTCTTATTACAGCAACCCGGCTTCTGATCCTCTTATTACCCTGTAACCTCTAATTACAGTAACCCTGCTCCTGATCCTCTTATTACTCCTTTATCCTCTTATTACAGTAACCTGGCTCCCGATTCTCTCATTATACCTGTAACATGTTATTACAGTAACCGAGCTCCTTATCCTCTCATTGCCCCTGTAACCTTTTATTACAGTAACCCGACTCCTGATCCTCTTATTACAGTAACCCGGCTCCTGATCCTCTTTTCACTCTGGTAACCCTTTATTACAGTAACCAAGCTCCTGATCCTCTTATTACCCTTGTAGTCTCTTATTACAGTAACCCGGATCCTGATTCTCTCATTGCCCCTGTAACCTCTTATTACCCCTGCAACCACTTATTACAGTAACCCGCTCCTGATTCTCTTATTACTCTGTAACCTTTTATTACAGTAACCCAGCTCCTGATCCTCTCATTGCCCCTGTAACCTCTTATTACCCCTGTAACTTTTTATTACAGTAACCCAGCTCCTGATCTTCTTTTCACTCCGGTAACCCTTTATTACAGTAACCAAGCTCCTGATCCTCTTATTACCCCTGTAACCTCTCATTACAGTAACCCGGCTCCTGAGCCTCTTATTACCCTGTTACCTCTTTTATTACAGTAACCTGGCTCCTGAACCTCTTATTAGCCCTGTAACCTCTTATTACAGGAACCCAGCTCCTGAGCTTCTTATTACAGTAAACCAGCTCCTGATCCTCTTATTATCCCTGTAACCTCTTATTACAGTAACCCGGCTCCTGATGCTCTTATTACCCTGTAACCTCTTATTACAGTAACCTGGCTCCTGATCCTCTTATTACCCCTGTAACCTCTTATTACAGGAACCCGGCTCCTGATCCTCTTATTACCCCTGTAACCTCTTATTACAGTAACCTGGCTCCTGAGCTTCTTATTACAGTAACCCGGCTCCTGATCCTCTTATTACCCCTGTAACCTCTTATTACAGGAACCCAGCTCCTGAGCTTCTTATTACAGTAACCCGGCTCCTGATCCTCTTATTACCCTGTAACCTCTTATTACAGTAACCCGGCTTCTGATCCTCTTATTACTCTGGTAACCTTTTATTACAGTAATCCCGCTCCTGAGCCTCTTATTACCCTGGCTCCTGATTTTCTTTATAATTCTGTTAGATAGATAGATAGATAGATAGATAGATAGATAGATAGATAGATAGATAGATAGATAGATAGATACTGACACACAGTGGACAACACTATGAAGTGCAGGGGCATTAGAATTGATTTGACTGGTCTCATTCTGTGTCTGTTGAGATGGCACATTGTGCACACAACATTTCAGACATGGCTGGCATACTTTGCACAAAGCTGGCACATAGCAGGCACACAAGGCCTTGCATAAGGTAATATGGTTTGCAAATGATGCAGAGGTAACGTTCTGCCAAACGCATTACCTTGTGCAGTGCTCGCTGACCAGCCTGCCAATCTCATTAACTTCCACAAAGTGCTGTGTTCCTGGTAAAGGTGACACACCAGTCAGCCAGTGCCCCCGCAGCTGCTGCCCCATGTTCAATTCTGGAGATAGTGGGACCCCTCTATGGCCCGTGCTCCGCTCTGCGCACAAAGCCTGGCACAGAGTTACATAACAAGTCTTCACAAAGTGATAACATTAGCGAGCAGAGCATCTTGCTCTGCACAAGGTGATATGTTTGGCATGGAAAGCACACTGCTCTGCGCACGGTAATAAGTCTGGCACATTCTCTGTGCATTGCTCCTCCGAGTCTGCGCCAGTGTCTGCGTCAGGGTTCCCCTCTTTCCGCCATAATAGAGATGCCAGGCTCCTAATTGTAAGGCAGGGTGACGGGGGCACAGCAAGACCCAGATGCGCTATTTCTAACAGATGGTGTTGGCATTCCCTATTCACTGCCTTCATGCCAGCCTTCATGCCACCTGCACCCACCCTCCCTCCCCCACTTTTCTTTTCTCCTTCCCTATTTCCACAAAAGTGGTTATTACGGAGCCAGCACTTAACCCTCTCACCCCCAAAAAAGACCTGGCACCTGTATTGTACCAGCTGCAAATGTCAAGCCACCAGCCAGCCTCTCGGGAGGGTATTCACAAGAAGGCAGGTGGCACGACGCAGATTACTTCCTACAAGCAGAACAACACCAATTTCCTTCCATCGTCACTTACTAAATGTATCGCCCTGGAAAGCCATTTCCAACACCTGCCTTCATCCCTTGCTCATCCCCAATTCCATCATTTTCTGCCGGTCTCCTCCATGCCCCGTCCTTCCCGTACCCACATGTCTCTGTTATCTGTCATACATGATCCCATAATAGACATCTGGGATTAGGAGCAGCGCGCAGAATAATTATATATAGAGACAGAGACAATTTATGCAAATGATCTGCGCCCAATGGGAAAGACTAATTACTCCAGATAAAGCAGAGAAGAAAAAAAAAAATCAGGTTTGAAGAAAAAAAAAATGGTGCAAATTTCTAAATTTTTACATTTTCTCTAGATTTTTTTGTAATTTTTTTTTCTAACTTCTTACCCATAATAGGAATTAAATTGTTATTTTCCTACATCGGGGATTTGGATGAACCTTTTTTCTTATGTGGCGGACAAGAAGGTCATAGACTAAGTACTAAGAAGGAGGCGTGTTTGCATGTGCTGCCCATGAAAGGGTTAATCTTCTCTGGCTCACTACGTCCCAGCTTAGCGACGCTCTGCGGGCTCTCTGCCTCGATGGAGTTAGAGGGGAAGAGTGCTCTCTGCGATCCTGCCAAAACTTCCATTTGGTTCGGTAAATATTTAATGGCTGTCAGGACTCCCCGAAGCATCTTCAGAAATGAAAACGGGGATGGTGGGGGGAGATGTTGGCAGTGGCATTGCCCACCGTGTACCTGCGATGTGTATGCAGGTCAGGGTGGGGCAGAGCGCCTTGCAAGGAGGCTTTGTATGGGTATGTGCATGGGCAGTAGACTGGCATGGTTACTTCCAAAGTACGTATTCGTTGAGGGGTGTGTAATGGGAGGTTGGCACTGCCATACCTGGGCTGTTCTCCATCATTGTACGCCGCCGCTGCCTTTTCTTCTGAGTGTAGATACAATGCTGCAGAATATTTACACAAAGCTACAATTCTCATCCATGTTTTTCATTTGGATGGAGTCATAAGCATCAAGTTCTCCTGATCAGCCACCTGCATAATACGAAACAGGGCACTGCCATCAGGGAATATGACTGCCATGAAGGGGGCACAGGGTCTGTACAATGTTAGGTAAGTGACATGTCCGCATGATACCAAGACCTGAGGTTTCCCAGTAGAACTTTGCTCCATCCCTTTGCCTCCTCCACCGGCTCATCTGCTTTCTATAGTGCCATACCTACCCCAGATAAGTGACGCACGTGCACCCGGTTGTCCTCATGGTGCACCCGGACCTTCTTACATTGCTCCATAGTCTGATGATCATGAGCCCATTGTAGATGGTGGACAGAGTCATCATGGCCCCCATGCCCAGTCTAAGGCTCCATGGTGCCATATGCAAAAGGATCCAATACTCTGATTTCTGGTATCAGACATTATGTACCAAGAACACACAAGTTCCGCCATTTTGGAGATTCTCCAACCCAATCATCTCACCATCACAATGTGGCCCTGGTCACAGTTGCTCAGATCCTTAAGCTGGCTATATACATTACTGATTGTTCGGCCAACAGCCAGCTCAGCCAGCTCCCCCGAACACAGGAGAGCTCTATCGGCCGAGCGCTCCTGTGTTCTCTATGAGTAAGCACAGCACATGCGGATTATCATTGGGGACCATGGGGCACGTATTACCAAGCGTTAAGTGTTTTCGCTGTGTAAATTCCGCAGCAAAAACGCATAGTGGGCACGGAGCCTTATACTACATGTGAACAAAGATCTAAATTTTAAAGTACAGTGAACGTGATTCCATGAAATCTCTGCCCCATGTGATCCAAAGACGCTGCTGAACTCTGCGGTTTTGGTGCTTTTTCTCTCTATAGGCTTCTTCCGAAAAAAACGCATGAAGAAAAACAACGCCGTTTCATTTTTAAGCGCAGAATCAAAGCTTTTCTGTACTATTAAAAAAGTGTTAAAAACTCTGCTCCATATCTGCACCGAAATCGCATCAAATGAGGGGAAAACGCATAAAAGAAACGCAGCAAACACGCCAGAAAATATTGTTATTGTTATTGCGCCATGTGGTGTAGACAGAAAAAAAGCAGCAGAAAGAACGCAGCATTTACGCTATGTGTGAACACGGCCTCAGCATTACTGTTTTATTATTACATTTTTTATGTTTTTAATAGAGAAAAAATATCAAATCACGCCATTTTTTTTATGTCATTTACCGATCCCCATAAATAAGCTGCTCGCTGTGTTGTGCGGGTCGTTACGATTAGGCTGTGTGCCCACGATGCGTTTTTTAAGTGTTTCCGCCATGGCAATTCCACCACATAAACGCTTAAAAAACGCTTGGTAGAAGGCCTGCCATGTTCCCCAATGATAATCCCCATGTACAATCCGCATGAGTTTTTTCTGCCAGGGAGATGCAGAAACGCTCAGGAAAAATCCGCAGCATTTCTGCATCGTGGGCACATAACATGAACATATTTAGTGTCCTGTCAGGCTATTTGCCGATTACTGACCAAATACCGATAGTGGGGCCGAAGCCTAAGGGGCAAACTCACACAACAGAAAGCAGCTTCTATCACAGACATTATTATTTTGTATGTTTCTCACACTCAAATGTTTCAGGTCACAAAACAAATTTAAATATTAGACAAAGAAACACAAGTAATCACAAAATGCAGTTTTTAAATGAAGATCTTTATTATTTAATCTAAACCTACAGGGCCCTGTGTGAAAAAGTGATTGCCCCCTCCCTCATCCCTTAAAACATAAATTAACTGTGGTTTATCACATCTTTGGGAATCTGAGTTCAACTTCCCTAGCCACACACAGGCCTGATTACTGCCACATCTGTTCTCAATCAAGAAATCACTTAAATAGGACCTGCCTGACAAAGTGAAGTAGACTAAAAGATCTTCAAAAGCTAGACATCATGCTGCGGATCCAAAATTAAAATCACTGTTGAGCGAAAAGAACTTAAAGGCTTGACTCAGTTTTGCCAGAAAACATCTTGATGATCATTAAGACTTTTGGGAGAATACTCTGTGGATTGACGAGACAAAAGTTGAACTTTTTGCAAGGTGTCCCATTACATCTGGCGTAGAAGTAACACAGTATTTCAGAAATGGAACATCATACAAACAGTAAAATATGGTGGTGGTAGTGTGATGGTCTGGGCCTGTTTTGCCCCAGAGTGATAGGGAGAACATACCCCCCTAGGGGTGGTCCTAGGTGCACTTCCAGATTGGTATGATCTCCCTATCACTCTCTATCCACCTGTTCTGCTGACCCTGCTGGTGTATTATACTTCCCATAATATGTCAAATATGATATGGATATCATTGGGATATTAAACATTTGGTTGGATACTTGACACCTCTCTTTAGTGGGTCAGCCTAATACCTTAAGCATTTATTATATCTTGTTTATTCATGTACACAACCTGAACTTCTTTTGCATGTTTTATTTTTTACTGTGGAAACATGCTGTCATCCACCTGATGTTAGACTTTGATTTACAGGGGGGGGGGGATCTTTGTACACATTTTTTGAGTGATTGTCATAGATTCCTATGGAAGAGACGAGGTAGCTACTTAGCTGATACATGATTTACCTCCCACAGCTGATCTGTTAGTGCACGGCTGTTGCTTGTATACTCATCTTTTACTCCATTTTTTTAAATTATATATATAAGTCTATTTGATGAAATAAAAATTATTTTTAAATTATGGCTTACTGCTCCAGTGTCTTTGTAGGATTGATATAGTGTTGTGGAGTGCCCTCTGATTTCCCTTTGTTTAGTTGCTTGATTGCAGTTGTTGTTGCCAAGGGCACAACCAGTTATTAGGTTTAGGGGGCAATCACTTTTTCACACAGGGCCCTGTAGGTTTGGATTTCCTTTTCCCTAAATAATAAAGACCTTTATGTAAAAACTGCATTTTGTGATTACTTGTGTTTCTTTGTCTTATATTTAAATTTGTTTTGTGACCTAAAACATTTAAGTGCGACAAACATGGAAAAGTATAAGAAATCAGGAAGGGGGCAAACACTTTTTCACACCACTGTATATATTTTGTTAGTGTTAACAGGTACGCGGATGCAACAGTGCAGACAATGAGGAGACTGTGGTACTTAAACCAACAACTATTTATTCAATTAACACAATCAAACGGGTGCCTTTGGCACAATATCAGGGGATAGCGCTAACACTGAAAATAAAATGAGTTATTTTACAAGAAGAATACAGTAATTCAGAAGAACAAGATATTGACACAATGCTATTTACACACTATCATTCTATTATTACCATCTGTTATCATCAGTGATGTCTTCGTTCTAATACCCCAACCTAAAGGGCGTCACTGTCACTACTGGGCCCGTCACCATAGTCACTATCTAGGCAACACAAAACATCACACAGGCCCTCACGGGAGTCAATGATGCTACCCGCTAGGTCGCAAGTCCCAGATTGGCGAGCTGCTCAGTACACTTGTCACACTTGCCACCTTCAGTCCCTGAAGCACGGCCCCGGTCCCCACTTTGTACCACACGTCTACACTCAACACGACGTCTCACACGAACGTCCCTCCGCTGTGGTCTGGTCGTCTCTCTCTCTCTTCCCTGGCTCTGCTTGCTCAACTCAGCTCCTTTACTCGGATATGGTCTCGTAATGGCGGCTATAAGCAAGCTTGCTGTACCACATATCTATCCTGCCACAGGTTCAGGCGCCAACTCCTCTCCTTGACTGCGCTCCTGGGCCTTTTATAATTACTAACTGCACCACAGCTATCACCTGACCTGGTGCCTTCTTCAATCTCTTCCCCGAGGGAACATGCACTTCCCTCTTGAGTTCCTGAAAATGCAATTCTTCCAGCTTTCTCTTGATCATCTTTGACCAGCAGATGGCAGTGTTCGCTTGCAGACACACTGTTAGACAAGTACACAGTTAATGCCTATCTCCTTACACCACTAACATTTTTTGCAGCACCATTGACAACCAATTAGCAATCATTTTAACACTTCTTTAGGAAAGGTCACAAGGAAACAAATGATGGATGGTGTGCATGTAAATGGAGTTTCTAGCCACCCCTCCCAAACTGTACTATTTAGACCTTCATATAGGTGACTTAGCCCCTATAAAAAAAAAAATACATCATACATGTATTGTATTTGTAGCAAGTGCACTTGAGAAAAAGATCCATTACATATTTATTAAAGGGATTTGGTGCACCCTCGTTGTGGCCAAGCGCTCAGCCGTTTTGCCCCTCAATTATGTAACTTCGCTCCTAATTGTGATGGTTAGCGCTCTGTGGGAGTGCTGCCTGATCCAAGTCACCAGGCCTCCACAAAGTGACACTGAAGCCTCCGATCACCTGTATACACAGTGTCAGTGTGCAGAGACCGGCTCTTCATCCTCCTCCTGTGTATAGTGGCTGCACACAGGATCACAAAGCAGGAAAAGGGAGATGAGTATGTGCGCACTGACACTGTGTAGGTAAATTGTCATCCCCCTCCTGTGTATAGCGGCCGCTTGTTACACAGGATCACACAGCAGCTTGAGGCCACGCTACAGAGGTGAGGGAGATGAGCGCTTGCCTAAAATGACACCGTGCACATTCTCATGCCTCTCCTGTCTGCATTAGCCAACGGCTGCTTCATAATCCTGCCCCTGTGCACACTGACACCGTGTATGCAGGCACTCCGCTGCTCCATTGTCAGTGTGTGTAGGGCTGGCGAGTTAGAGCAGACAATGCTCTAAAGAGAGCACTGTCGTTATAGACGGGGCAGAGTAGTGCAATTGAGGGAGTAGAGTGGTGCACTGAGCCATTGGTCACACCAAGAGTGCACCAAAGCCCACTTAACTACACATGTAATAAAAAAAAATTTTCTCTAAAACACATACTAAAATTTTTTTTTTTTTTAAACAAAACAAAGTCCTCCATTTTAAGGTCAAAATAGTTTAGTTTATGGAGTGACCCCATTTAAAAGGAGTTTTCTAGGTTTAGAATATCAATGGTCCCATTGACTCCAATGGGATATCGCAGCAGTGCCCAAGACTGCCCAATCCTGAAGAAACTGCAGCACTCGCACTAACTCTGGACCCTTCAAACAGCTGAGGGACTGATGTAGCTACAGATGAGCCACTGATCCAATATTGATGATCTACACCAAGTACAGGCGATCAGCATTTTGACCACGGAAGACCCCCTTTAACAGGGACATCGTGTAAATGTGTAAGTCACATCCATAGACAGAGGACAGCCAACAGTCTGGACCTTCTCATTTTGATAACAAAGGCCCTTGTAATGTTGAAGGTCAGCAGAAGTGTTAATGCAGCTCTGGATGTGACTGGAGACATAACTCAAGATCAGTGCAAGCTCAGTAAAGCCAGATATGACTGTAGTCTGTGACTCGCCCCCTGGGCCTTGGGGCACTCGGAACCGGGCTTCAGGGCAATGCTGGGAGTAGTAGTGGCGACCCGGTCCCGTGGCTCAGGGTGGTCAGACCAGTGGTAGTCTACTATGTGCTTTGCAATGTCCGACTACGCCACCCGTGGATTGCGGCTATCATGAACCGCCGCTGCAAGGCAGTCCCCTGAGGCTGATGGTGTGTGCAGCTGAGGTAGTATAACTCCCCATGGGAAGAGTGTAGCCTCAGGGCAATGTAGTAGATGGAGGGGGTGATGGTGCAGGGAGTCCCAGTACCGTTAGTGCTGGCGAAGTAAGAAGCACAAAGACAACGTGTTGCAGTCCAGGGTCTTTTACTCACAGTTCGTATACTCCAAGCCACTTCTGTACAGGTAGTGACTGCCCAAGCCGTGCTGCGTCCACCAGGTGAGGGGCTCGGTCAACCCCCAGGCAATTCCGGAGTATGGCACAGGACCCCCTTCTATCCTTCCTCTGGCTCGTGCCCCACCAGTGACCAAGCTTTTGTCCAGCAGCCACGGATCTATGCGGTTAAACGTGGGCCCCATTTCCCGCTATCCTATATGGTGCCTTCCTAGCAAGGTTTATCAGGGGGTCGCACCAAGTGATTATCACGACCTCCGGTTCTTGGCTGAGGGATAATTTACCTCCACCAATTTGGGATCCGGTACCCTTTTCTTGCCTGACCCGTCACCCGTAATTTCCTGGGTCCTTAGGGTCCCTTCTTCCTTCTTGTTCCTGAGCCCTTCTGTTTCTCTGTCACTTCTCCTCCTTTCCTGTTCCTTCTTCTCCTCCTTCCCTCGGCCTCTTCTCCAGGCCTACTTCTCCTTCTCCCTAGGCCTGCCTATGAGCGGAGCTCCTACAGAGCCTCTGCTCCCTGTCTTCTCCTCTCACTGACTGAACACACTCCTAAGATGGTGCCCACCTTTTATATCTCCCCTCTGAGCATGAGCTCAGGTGACCAGCACCCAATGAGCTCCTTCCTACGCTCAGGAACCAACCCCTTCTGCTCCTACATCACTGGGCTTTCCTCCCCCCTCCCCACTCCAGCCAGAGACATGGTCTATCGTGCCTGCACTTCTGTCTAGTGGGAGCACCGTTGAGCTGTTCCTCGGAAATGGGGTGTGTGTGCTGTATGCAGCTAACTGAGCCCTGGTCCATACTCCATCCTTACCCGGGAGTGGAATACCACACCTCTGGCAGATTGTAATACCCCTGTAGCGGCCGAACCCTCGGGGCGCTACATCTGCATTATATGTAGATTGTAAGATTACTGCCCCCTGATCTCTGGCACTGCAGCCTTATAATGCTTAATCCTAAACTTCATCTTCCCTTATCCTTTTACAAACACCCAGAAGGGGAGGAGAGGAGCGACGTCATGCAAGAGCAGATCCCGCCCACTTTTACTGCAGTCATAAAGTGATCTAGCAGTACGCTAGGTTTTCATGGCAAATGTCAGCAGTGGCTACAAAAAGAGTTCAATATAAGAAAATATCAAACTTTAAATTTTTCATATTTTATAGAACAAAATAATGTTTTAGGTTTTCAAAATAAATATTTTAATACTTTAAAAAAATGTTTAAATTGTTGAAATAAAAAAAAAAAATTGTCTGGCACATTTCCTTTAAAGACTTTCCACTTTTATTTGTCCTTCAACCACCCCTCTCCTTTTTTTTACTTAAACATATGTAATTCAAGGGCTAAAAAGTAATTTTTTCTAATTGGGTTTCATTAAAAATATTGCACTTTTTACCTCCTATAGCTTCTGGTTGCACTATTTAAGGAGTTAACTGAGGAACAGTCATTGAGCTCACTATGAGGAGCTGTCGAGTAGTTCAACTCTAATCTGTCATTTTCTGAGCTCCTCAGCTGATTAATGGCCACAGACCACATCAGAGTTGGACATGCTCAGAAACAAAGCTTGTAAAAACCAAATGGGGCAACATTTTTATGAAACACATATGCAAAAATGATTTTTGTTTTAGCACCAAATTACAGTAGCAAAGTTACGGGGGGGGGCAGATACCTGCAATACCGCTCTGTTCTGGAGACGGCAGGTTGCTTTAAGCCAGCGGTCTACAGAAAAGCAATGGAGGCGCAAGCACAGGACTTCAGAGTCGCATCGGGACTCTGATGTCCTGTGAATTCGATCACAGCCCGTTGGATTGCCGGAGCTTTGCTCGTCAGGATCCTGGATTAGGAGAGTATAGGATGTTTATTTTATTTATTATTTATTTATATAGCACCATTGATTCCATGGCGCTGTACATAAGAAGGGGTTACATGTAAAATACAGATATCACTTACAGTAAACTAACAATGATAGACTGGTACAGAGGGAGGAGGACCCCGCACTTGCGGGTTTACATTCTACAGGTTTTAAAACATGAGGTGAGACTGTGGGGGCATCAAAGTATGGAGGACCCTCATACAGCGTGGAAGTTAATTTGGGGAGCAATTATACAGCATAGGAGCTAATGCGGGGGACCATTATAGAGCATAGGAGCTAATGCGGGGGACCATTATACAGCATAGGAGCTAATGCGGGGGACCATTATACAGCATAGGAGCTAATGCGGGGGACCATTATACAGCATAGGAGCTAATGCGGGGGACCATTATAGAGCATAGGAGCTAATGCGGGGGACCATTATACAGCATAGGAGCTAATGCGGGGGACCATTATACAGCATAGGAGCTAATGCGGGGGACCATTATACAGCATAGGAGCTAATGCGGGGGACCATTATACAGCATAGGAGCTAATGCGGGGGACCATTATACAGCATAGGAGCTAATGCGGGGGACCATTATACAGCATAGGAGCTAATGCGGGGGACCATTATACAGCATAGGAGCTAATGCGGGGGACCATTATAGAGCATAGGAGCTAATGCGGGGGACCATTATACAGCATAGGAGCTAATGCGGGGGACCATTATATAGCATAGGAGCTAATGCGGGGGACCATTATACAGCATAGGAGCTAATGCGGGGGACCATTATACAGTATAGGAGCTAATGCGGGGGACCATTATAGAGCATAGGAGCTAATGCGGGGACCATTATAGAGCATAGGAGCTAATGCGGGGGACCATTATAGAGCATAGGAGCTAATGCGGGGGACCATTATACAGCATAGGAGCTAATGCGGGGGACCATTATACAGTATAGGAGCTAATGCGGGGGACCATTATAGAGCATAGGCGCTAATGCGGGGACCATTATAGAGCATAGGAGCTAATGCGGGGGACCATTATACAGCATAGGAGCTAATGCGGGGGACCATTATACAGCATAGGAGCTAATGCGGGGGACCATTATACAGCATAGGAGCTAATGCGGGGGACCATTATACAGCATAGGAGCTAATGCGGGGACCATTATAGAGCATAGGAGCTAATGCGGGGGACCATTATAGAGCATAGGAGCTAATGCGGGGGACCATTATAGAGCATAGGAGCTAATGCGGGGGACCATTATGGAGCATAGGAGCTAATGCGGGGGACCATTATAGAGCATAGGAGCTAATGCGGGGGACCATTATAGAGCATAGGAGCTAATGCGGGGGACCATTATAGAGCATAGGAGCTAATGCGGGGGACCATTATAGAGCATAGGAGCTAATGCGGGGGACCATTATGGAGCATAGGAGCTAATGCGGGGGACCATTATGGAGCATAGGAGCTAATGCGGGGGACCATTATAGAGCATAGGAGCTAATGCGGGGACCATTATAGAGCATAGGAGCTAATGCGGGGGACCATTATACAGCATAGGAGCTAATGCGGGGGACCATTATAGAGCATAGGAGCTAATGCGGGGGACCATTATAGAGCATAGGAGCTAATGCGGGGCCATTATACAGCATGGGGTCTATCTTGGGGGCAATCACACAGCGTGGGAGCTAATGGGGGGCCATTATACAATTTGGAGTCTACCTTGGGGACCATCATATGATGTGGGGACTACTGTGGGGGCCATTATACGTTCTGGGCCAGATGGAAAAGACAGGAAAAGTGAGCGACTCCATCAGAAAGAACGCCAGCGGTAAGTCACTATCTGTAACTGTACTGTAATCTAATCTCTTGTGTTCCGCAGCACTGGTATCTACCACTATATGGTCACTATATGGTGGTAATATTAGTGTTGGTCTTTGTGTAGCGATGTATTTTCAGCCTGGTCATCGGCTGAGGTTCCCCTATACCCACAGTTAGGGTGCACCACCATAGTTATAATCAGGGTTATTGCTTAGGGGCCATCTCGGATTTCCCCCCCCTCCCATGCTGAACCCTTAGCTACGCCTCTGACCAAATAAATGCATTTAAGAAAACAAAAATCCAAAATAAGGTGGACAACCCCATTAAGGATACAGCTAAACTGGTCATGTGATGTGATGGGATGGGATCAATATCGACACCACATCTAGTAAGACTGACAACCGGTCTGTGCAGCTCCAGAATAGTTGGGGGCAGAAGAGTCGCCTGTGGATGTGATGAATATCTAGAATTCAGACATAGGACATTACTATAGGGAAGAGAATAATGGCGGAGGGCGGCACACAGACATGAGAAGTGTGCAGTGCTGCAGCACCACCATGTGGTCAAAGGAGGTCTTGCAATTTAAAAAAAAAAAATCTAAGTCAAATGATTTTGTAAGACCCATAGGTTGTAAGACTCCACTTAAATGTTGTTTAATTACTGCACAATAATAATTGTTACTTTCTTATATACATCACATATCAATTCCTCACCACTTTAAAGATCTCTCTGCTTACTGTCAAACGGGAACAGTAGTTTACACCCACAGACAGTAAAAAAATTATATATATATGCTCTGTTTTCCTGCACATTCAACTTATGTGGTCATAAATCAGAAAGGGGGCGCAAAAAAAAAAAAAAAGATACAATCTCCCTATTAAACTGGCATAGTGGGCTCACTGATGGATTCTCAGTGAACTCGTCCTTCACACAGCAATAGACAGTGCAAGACTGAGGCTATAAAAATCATGCAAAGTTCTTACTGAAACCCAATTGCAAAAAAAAAAAGTGGACAACTCCTTTATCTGCAGTACCAAGAATAACCACCAGATGGCGCTTTTATTTTGTTTTCCTAGTAGTATATAGAAAAAGTTTGTGTATTCTCACATAAGAATCAATTATATATAAGGCTGAATACAAGTTTATCTTTACAATACTAGTAAGAAAGAAAAAAACAACAAAAAAAAGTCATAAGTTACTTACCGGTAACGGGATTTTTTGGAGACCATGACAGCACCATGAGAGAGGGGATCCGCCCACCAAGGACAGGAAACCTACAGGCTTAAAAGGGGCGGCCCTCTCCCTCGCCTCAGTTTGGATTACACAGCATTGAGAGGACCACAAGGTTAGTAAACAACCATAAAAATAATATTTTTATACAACGCCAACAAAAGTGTGAAATCTTTAATTAATAAATAAGGAGTGCTCCCATAATGTGAAGGGAGGGAATACAAGGGTGCTGTCATGGTCTCCGAAAAATCCTGTTACCGGTAAGTAACTTATGACTTAATCGGTCGACCATGACAGCACCACGAGAATTGCAGAGATGAAGAAGTCTAGGGAGAGACCACAGCCTGGAACACCTTTCACCCAAATGTGAGGTCAGATGAAACACCCAAATCCAGTCTATAGTGCCTATAGAAGGTAGATGGAGAAGACCAGGTAGCAGCCTTACAAATGTCTTCCATCGAGACACCAGACTTCTCCGCCCATGAGGTTGTCACCCCCCGGGTAGAGTGAGCCTTCAACCCCTGTGGCGCTTCCTCACCGCTGGAGACATAGGCTACAGTAATAGCCTCCCTGATCCACCTAGCTATGGTGGACTTAGCAACCTTAAGCCCCTTTCTAACCCCTTGGTAGGAGATAATCAAAGAACTATCTTTCCTGAAAGCCTGGGTGACCGAAAGGTACCTAATCACACATCTTCTTACATCTAAAGTATGGAATTCTGCCTCTTTTTGGTTACTCGGATTAGGGCAGAACGAGGGTAGGATTATTTCTTGGAGTCTATGGAAACGGGAAACTACTTTAGGGAAATATGCTGGGTCAGTTCTAAGAATTATTCTATCGTCCAGGATCTGAGTGAAAGGTGGGGCTGAAGACAGAGCCTGCATGTCGTTGATCCTCCTAGCTGATGTTAGAGCTATTAGAAGCGCTGTTTTAAGGGAGATGGATTTAAGGGTTGCTGAATCTTTTGGTTCAAAGGGCAAACTAGTTAGTGCTTTTAGAACTAAATTTAGATCCCAGGGCACTAAATTGCTTTTGATAACAGGCCTGGATCTAAACACGGCTTTGATGAAGCGAGAAACCCAATAATTGCCCACCAACTCACAGTTATATAGGGCACCCAAGGCAGAGACTTGGACTTTTAGGGTACATGTCGCCAACCCCAACTCGAGGCCCTTCTGTTAAAATGCTAACATTTTACCAATTGGCGCCCCCTCACCAACTGTAGAACCAGAAAAAGATAAAAATTTCTTCCAAGTTCTAGCATAAATTCTAGTAGTGATTGTTTTTTTTACTACGCATTAGTGTAGTCACTAGGTCCCGAGAGAATCCTTTGCGTTCTAACAGGGTCCTCCCAAGTTCCACACAGTCAAGTGGAGGCCAGGAGCTTGAGGATGGACTATTGGACCCTGGAGAAGGAGATCTGGAATCTCGGGCAGGACCCAAGGATCGGAGATGGACATGGACATGGACATGTTCCTCAGGCATGAGAACCAGGGCCTCCTGGGCCAAAAGGGTGCGACAAGAAGAACCCTCGCCTTCTCCTCTCTGATCTTTCTTAGGACCATGGGAAGAAGATTCAATGGGGGAAAGGCATAAGCCAGGCTGAAGTTACTTGGAGGGCTTTCAACGCCAGGAGGTTTTCTCTGGGATTTAGGGAACAAAAGAGCTCTATCTTTCGGTTTAGCCTCATGGCAAAGGGATCTACCACCGGAGGCCCCCCCATCTTTGGACTATTTGGGAAAAAATGTCTCGTTTTAGTTCCCATTCTCCCTGCCTCAGAATAGCGGCTTAAGTAGTCTGCTTTTAGGTTTTCTTTTCCTTTGATGTGGAGGTCCGTTAAGGAAAGGAGATGGCATTCCGAAATCTGAAAAAGATGATCCGTCACTCATCAGCGATCTTGAACGTGTACCCCCTTGATGGTTCACATAAGCTACCGCAATCCTATTATCTGAAAGGAACTTAACGTTTTTATCATGAAGGAAAGGCAATAAATTATTAAATCGCTTTGTCCACTGCTAACAGTTCTTTAGTGTTGGAGGAAAGACCCTTTTCCATATCTGACCAAGACACCTGGGCTACCATATGTCCCAGATGGGCCCCCCACCCACAGGAGCTTGCATCGGTGGTTATTATCTTAGTGACTCTAAACACCCAGGGAACCCCTCGACATCGGTTCGCCTCATTCACCCACCACTGTAAGGACTAAACTGACCGGGGTGACAAGAATATTCGTCCTAAGTGCCCATTTAACAAAACTTCATTATGTAGAACGTCGCACTGTAGAACTCTGGAGTGGTATTGTGCCCACAGAACCCCGGGAAGGCAAGATAACAGGGTACCAAACAAGCACATTGCAGCTCTAAGGGACATAACCGGGTTTGAAAACGCTTTTCCTACCAGAATCTTAATCTTTTGTTTTTTGGCTTCCGGGAGGTAACATACTTGAAGGTCTGAAACCAGCATAATACCCAAAAACTGCGGAATTTTGAAGGCACTACCCTAGGTTTTTCTAGATTCTGGATCCAGCCCAGACTCGAAGATGGAGGTTACTAATTTTAGGTGTTTATGACATTGGGAGGCAGAGTCTCCAACTATCAAGAAATCATCCAGGTAAGGGATAATTAAAATATCATGTTCCCTAACATGAGCCATGACCTCTGCTATAACCTTAGTAAATACCTGGGGGGCTATGGCTAGACCGAACGGCAGGGATCTAAACTGGAAATGTTTAAATTTCTCCATCTATGATCAAAGCTACACTAAGGTATTTCTAGAAATCCTTATGTATAGGTACATGGTAATAGGCGTCTTAAATCTAACACTACCTTGTAACAGCCTGAAAAAAGCAACTTTATTGTTGATTTTACGGATTCCATCTTAAAGGTGGGGACTAACAAAAACTTATTAAGGGCTTTCAAGTTAATGATACACCTAAATGAACCGTCAGGCTTAGAAATCAGAAAGATGCGAGTAGAATCCTAGCCCCTTTTCCGCTGCCGGGACTTCCACTAGGACCGCTTTACGAACCAAGTCCAGCACTTCCACTTGTAGGGCCATCTGCTCTAATACGGAGGAATGGACAGGGGTCAAGATGAATCGCTCACGAGGAATCTGCCCAAACTCGAACCTCAGACCCGAACCTACCCTACCAGATCAAGGATCCAGTTACTGGCAGAAATTTTTGTCCAGGCAGGTAAGAAGCCCAACAGCCTCCCCCCTACCTGGGCTACGAGTCATTGACTCGATTTCCGGGGCCCTCGATTAGAAGAAGAGCCGAATAGGCGTCCTCTACCTTTCGGCCTTCCCATTTCTCCTGACCTTTCTGCAGTCTTTTTCGTAGAAATCTTCTTCTACGGAAAGGACGTTTATAAGTGGGAACAGGCAAGCTAGGGAACCCTTTCTTTTTGTCACTAGCTTTATCCAGAATCTCGTCCAGAACAAGCCCTAAAAGATGTTCCCCTTCACACGGCATAGTACAGAGTCTTGTTCTTGCCTGAATATCACCTGGCCAACATTTAAGCCACAGGGCTCTACAGGCTGCGTTGGACATGGCGGCTGACCTTGCTGCCAATCTGACTGAGTCCGCAAAGGCGTCCGCCAAGAAGGCTGCTGCCCCCTGTAAAAGTGACATATTAAAATCTCTTTCCTGGGTGTGTTATTCTTCACATGGGATTCAAGCTGGTCCAGCCATATTATTAGGGACCTGGCAGTACAAGTAGTGGCAACCGCCGGCTTTAAAGCCCCAGCAGTCGTTTCCCAGGTTCCTTTCAGAAAGGTGTCAGCTTTCCTGTCCAAAGGGTCCTTAAGGGCCCCCATATCATCAAAAGGAAGAGACAATCGTCTAGATGCCTTAGCTATGGCCACATCTATTTTTGGGGCTTTCTCCCAGGAGGAAGAAGCTGAGTCTTCAAAGGGGTATTTTCTCTTAAAGAATGGAGGGAGAATACCCTTTCTCTCTGCTCTTTTCCATTATCTACGTATCAGATCCTGAAGTTTATCATTAAAAGGAAAACTTCTTCTTTTCCTTTGCCCCAGCCCCCTGAACATTACATTTTGGACTGATTTGTCTGGTCTGGTATCTAGAATGCCCATAGTTGAGCAAACCGCTTTAACCAAACCATCAATCTCATTAAGTGGAAAACAATGCTAACCCACACCACTACCACTGTCTGAGGAAGTGGATGATGAAGAGGCTGAGTTGTCCAAGTCCAACTCATAAGCCGACGACAAAGTCATCAGGGGCTGGGGAGATCTCACAGTCTGTATCCACCTTTCCCTTAGCCTTTTTAGAGAGGATTTTACTAATATCGCAACCCCCCAGAATATACAAAGCGCCATCCTCCGCCGGGTGTCGAAGGGAATGACACCCCACGCAACCCCGCCATCATCCTCAGGGCATTGGTGGGCTTGCCACCCCAGATAGGGGCGCAGCTCCCACTTCTGTCCGGTGCAAAGATGCTGTGCATTCCCCAGATAGGAGTGCACCTGCATAGCTGACGCTGGAGCTGCCAATCCCAGATAGGGGCGCTGCTCGACAGCCGTCGCCAAATCCAGCTTCATACGGAGATCTTCCATGAGCCTGCTATAGGTTCCCTCCATCAAGGACAGGAAACCAAAACTGAGGCGAGGGAGAGGGCCGCCCCTTTTAAGCCTGTAGGTTTCCTGTCCTTGGTGGGCGGACCCCCTCTCTCGTGGTGCTGTCATGGTCGACCGATAAACCTACGGTATCTAGTGGCCACTTCTGGAATTGCAGTTAAACAGCTCTTCAACTAATGATAGCCACCATTACTGAACCTAATAAATTCTGGACTATCAAACGGATGTAAAAGATTAAATAAAACAAACCCAACCCTATAAAATGTAACGATTCCTTTAATCAGAGGAGCCTCACGTTGTTATCCGTGTCCGGTCTCATGTGAGATTTTACATTGACCTGTCGCCCTGTTTTGGAAGCAATGTTAGATTAAAATAAATTTTCATACAAGAAAAAAAATATAGTAAAATGTGTTTATTCCTGATCGGGTTGTGATTCCACATCTGGTCATTTGGATACAAATTACAATTGGCAGATACCAAAATCAAAAGAGGACTAGCAATAGCCCGGAGGGGGATGTACATTCAATTATTACCCAAATGGGGAAAACCCCCATATAATATCCCTCACTATAAGGCTATAACATGTAACTTTTATTCATTATTCCATTAAAATACAGAAAGGATATTAAAAGGTTGTCCCTAATCTACTGAACCGTTTTCTTTAATGATCATTTATATATTTGTTCTGATGACAGCATTGGGTGTCATCATTTATGGTAGAACAGGACAATGTTATAATAGCACACGTCCCCCCACCATGTTTCACCGCTTTTGCGGCATCATCAGGGATGGCGTGACAATTGACAGGGAAGACGATCCGGACCTTTCCTTGGACCACATTGCAAAAAAAAAAACATTGAAATAAAGTGATTATTTAGGATGGATTTCCCCTGTGTTTCTCACCTCCCGCACTGCAGGCTCCGCTGGGGCTGCTCAGGAAGTGGGGCGTGCACAGGAATATTCCTTCCCCCAGAGAACATGAACAGCACAAAGCCTGAATTCTTGCCGTCCTGGGCTGTGAACAGGGACTGTGGCACATGGTGGTGCCCGCTGCTGTCCTGGTACAGCACTGACTATAGCGGGAGAGTAATGAGGGCGGGTACCCACTACCAAGCGTTCGCTCATACTGATGGCGGTCAAGGACTATGCTGGTCCTCTAGCATTGGGGCAGGAGCTGCGATACTGGCTGCTGAGGGTCTAGGTTGGACTATGCCATCTTTCTCTACTCGCCCTGTTCCATCCTGACGTCTGCATTCACATCCATCAGGGGGCGCACCAGGGCTATGAACTAACTTTGGGATGGCAAGAATTGGACTCCTTTATAATAGGGCAGAGCATGAAGATGTGGGCAGCACCTAGTCGGCCATTACTGGAGGGCTAACGGGCAAATACGGATGGCCTTCCAGAGATGGCGAAACGGGAACTGGGTGCATTAAACATCCCACAAAATAAATAGTATCCGGTGCCCTGTGCAAAGTGCATTCCCGTGCGTGGCACAGGGGGGCCGGGGTCCAGTTTTTAAAGTGGTTTTCTAACTTTTTTCTAAAGTTCTGCAACTTTCTAATTTAGCGTTTCTAGATTAGAACGATTACTTAGAGCTCCGCTTGGGGTCATAGGTGACATGTAAAGCCGATCCTGACCGATCGTCGCTCGTACAGCTGAGGCTTTGCTACCACTCCCTAATGGTGGCGCTTACCTGCACCGATGCATTGCAGCGAGGACGGCAGCTGTGAAAGCAGGACCAGGACAAGGATCTTATTCACGGACCACAAGCCGAGATCAAGTCACAGAACTTCACATTACAGAAAGGCAAAGGCCTTTAAAATGTACAAACCGGATAAGAAAAGCGATTTAGGAATGTGCAAAAGTAAAAAAATTAACAATTAAAACATAAAAGGACTAAAATCCTACACACAGGACGGAGACGGCCCAGTGTTCAAATTCATTTTACAAACTCCTCTAAAGGGAGCGACGTTAAAATAAAAAGTTTTTAAAAAATAAATTAAGAATTGTGGTCATCGTCTGGCCGTGTCTCACACGAGGGGTGCCAGGGGTCAAAGAATTACAGATCAGAGGCCGTCGCAGAGGCCCTGCGTCAAATCCAGTCTTTCCCGTATAGTCTGTGGTTTAGGTTACTGGCAGAAATCCCTCGCCGCTGCCGGCCTGACCGAGCTCCGGGGCATCGCAGTCACATTCTTCCACCAGGACCACCTCCTCCCACGACAGGCGGCCCCCACGACAGCGCAGCGGGACAGAGATGCGCCTGGAACGGGAGGGAGCGCATGACGTGCAGGGCTGAGACAGTCCGGAGGGCAGACCCGGGACGTAAAACGAATTGCACTGACCAAAGCAAAATTTATTGTGAAACTTCAGAGGAGCGCAGCTTTTCCTGAAAACATTCTGGGGAGAAAAAAAAAAAAAAAAAAAAAACAGGTTATATTTATTATTATTCTTTAATAATAAAATCAATCAATCTTAAATAATTAATAAATATATGTATTTATTATTAATAAACAAATTATAATTAATACATATAAATATTTTTATTATATAAATATTTTTTTTATCATTTTTGTTGTTACTATTTATTTTTATTATGCAAGGAATAATCTTATTATAAATATATGTTTTTGATAAGATTATATAACAAAAATAAAATACATAATTATTTTTATTATATATTCTTTATTTTAGATTATAATTATATAATATTTAGTATAAAATATTTTAAGAATAAGAACATTCTATAAAAAATATTTATTTTAAATAATATTACACTATAGTTATTTAAGAATATATTTATTATTAAATAAATTAAAAAAAAATTAAAAAAAAAAAAATCTTTATTATCCATCATAATGATATCATTATTCATAATAATAAATATTATTATTAAATGAAACTAAAAATAAGGAAAGTCTCAAATGCCTTTTGATGGATCACAGCATCAAAATAACAACCAATAGTCCCAGACTGATTGGGGGTCTATGGCGCCAAACTAACTGCATTTACATAGATCCCTGTAGACCACCCGCACTTGGGCTGGGACTTGTGGTCGTAATATAGATTCCCTAATTTTGTAGCATTTGTGCCCAGCAATTGCAATAATAGGGCAAAGCAATCAACTATGTGGGGGGATGTGTTACCCATTTGCCATATGGATTTTGGCACAGAAAACGTGCAGCGTGTTATAACAGCAGCAAAGTGGAGGAGATTTTGATAAATCTCATTTATGCATAATAATAATAATAATAATAACAACAGAAATTGACCTGCAGCGCTGATTATAAATGCACAGCATGACAATTTATTGCTCAGATTTTTACCAGGGATTTCACTTTTAAACAACCCCTTACCTGTATGAAGGGCAGAGCGTTGCAGCTGGATCTTTTCAGAGCATCTTGCCCGATCGGCAGCACCGTGTCAGGACGAGACGTGGGCCTCTCCCTCCGGATGGCGCTCTCCCAAACCATTTTCCTTTGGAGGGCTCCTTCGTCCATGTGGTCTTTTAGAGGAACTCTGGACCTTGTTTGGAAGGAATCAGTTTTGCTCCTTCTGTCTTCGAAGCTGAATCTCTTTCCTTCTTCGTCCACCCTTTTATCAGAAGTCTCCTGCCGTCTTCCATGATTCGGGTCCACACTTATGAAGGCCGATCCTTCATCCTCGAGGAAAGGAGCAGAGCTCACCAAGGAGGCAGCCAGAACAATTAGGAGCAGGAGCATTTTCTTCAGTAGGAAGGCGGGTGTAATGCTGTACAGTCTGGGGGATCGGTCCCCTTTCGTCAATGTTGGAGGGTCTCAGGAGACCCCAGAGTCATACGCTGATTTACCTTCTCAAGCACCTTAGGTTCAGCAGTGCCTTATATACATACATGACGGGGGGAGAAGGACTCCTGGGCTGAAAATTAGGAGATGTGGTTGGAGAGATCTTCCACACTTGTCACACCTGTCCGAACAAAGAAAACAAAACTTTGGTTGGAGTCAAGTTGGTTTCGCCGGTTCAGACATGTTTGAGTTTCATAGATGACAGGTGATGGGGTGTCTGGTGGCAAAACTTGTGCAGAGGGCAGGTCGACACTGCAGGTGGCAGCCATTCATCATTTATGGCCAGGAGTCCATCATAGTATAGACTTTACAACATCCATTGTCACATACATTGCCCCAAAACGGATAGAAACGGACCAATGTATGAAAACGGGGGCAATATTTCACATATGCTGTTAAGAGGGTCATCTACTTTGAACAAATCCTAAAAATAAGTTGAGACCACCAGTGATCAGTCCTCATCTGTGGGAGGTTCTAATACAAAGTGTTCAATCTCCCTGT